>NC_041402.2:50013178-50356928 GCF_900747795.2 Erpetoichthys calabaricus | reverse complement strand
GGTAAACAGTCCTTTTCTTTAACCCGGAAGTACACTGTTTCCTCTTGTCCTGGGATTATGACGTACTTCCGGATCATAGGGCATATAAGAGTCCCCGGGTTTCCCTACAGTGACTCCTGGTGGTCCCCAAGGCATCCAGCAGGGCTGCGCATAAAAACTACATAGTCCATGAGTCCCTGCTGGAACTCGGGGCATGTCCATGTTGCAGGGAAAGCTCCACCTGGGGGTATTGGCTGGAATGCCAAGCCGGCCACATATCACAGTGTGTATGTATATATATATATAATATGTGTATATATATATATATATAATACATATATATATATATATAATATGTGTATATGTATGTATATATATATATATGACAACAACACTCATAACAATGACAACACAATTACATTGACAATCATGTTACGTTATTTTTAAAATGTTTCTCCGCTGCGAAGCGCGGGTATTTTGCTAGTTTTTAATAATTCTTGCACAGATTATAGGGTTTTGAATATCAAGGAACATTTATAGCTAAAATAATAATTATTATTATGCTCTACTACAATGCCATTTTCTTTTGTTTGTGAGAGTTGTCATATTTGCGGGCCCATCACCAAGACGCAACTCCTGTTTACCGGACGGCACATTTTTGGATATCACAGCATTTGACGTAATTGGTGTGACATTTGCATCCCTCATTTCTCTGAGATTTGCATGAAAATTAAGAGCTTGTGTGCATTTTACCCTTTGTCCAATTTATTTTGAAATTAATAGCATTCCTTCTTGGCAAGTTCTGCAAGCAGGTCCTCCAGCTTGCAGGGAAAACTCAAGGGTTGGTGGCAGGATTGGCATGCCAGTCACATCAAAAATAAAAAACTCACGCTGTTCCACTCCATTCGAATTAGTGTGATGCTGTGGTGTCACCCATTGCACCACTGTGCTCGGGTCCCAATTTGGGAGACCGAGCTGGTTCATCGTGTGGGGGGTGCAGCAACACACTGTATCAGTGTATGTTCCCAACATCTGCTTAGACCTCATATGGAGTTCTGTGCAGTATTTGTCTTCACGTTAAAAAAAGACATAGCAGCAATAGAGTAAGTCCACAGAAGAGCAACTAGGCTGATTTCAGGAGGTGTGAGGTATAAGGAAAGATTTACAAACATTGTAAGCAACCAGTCCATTTGTAGTGCTTTCTACAATAGTGAGGATAATGTAAATAGTAAGGTGGAAAATTTTAATACTAAATTGAGAGCTGCTGCTGACATAGTCGCTCCTGAAAAGACAGTTAAATAATCCTCTAGCACTGTTACACCATGGAAGACCCAAAGAGTGTCTGATCTAAAGAGAACATGCCGGAGAGCTGAGCGTAAATCCAGTATGAGATATTGAAGGCTAAAATAACAGAATACAACAACATAGTTTGTCATGAGAGGTGGTGCTATTTCTCTAGAATTATAAATAACAATGTTAGTAATCCCAGAGTCTTATTCTCTACAATTGATAGTCTGCTAAACCCAGGTCACTCAATGGAATGCCTCCAAAACACTTCCATTGAAACTTGATATCACAAAATTAATGATATTAGCAATAATATAGTACAACTCCCCAATACTGATCCTCTTAAACCCTGGTACTCCATTTTAAACAAATTAAATTCTTTCACCATGATAGATTTACCTGATTTATATAAAATCATTTCTCAACTCAGACCCTCCACCTGCATTCTTGACCCAATACCAGCAAGTTTTTTCAAAGAAGTATCTGGTGTGCTAATTGATAATGTTCTTGACATAGTAAACTCATCATTAGATACGGGGGTCTTCCCAGACTGTCTTAAGACTGCTGTAGTTAAACCCCTGCTCAAGAAAAATAATCTCGACTCCTCTGCTTTTGAAAATTTTAGACCTATTTCTAACCTGCCTTTCTTAAGTAAAATCCTAGAAAAGACAGTCATTATGTAGCTAAATTACCACCTCGATAAACATGCTATTCTTGTTAAGTTTCAGTCGGGTTTCAGAACAAATCACAGTACAGAAACTGCACTCGTTAAAGTAGTAAATGACTTGCCAGTAAATGCAGACTGAGGTCATGTATCTGTTCTCATCCTCTTAGATCTGAGTGCCGCATTTGATACCATTGATCACAATATTCTTAGAAATCGCCTTAGTCAATGGGTGGGCCTTTCTGGCAGTGTCTTAAATTGGTTTGAGTCCTATCTGGCAGGTAGAAAATTCTTTGTTAGTTGTGGTAATTATACTTCAAAGACACATGAAATTCTATATGGTGTTCCACAGGGATCTATCCTGGGTCAGCTGCTCTTTTCGATCTACATGCTTCCATTAGGTCAGATTATCTCAAGGCATAATGTGAGCTACCACAGCTATGCTGACGACACACAACTGTATTTATCAATGGCACCTGATGACCCTGACTCTCTTGCTTCACTGACACAAAGTTTTACTTGTGTTTCTGAATGGATGAGTAGTAATTTTCTCAAACTAAATAAGGAGAAAACAGAAATTTTAGTGATTGGCAAAAATGGATATAATGAGGGTATTAGAAATAAACTTAGGCTTAAAAGTTAAGATGGAGGTAAAGAATTTAGGGGTAATTATTGACTCTGACCTAAATTTTAAATCACATATTAATCAAATTACTAGGACATCATTTTTTCACTTAAGAAATATAGCAAAACTTAGACCTCTTATAACTTTGCAAGATGCTGAGAAACTAGTTCACGCTTTTGTTTTCAGTCGGCTTGATTAGTGTAACACACTAATTCCAGGACTACCCAAAAAAAGACATCAATCAATTGCAACTAGAGCAGAATGCAGCTGCTAGAATCTTAACTAGGAAAAGAAAATATGAGCACATCTCTCACAGTTTTGATGTCACTACACTGGTTACCCATTCCATTTAGAATTGACTTTAAAATACAGTAATCCTTCGCTACTTCGCGGTTCACTTTTCGCGGATTCATGACTTAGCGGGTTTTTAAATACAAGTGATTGCCCGCCTATCGCGGAAGTTATGTTCCAGACCCATCAGCAACAGGAGAAAATCCGCGATATAGAAAGACCATATAAATAAACATTTTTATAGTTTAAGCCTTAAAATACCCATCCCACATGCTTTAAACACATGTAAACTTATAAAACACACTTTGTTAACACATATGATATGTGGATGTCGGGCTAAGGATATGAGTAACATCTCACTATTATAAAACATTTTAACTTCACGCAAGACAAGACAGTGAGACAGAAAAATTGGTGATGTACAGGTTTTTAAATTATTGACACACAGAGCGACAAGCAGCACAAAGCCAGCACAAAGTCCACTTCTCCTTAACGTTTATTCAGCTCCCCACCCCCTTGACAATGCGAAGTGGCAGGAGCGTACTGCGCTTCCGGGGAGGGGGGGTTTGAGTGAAGGTGCGTTCAGCTCTCACATACCCATACACACACACACACACACACACACACACACACTCCTCCTCCTTCTTCCGAACGCGCAGAGCGACAAGCAGGCATTTTGGCAGAAGCAGCACAAAGTCCATTTCTGCTCAGCGTGAGTTCAGCTGCCCCCCTTCACAAAGCGAGTGCAGACACATTGACGTCTGATCGCTGCGTGCAGTGTGCAGTGTTGGTCTGAGGTGTTTAAGAATGTAGACAGTGTTTAAGAGCATAGGAAGTGTTTATAAGAGCGTGGGAAAGGTTAACAAGAGAGTGAGAAAGGTTTATAAGAGTGTGGGAAGGGTTTATAAAGCCTTAAAATATGTATAAATAATAAAATAAATATAGGTCGCTACTTCGCGGATTTTCACCTATCGCGGGGGGCTCTGGAACGTAACCCCTGCGATAGGTGAGGGATTACTGTACTGCTTATGGTTTACAAAGCCTTAAATAATTTCGTTCAATCCTATATTTCAGAATGCCTTTCACCTTACACTCCAAATTGTAACCTTAGATCTTCAACTGAGAATAGCTTACCAAGAGAAATTCACCAGGCTAATATGGTGGAGCACTTTAAAAAACTGCTAAAAACTCATTATTTTAACATGGCTTTCTAATAGCTTCATTTTAGTTTAATATTGATATTCTGTATAGTAATCCCTCGCTATATTGCGCTTCGACTTTCGCGGCTTCAATCTATCGTGGATTTTATATGTACGCATATTTAAATATATATCACGGATTTTTTGCTGGTTCGCGGATTTCTGCGGACAATGGGTCTTTTAATTTCAGGTACATGCTTCCTCAGTTGGTTTGCCCAGTTGATTTCATACAAGGGACGCTATTGGCAGATGGCTGAGAAGCTACCCAACCAGAGCGCGTATTACGTATTAATTAAAACTCCTCAAATATATTGTGAGCACGGGGGCTGTTCGCACCCCTAGAGGATATGGCCGCTCTTCAAAAAACGCTGAAAGATTACCTTCACATTGATCCCTTACTTGCTGGACTTACATTTGGCTGCTTTGTCAAGCGATATACTTCCCGCACTGTGCTTCGCATACTTAAAAGATCAAACAGCACGTATTGATTTTTGATTGTTTGCTTTTCTCTCTCTCTCTCTCTCGCTCTGACATTCTCTGCTCCTGATGGAGGGGGTGTGAGCAGGGGTCTGTTCGCACCCCTTGACAATACGGACGCTCGTCTAAAAATGCTGAAAGATTACCTTCACGTTGCTCCCATCTGTGCAGCTGCTTTGTCAAGCGACATGCTTCCCGCACGGTGCTTCAAATACTTAAAAGCTCGAAGGGCACGTATTGATATTTGATTGTTTGTTTTTCTCTGTCTCTCTCTCTCTCTCTCTGACATTCTCTGCTCCTGACAGAGGGGGTGTGAGCAGAGGGGCTGTTCACACACAATGCTCCTCTAAAAAATGTTGAAAGACTACCTTTACATTGTACATCCTTGCAGCTGCTTTGTCCGGCGGTGCTTCACATACTTAAAAGCCAAACAGCCCTATTGATTTTTGTTTGCTTTTCTCTCTCTCTCTCTCTGACATTCTCTGCTCCTGATGCGCACTCCTTTGAAGAGGAAGATATGTTTGCATTCTTTTAATTGTGAGACGGAACTGTCATCTCTGTCTTGTCATGGAGCACAATTTAAACTTTTGAAAAAGAGAAAAATGTTTGTTTGCAGTGTTTGAATAAAGATCCTGTCTCTCTACAACCTCCTGTGTTTCTGTGCAAATCTGTGACCCAAGCATGACAATATAAAAATAACCATGTAAACATATGGTTTCTACTTCGCGGATTTTCACCTTTCACAGGGGGTTCTGGAACGCAACCCCTGCGATCGAGGAGGGATTACTGTATATGCATTTCATTATCATTCATGGTGGCTCCGAAATCTGCACTAACCCCTACTTTCACTGTTGTTCTTTTTCCGGTTTTCTGTGGTGGTGATCAAAGCACCGTGATGTCCCTATATTGATGGATTGAAGGCCAGAAGTCCACATGACCATCATCATCAAATTCTTTCATGTGAAGCCTGAAAACAATAAGGACTGGATGAGGTCATTTATGTTAGGTAGAATGCCTAGAGGGGGCTGGGTGGTCTCGTGACCTGGAAACCCTGCAGATTTTGTTTTTCCTCCAACTGTCATGAGTTTTTTTTGTTTTTTTTCTGTCCTCCCTGGCCATCGGACCTTACTTTTATTCTATGTTAATTAGTATTGCCTAATTTTATTTTTAAATTTTGTCTTTTTTCTCTTTCTTCATCATGTAAAGCACTTTGAGCTTTATCATTTGTATGAAAATGTGCTATATAAATAAATATTGTTTTTGTTATTGTTAAGCACACAAGATCAAGAAGTGACATAATGGGAGTTTTTAAAATTATCAACGGAATCAGAACAGTGGACCAGAGTTGTTACTTTAAAATAAGTTCAAGAAGAAAACAACAAAACAGTTCGGAACTTGTTAAGTGTAAATTTCACAAAATGTTAGAAAGTTTTTCTTCACACAGAGAACCATAGACATATGGAATAAATTACCAAGAAGTGTGGTAGAGAGTAGGACTCTAGGAATTTTCAAAACTCAATCTGATGTTATTTTGGGATAATTAGGTGCATACAGTGCATCCAGAAAGTTTTCACAGCGCATCACTGTTTCCACATTTTGTTATGTTACAGCCTTATTCCAAAATGGATCAAATTCATTTTTTTCCTCAGAATTCTACACACAACAAATTTATTAAAAATAAAAACATTGAGAAAGCACATGTACATAAGTATTCACAGCCTTTGCCATGAAGCTCAAAATTGAGCTCAGCTGCATCCTGTTTCCCTTGATCATCCTTGAGATGTTTCTGCAGCTTAATTGGAGTCCACCTGTGGTAAATTCAGTTGATTGGACATGATTTGGAAAGGCACACACCTGTCTATATAAGGTCCCACAGTTGACAGTTCATGTCAGAGCACAAACCAAGCATGAAGTCAAAGGAATTGTCTATAGACCTCCGAGACAGGATTGTCTTGAAGCACAAATCTGGGGAAGGTTACAGAAAAATTTCTGCTGCTTTGAAGGTCCCAATGAGCACAGTGGCCTCCATCATCCGTAAGTGGAAGAAGTTCAAAACCACCAGGACTCTTCCTAGAGCTGGCCGGCTATCTAAACCAAGCGATCGGGGGAGAAGGGCCTTAGTCAGGGAGGTGACCAAGAACCCGATGGTCACTCTGTCAGGGCTCCAGTGGTCCTCTGTGGAGAGAGGAGAACCTTCCAGAAGGACAACCATCTCTGCAGCAATCCACCAATCAGGCCTGTATGGTAGAGTGGCCAGACGGAAGTCACTTCTTAGTAAAAGGCACATGGCAGCCCGCCTGGAGTTTGCCAAAAGGCACCTGAAGGACTCTCAGACCATGAGAAAGAAAATTCTCTGGTCTGATGAGACAAAGATTGAACTCTTTGGTGTGAATGCCACGTGTCACGTTTGGAGGAAACCAGGCACCGCTCATCACCAGGCCAATACCATCCCTACAGTGAAGCATGGTGGTGGCAGCATCATGCTGTGGGGATGTTTTTCAGTGGCAGGGACTGGGAGACTAGTCAGGATAAAGGGAAAGATGACTGCAGCAATGTACAGAGACATTCTGGATGAAAACCTGCTCCAGAGCGCTCTTGACCTCAGACTGGGGCGATGGTTCATCTTTCAGCAGGACAACGACCCTAATCATACAGCCAAGATATCAAAGGAGTGGCTTCAGGACAACTCTGTGAATGTCCTTGAGTGGCCCAGCCAGAGCCCAGACTTGAATCCGATTGAACATCTTAAACACTTAAAATGGCTGTGCACCGACGCTTCCCATCCAACCTGATGGAGCTTGAGAGGTGTTGCAAAGAGGAATGGGCGAAACTGGCCAAGGATAGGTGTGCCAAGCTTGTGGCATCATATCCAAAAAGACTGGAGACTGTAATTGCTGCCAAAGGTGCATTGAGCAAAGGCTGTGAATACTTATGTACATGTGATTTCTCATTTTTTTTATTTTTAATAAATTTGCAAAAACCTCAAGTAAACTTTTTTCACGTTGTCATTATGGGGTGTTGTGTGTAGAATTCTGAGGAAAAAAATGAATTTAATCCATTTTGGAATAAGGCAGTAACATAACAAAATGTGGAAAAAGTGATGTGCTGTGAATACTTTCTGGATGCACTGTAGGACTGGCAAGCTTTGAAGTGAAAATTTTTCTAATGTTCTAACTGAATCTGAGTCCTTAGAACTCCTGAAACATCAACGTTAGCCACTGTACCACCATTTCAATCCCCTGCCTGCCAATGTACTGTAAACATTATATTTATATTGTATTCATTGAAAATTCATGTAGTTCTCCTCAAAAAGCATTACAGAAGAAACTCCAATAAAGTTTGTTTTAAAATCTTTTAGTGAAAATTTAAAAAAGAACCAGTTACAAAAGTTAAAAAAATATTATTAAACACAGAGAATAACAACTCACATACACTCCTGTTCAGGAGGAACAGTGTGGTTTTTGTCCTGGTCGTGGAACAGTGGACCAGCTCTACACCCTTAGCAGGGTCCTGGAGGGTACATGGGAGTTTGTCCAACCAGTCTACATGTGTTTTGTGGACATGGAAAAGGCTTTCGACCGTGTCCCTCGGGGAATCCTGTGGGGGGTACTCCGAGAGTATGGGGTACCGGACCCCCTGATAAGGGCTGTTCGGTCCCTGTATGATCGGTGTCAGAGCTTGGTCCGCATTGCCGGCAGTAAGTCGAACCCATTTCCAGTGAGAGTTGGACTCCGCCAGGGCTGCCCTTTGTCACCGATTCTGTTCATAACTTTTATGGACAGAATTTCTAGGCGCAGCCAGGGTGTTGAGGGGGTCCGGTTTGGTGGACTCAGGATTGGGTCACTTCTTTTTGCAGATGATGTTGTCCTGTTTGCTTCATCAGGCCGTGATCTTCAGCTGTCTCTGGATCGGTTCGCAGCTGAGTGTGAAGTGGCTGGGATGGGAATCAGCACCTCCAAATTTGAGACCAAATGGAGCGTGAGATTGACAGGTGGATTGGTGCGGTGTCTGCAGTCATGCGGGCTCTGCATCGGTCTGTCATGGTGAAAAAGGAGCTGAGCTGTAAGGCAAAGCTCTCAATTTACCAGCCGATCTACGTTCCTACCCTCACCTATGGTTATGAGCCATGGGTAGTGACAAAAAGAACGAGATCGCGAATACAGGCAGCTGAAATGAGTTTCCTCCGTAGGGTGGGCTTTCCCTTAAAGATAGGGTGAGAAGCTCGTCATCCAGGAGGGGCTCAGAGTAGAGCCACTGCTCCTCCGCATCGAGAGGAGTCAGATGAGGTGGCTCGGGCATCTGATCAGGATGCCTCCTGGATGCCTACCTGGTGAGGTGTTCTGGGCACGTCTAACCGGGAGGAGGCCCCAGGGAAGACCCAGGACACGCTGGAGGGACTATGTCTCTCGGCTGGCCTGGGAACACCTCGGGATTCTCCCGGAAGAAGAAGTGGCTGGGGAGAGGGAAGTCTGGGCATCTCTGCTCAAGCTGCTGCTCCCGTTACCCAATCTCGGATAAGCGGAAGAGGATGGATGGATGGATGGATGGACAGAGAATAACAGGCAAAAAAGAGAAAAAAAGTTTTTTTCTCTGTTTCATTACAATCATAGCTTTCTCATGTTAAACTTACTTTCGGTATGTTACGTGTATTCGTTCAAGAAGATCCATGTAGTTTGAAGCTTTTGCCTTCCATGCCTTACCAACTGCAAGGCAGATTGTAGACTGAACTAGTCTCTAGTCAGACTGTCAAGAACAAAATAGAATATTGGATTTACAAAATGGCTTTTATGGGTTATAACAGAACCTTCCATTAACTGTGCACTAATTTATAGGCAAACATTTTAACAAAACTAGGAGATACAATTTAACATAAACTGATCTAACAAATGGTTCATACAACTGTGTTAAACCTGCAGTAATACTGTTAACAGTAGTACCTGGCTCTACAAATCCACTGTAAGGAGAAAATACAAAAATATTCTCCACAGCCATTCCTGTGGAGTACATTGCTAATAAAGAAAAGCTACAAACCTTCAAGAGTTGCATAAACGGAATAACAGGTAAGGCCATAGAGGAGCTTATACAACAAAGTTCAAATAATTTACTGTCATTATTAAGCAATACACATTACACTGATCTCTAACCTTTTATTAAAAAAGTTCTCATTTGTTTGATAATTCACTGTTTGTAAGTTGTTATCTGAGATCATTGAACAAATGTAAAAGAACTTTGCAATACATGAAGCACAGTAGCTTTGGTTTACATTGTACAGGCTTAAGACAAGCATATTCAAAAGTAACTGACACAAACATCTCCCGAGTGGTGCCATCCTCACAGCTTCCAGGTTAATGACAGGTCTGCCAGCGTACAAGTGCCCACTGTCCTTTGCCCAGTTTGGCACATAGAAGATACTAAAGGGAAAAGATTGAGATCTGTCCAGTGACTAAATGAAAAAATGAAAAAATACTTTATTGCATTCTCTTTCCAGTGTTGTTATTATTCTATCTGAGTAATTGTTTCTCAGATAACAGATATAAAAAAAAATTCTACTATTGCTGTTGAAGTCCGAACAGTTTGCATTGTCACCTCAGTCCCCCTTTACTTTTTCCATTGACAAGTCTTACAATATAAATGCCCCAGATAAAACTGTATGAAAATATAAGAAAATACAGTCTGTTTGTGCAGATAAGCCATCTGTCTTCTGGTAGTTGGAATATAACTAACTTCCTGAATGCTAGAGATGATAGCAATGATTGCTTATCGGCTTTAATGGAATACAGATATTTCAATGAACTATATGTTTACACATCACATTGGCTTTTCCCAACAGCTCGATTTATCCATTCATCCATCCATTTTCCAACCCGCTGAATCCGAACACAGGGTCACGGGGGTCTGCTGGAGCCAATCCCAGCCAACACAGGGAACAAGGCAGGAACCAATCCCGGGCAGGGTGCCAACCCACCACAGCAGCTTGATTTAGCAACTTTCAAAATAACAATTTTTTAAACAATACAGAAAATGCTTTGCCGATACACATATAGTGTGTAGCTCACACAGGGTAATCCAAATCATAGCTGTTTCATTTGGTTCTTTTATTCTTCGGTTCTGTCTTATGATTTGTCTGCATTGCAACAGAAAGTGCTCACCAAGTTTCTGTACTTTCATATTTTGAGCCATCAGCAGGATGTCTAACTCTTCACTTGCTGGCCTTATGGGATTAGGTGTCAAGTCAAATGGTTGCCACATGATAGATTATGGATTGCTCTAAAATGATTTGAGACAAGAATATTGAGAAAATTATCAGACTTTCCAAGCAACTGCATGTTGTTATAGAGTTATGTGTGTTTATATATTTTATAAGATGTGTTTAATTATGTGCTGTGTCTATAATGTTCTGCTGTCCCTTGTTCTTTGTGGATGAAGGTCCAAGAGGGGGTCCACCCTGACATCACTGCTCTCACTCTAGCCCTCACTTTGGCTACATAAGTGTGCAGAGAAAGTCCTGGAGTCAGAGATCATTCACTCAATGTGTAGTATTGTGAGTGTTTCTTTTTCTGTCTGGATTTACTGTTTTTTTACTGTTTTTATTATTTTTCTGCTCTGTTCTTAGAATATTATCTGGGCTTTCATATTAGGACTTGTTTGCTGGGGTTTGCCTCATAAGACAGATCATTTTGCCTCATTTTTCTGTGCTGAGCATTTGAATTAGAAATATTCCTGTGTGGTCTATTCTATACAAGCCAAGGGTTTACATTCAACCTTCCTCTTTTGGGGCTTTAGTTATATTATTGGAACATGTAAGTTTATTAGTGAGTGAGGCCTTTTCCAGGCAGGCATAGGAGGCCTGGTGTGACTAGTGACACCTTTTGTAAAGCATTTAGGGGCATCACAGCCTTTTTGCCTTGTTTAAGACACCATATTTATTGCAGCTGTATTCATAACTGCTAAAACCATTCACTGGGCCAGAATAAAAAATAAGTACTGCATAAAATGAAAGACATCTGAAGAAATAAATGAACGTGTAAAAACAACACACAGTGTAATCAATCTTCAGGAACAGAAGTCTCACAAACAGTACATGACAGCATCGGCTGTAGTTAATCGATGACCACAATGACCATCACTGTGGTCTCATTGAGGTGTTACCAGCCTAACAGAGATTAAATGTATGCAGCATGAATAAAGCAATCCAAGAAATTTAATGGCAGGTTACAGGAACAGAAATGGCTCCAAAGCATGCAATAGGGTACCAAGATGTATACAAGGACAGAGAGGTTGAAAAAGTAATAAACATTTTGTGATAGAATTAGGTCATTTTAGGTATTTTATCTGTGAGAAAAGAATCCAAGAACAAAGGGCTTATTTGTTATGGATAACATAAAATAAGATTGTGTCCAGTGGGAAACTGAAAACAGACAAAAGACCAAAGATGAAAAAGCATTTTGAGCTGGCAAAATCTTTAGTTTTAGTACAGGCAGGAGCCAGAATATCAAAAGAGACACAGAGAGCCAATCATCAAAACCAAAAATATGAATCAGAGACCTTAGTCAGAAAAACACTGCAGACTGCAATACTCACTTGTGTTATTTGCCCCACTACACTAATCATTGTCTTTTGTTTTGTGGCAGATCTACAGAGATATGTTAAAGATATGTCATATATGTGTGTTGATATATTGCTTCATTTGTTTCTCATATTGCATTACCAGAAGCAGGTATAGCAACAATAAACCATTTTGCCATTCAAAGAGCATTAGAAAGTGGTAGAAGCCATACCATAATAAAATAGTGTAGTTGCCTCTAAAATGGCAAAGAACAGAAAAAATGATTCCAATAAATCCAAAATTGAATTAAAATGAATTAGGAAAGGCCCGATAAGTCAGATCAGATTAATCATGTTTTTTTTTGTAATTATTCTTTATTTAGCAAATGTCTTTATCTGATGCCACTTACAACAGCAAGCCATTCTACATACAATCTGTGTCAGATCATACATTACCAAGTTAAGAGGTAACAGAGAACAAAAATTTAAAGTTAAGCACAAAATATGTATCACCTCAGTAAGTCCCTATGCTAGTAATCAAGCAATAACAAAGCTGACTGACACCCTAATTAAGTCAGTACAACTATAGATATCCAGAAGGAGAGAGGATGGGAAGAAAATATAAACACTCCTAAGATTTGTAGTAAACAGGTGCGTTTTCAGGAGGCACCTGAACATCACAAGCCTGGGACTAGAGCTACATATCTGCTTGTCATGGAACACTCATTCTACAGCTTTGGTACTAGGGTGTTGTCCCGTGTTAGCCATTATGAATGTAGTGAAAAGACAAGCAAAATGACACCTTTTATTAGCTAACTAAAAATCTTTTTAGTTAGCCAATAACAGGTGTCATTTTGCTTGACTTTTCAATACATTCTACAGCTTAAAAGAATGTAATGCAAAACATCATCCAGTTTTAGCACATTTGGTGGAAGAAGAGAGAGTTAGCAGACAGACTGGAGCAGAGAAAAGACGTCATTTGTAGGCTTCAATTGTAGAGCCTGCAATGACTTGCTTTGCTCACTTATCTCTACGTGGTCAGAGATAGTTCAAGTCTCCTCAGACTAGTTCCTAACATGCAAAGAACATCACAGTGCAGAAGGAAAAGAGGAACCAAAAAAGTGCAGATGAAATCAGTTCTCAAAAATAGTCTATTGCTTTGGCTAAATAGAAAGTTAAGTACTTTAACAAATACCACAGCCTAGATTTTTTTTTTTAAATATTCGACAATCTATCTTATAATTTAAACTTAAGAACATCTTGCACTTTCTTGGTCAAGTAACTTAGCCACTTTTTTGATGTTTTATATTAATCCATTCAATCATTGACAATAATTCTTTATAAATACTGAAATTTGTTACATTTTTTTTCTATTTTTATTGGGCTTTAATACTAATCGATAACACTATATACTGGTTATAAATATATATCGTACATGCCTTGATTTCTTTGTGTACATTCCCCTCTTCCCTTTGTCACTTCTCACTATGTTCTTTTTCCTTTGACAGGTTTCCCTGCTTTTTTCTTTTACTTAAATTAAGCTTTGGTTTACAAGAAAGACTGAAACACAAAAAAGTGCTATAAAAACATGCATTGTATTACTTTTTTCCTATTGCTGTGTTAGTAAATTGCTTTTTATCCATTTAGCCTGCTACTTGAGTTTAGGACCAGGGTGATTTTTAGTCATAGTTTTAATAAAACTTGTCTTTGAGTTTTTATGAGCTGGTATTCATCACAAGCCCATAATTTTCATAACCTTTGATGTCATTGAGTCAACAGTATAGGTCAGAACCATGCACTTTCTGGATTGTAGAGATTGTGGGTTCAAATGAAAGCTTTTTTGTATGTGTAGGAATTCCCAGTTCAAATCCTTTTGCTTTGTTTTCTGTACTATGTTTTGGGTTTAGCACTTTGACTTCATTGTTTAGTATAAATGAATTCCTGATTTTGACTTTGGCTTGATTACTTGACTATGTTTTATCTTCTGGTCCCAGATCAAATTTAAGCTGCCTCCAAGTCTCCCTAGTCAGAACATTAGGAATGATTGGCCTACCATCCAAAATTTGTACTCTGATTGATTTTTAATTTTTTGACTAATTCCTAATATGTTAAGCTAAACTTATATAATTTAATAGTGCTCCCAATGCAATATACACTTTTCCTTAACACTTTCAACTTCTCCAGGTTTAAGCTGAAGTTGTAAAAATAATTAATTTTCAACATATATCATGCCTTCTGTTTTCAAAACAATTCTAGACTGTATTTCTTTCTTTACAAAGAATTGGAGTTCTCACCAGGTTTTTGTGGGTTTACTCATTATGCCCCTTGTGGCACCCGAACGGGGCTCATGCCCGGCTGGGACACCCAGGAAGACAGGAGGAGGGCTTATTCCTCCTCCAGACCGCGAGGGGGCATCTGCCCTGGTTGTATTGGGGGCCACGGGTACAGGGCTTGGAAACCCAACCCTGTCGTGGTCACCACCAGGGTGTGTCCCCCTGCCTGAAGGACCCTGGACCCCAGTACTCCTGCCACACCAGGAAGTGCTGGGGGGAAGAAAAGAGGAAAACCCGGAGTGCTTCCAGGAGGACAGCCGGCATTTCTGCCACACTGGGTCGTGTCCGCGGGATTGCCGGTGCACACCTGGAACACATCCGGGTACAAATAAAAGGGGCCGCCTCCCTTCATTCAATGGCTGGAGTTGGGTGGAAGCAGGACGAGGTGATAGAAAGAGAGAAGGAGGCGGTCCGAAGAGGCAGAGTGGTTGGCCTGGATTTTGGGGAAGATTGGGGTTTGTGGCACTTGGACTGTGTAAATACAGTATGTACAGTGGTGTGAAAAACTATTTGCCCCCTTCCTGATTTCTTATTCTTTTGCATGTTTGTCACACAAAATGTTTCTGATCATCAAACACATTTAACCATTAGTCAAATATAACACAAGTAAACACAAAATGCAGTTTGTAAATGGTGGTTTTTATTATTTAGGGAGAAAAAAAAATCCAAACCTACATGGCCCTGTGTGAAAAAGTAATTGCCCCCTGAACCTAATAACTGGTTGGGCCACCCTTAGCAGCAATAACTGCAATCAAGCGTTTGCGATAACTTGCAATGAGTCTTTTACAGCGCTCTGGAGGAATTTTGGCCCACTCATCTTTGCAAAATTGTTGTAATTCAGCTTTATTTGAGGGTTTTCTAGCATGAACCGCCTTTTTAAGGTCATGCCATAGCATCTCAATTGGATTCAGGTCAGGACTTTGACTAGGCCACTCCAAAGTCTTCATTTTGTTTTTCTTCAGCCATTCAGAGGTGGATTTGCTGGTGTGTTTTGGGTCATTGTCCTGTTGCAGCACCCAAGATCGCTTCAGCTTCAGTTGACGAACAGATGGCCGGACATTCTTCAGGATTTTTTGGTAGACAGTAGAATTCATGGTTCCATCTATCACAGCAAGCCTTCCAGGTCCTGAAGCAGCAAAACAACCCCAGACCATCACACTACCACCACCATATTTTACTGTTGGTATGATGTTCTTTTTCTGAAATGCTGTGTTCCTTTTACGCCAGATGTAACGGAACATTTGCCTTCCAAAAAGTTCAACTTTTGTCTCATCAGTCCACAAGGTATTTTCCCAAAAGTCTTGGCAATCATTGAGATGTTTCTTAGCAAAATTGAGACGAGCCCTAATGTCCTTTTTGCTTAACAGTGGTTTGCGTCTTGGAAATCTGCCATGCAGGCCGTTTTTGCCCAGTCTCTTTCTTATGGTGGAGTCGTGAACACTGACCTTAATTGAGGCAAGTGAGGCCTGCAGTTCTTTAGACGTTGTCCTGGGGTCTTTTGTGACCTCTCGGATGAGTCGTCTCTGCGCTCTTGGGGTAATTTTGGTCGGCCGGCCACTCCTGGGAAGGTTCACCACTGTTCCATGTTTTTGCCATTTGTGGATAATGGCTCTCACTGTGGTTCGCTGGAGTCCCAAAGCTTTAGAAATGGCTTTATAACCTTTACCAGACTGATAGATCTCAATTACTTCTGTTCTCATTTGTTCCTGAATTTCTTTGGATCTTGGCATGATGTCTATCTTTTGAGGTGCTTTTGGTCTACTTCTCTGTGTCAGGCAGCTCCTATTTAAGTGATTTCTTGATTGAAACAGGTGTGGCAGTAATCAGGCCTGGGGGTGGCTACGGAAATTGAACTCAGGTGTGATACACCACAGTTAGGTTATTTTTTAACAAGGGGGCAATTACTTTTTCACATAGGGCCATGTAGGTTTGGATTTTTTTTCTCCCTAAATAATAAAAACCATCATTTAAAAACTGCATTTTGTGTTTACTTGTGTTATATTTGACTAATGGTTAAATGTGTTTGATGATCAGAAACATTTTATGTGACAAACATGCAAAAGAATAAGAAATCAGGAAGGGGGCAAATAGTTTTTCACACCACTGTATAATAAACGTGTGTTGGGTGACATGAGCGTGTCTGCCTGTCTGTGTCCGAGCCAGTCTCCACACCCTATTTACTAACATAACCAAAAGGTAGGTTATTTATTTGTCTGTCTGAAATATTACATAATGCTTTACTCATATTTGCAAAGCTATAGGTGCTAGAGATACAAATTAGACATTATTTATTGAATCAGCAAGTAGTATAGAATGTTGTGAAATAAATGTAACCAACAAATGAGTAGAGAATTTGCAATGAGCAAGGTCAGTTGCAAAGCAAAATTCTTAAGCTTGAAAGCTTTTAAAAGAAGCAATGAAACAGGCAGTGTTGGTTGAAGCCCATGTGGGTACCTAGGCAAAGTTCATCCCCACAAAAACAACAAAAAAACACCGTGCCAAAATAAATGTATGGACAATGGATGTAAAAACACATTTCTTCATTTAATGTAATAGATCAAAGTAATGGCAAACAAAACCTGTGCAAAGTGCATGCTAGGTAATTATAAATAATAAATATCATAAGCAGGAGCTTTGAGGCAAATGCACAATTTAAAATATATGAACCTAAGAAGAAATTAAAGAACACAGTTATCTCTGGAGCTACGTAGATTATACATTTATATCACTGATTGCAGAGCTTTCACAACTGACATTAAGCAAAATTTTAGGATTGATGTGACATTGAGAACTTTTCTGTTTTACAATTTTACCTTCCCGAACTGCATTGCTGCTAAGGAAAAAAAATACATTCTGCACATGGAAAGGATTTTATTTTCAAAAAGGATTTTGCACTACTGTGCAGAGTGGCAAGTAAGTTGTTGTCAACAAAATGCAAACTCATGATTCACATCCAGAATGGTTCATAAGGCATTTTAAAGAAAGATTTTATTGAGCAACAAATTTCAACATGGGACTTTTGAAATATTACCTACAGTAAGTACAAAGTAAGCCTGCAGTTCATCATAACTGACATCAGACCAAATGAGCACCCAGAAATTTTGTTTCAGGGTGCGGTGCTGGACGGTTTTCTGTGCATGTCTATTTAATTCAGTCACAATAACATCTAAAACATTAAACTTTTGAAAGGGATCACCTGTACATGGTACATCTGCCTTTTGCAAAAGAGATCAGTAAACAGCAGCTTTGAAAGTTGCCCAAAGCCCTTTTTTAAAAAAATATGCAAATTTAGAAGTGGAGTCAGAGATTAGCACTTGTGCAAAATCATCGTCAATCCTTTTTTTCTTCATGCTGTGTCAGCCCATTTTCAGCATTTCTGCTGTCACAAATGTTGGGCAACATCTACCTTCAGTCAGTACCTGCAGTCCTCTAAAGAGCCGTAAACTCATGTGTGTGCAACTAGCAAGGAACAAGTTAACTCTGGGATAACGGTAAATGGTTTAAAGAGGGCTAGATCTAGCAATAGGAATATTTCTTTAAAAAACAAAGAACTAATGTTTATTCATACATCTTGATTAAAGAACTGGCATTTTATTAAGGGTGCAAGGAGCATGTAGCTTGTAGCACACTTTGTTAGAAACAAAGCAAAATTGGCATGCTAAATCAGTACCACCCCAGAAGATGGAGCCCTCGGCAGATGCCTAGGTCATCAAATGAGTTGTCTGGTACTGAAAACAGGAAAGAAAGGACTAGAAGATGTAAATTACAAGAATAAATATGTGTTTATAACAAATGAGAGTATTTTGTAGAATATTTTAATTTGATAAATGTAAACAAAATACAAGAAAAAAATTGGAACAAGTTACCGCCATCAATGTTTATGTGTCCTCAGAAGCAAACAATCTGACTCTGATGGCATTTTACAGCTATCTTGGGCGAGTGGGCCTGGAGTAAGGATTGTTTAAGATGAAGGCTATAGTAGGGGAACAAACAAAGGTCATGGCAGTGAGAGGAATTAAGAGCTTGGTGTAACTTGTACACAGTGATCAAGACATTCCACCTGGAATGCATAGATTAAAAACCTGTACTGTCAGATTCATAAGAAGTAGGGTTTTACTTTACTTTATCATTCAGTTAATTAGATCAAGGTTTATTTTTAATACATCATTGTGTACTTCTAGTCTCGTTGGTGTCTATTACAGTACAGAGAGGACCATATTCCATTTTGTTCCATCTTTTCTGATTCCTGACTATCTTAGTCTGTCTTAGTGCAGATAAATTGGTTCCCACTGTATAACCTGAAGCTATTTTGATACATGCAGTTTCAGATACCACTGCAGCTAATACCAGTTTTGGCACATTAAATAATGCCCCCTGAGGCAATAAACCATAAACTGCCCATTATCCTTACTAGACATAAGACAGTACACTTAATCCACATACAATATCGTACATCCTCATAAGGATCTACAAAATACTGGAAAGAAAGAAAAATATTAGCTTTAAAACAACAAAACAAACAACATAAGACAATAAAAATGAATTAATTCTTCATTGGTTCCCTTTGAACCTCAAAAAGTATTTTTGTTCAGCTTTGTCATTGTGAAATTACATGTGAAACAAGACTCCACTGTTTCTTCTTCCTTCACTTTCAAACTCTGCCCATGCAAGCTAAAAAGCTCCTACACTTTTTAACAACACATGTGTCTTGCACAATTAAGAGACATCTATTGGACATTCTACATGTGACTGACACCTTAGCAATATTTCAAGATTTTATACAATTTTCAAAAATGACAATCAGTATATTTTCTCATGTGGTGTGGAAACTGGTCCATGACAAAGATATCCACCACAAGCCTTTATAGAATATTAGAATTCACTTTATTGGCCAGTTACTCTCACGTGTACTAGGAATTGGTCTTGATAGTTTTGGTGCAACATATGAGGACAACACAGAATACAAAAGATAAATATAAGAACATAAAATATAAAATGATAAAATATGATGCAGCATACAAGGGCAATACAGAACCATAAAGAGACAGTAGGATGAAAATGTCCAGGCAGTCCAGTTTATATGGGCACTGACTAGGAGCTCAGACCTGATTAGTAATAGTAACTGCACATGGAAAAAAAATGTTTAGGTGACATGTTGTTTTAGCTTTCACTGCACAAAGGTGTTTGCTGGAGGGAAGTCTTTGGAACAGGTGATACCCTGGTGAGTTGGATCGGCAGTGATCTTTGCAGCCTTCTTCCTTACCTTGGACTCTTATAGGACTTCAGTGTGTGATAAGTTACAGCCTATGATACTTTCAGAGATTTTGATGATGCACTGCAAATTGCCCTTTGCCTGAACAGAGGCAGCACCAAACCAGAGAGTTAAAGATGAGTTCAGAATGGACTCGATGGTGGCTGTGTAGAACTGAACCAATATTTCTTGAGGGAGATTGAACTTCCTCAGCTGGCGCAAAAAGAACATTCTCTGATGGGCTTTTGTAATATTGCAAGTGATGTTATTGTCCCACTTAGGTTGTGTAACAGCACAGTGCCCAGGAATCTAAATGATTCTGTTATCCCAATAAGTGAGCAGGTGTCTGTTTCCTGAAATC
Source organism: Erpetoichthys calabaricus (assembly GCF_900747795.2). Taxonomy (NCBI): domain Eukaryota; kingdom Metazoa; phylum Chordata; class Cladistia; order Polypteriformes; family Polypteridae; genus Erpetoichthys; species Erpetoichthys calabaricus. The sequence goes on along the minus strand of NC_041402.2, from coordinate 50,336,916 downwards.
TATGATCATTTCCTGAGTTTTTTGAATGTTAAGGTCAAAATCATTATGGCACTGCAGCATGCCAGCAACACATGAACACTGCAGCTGCTCGGATGCTGCTTTATAGCCGTTTGCCCTGCTCAGGGTGCAGAGTGCTTTTAACATGTGTCCATATATCAAGCAACCAACTGTCCTGCTTCTCTACTGTGCATGACAACTGGGATAATTGAACTATTGAGTAAAAGTTACCTTTGAACATGGAAATAAGCTGAAAGAGCGAGAAAGGTCTATTGACTCTATTGGAATGACATTACTGGAATAAACAATACAATATGTCAAACCAGATTCATGCACTGAGATGTAGCTTCCAAATGTACTTAAGGTATGGCAAGGTTGTCAGTCATTATCCAACCCGCTATATCTTAACACAGGGTCACAGGGGTCTGCTAGGCAGGAACAAATCCCGGACAGGGCGCCAACCCACCGCAGGGTACATACACACCCACACACACCCCCACACACCAAGCACATACTAGGAACAATTTAGGATCGCCAATGCACCTAACCTGCAAGTCTTTGGACTGTGGGAGGAAACCGGAGCACCTGGAGGAAACCCACGCAGACACGGGTAGAGCATGCAAACTCCACGCAGGGAGGACCCGGGAAGCGAACCCAGATCTCCTTACTGCGAGGCAGCAGCGCTACCACTGCGCCACCGTGCCACCACTATGTGAAATGTAAAACTTTTAAAATGAAAATGTTTCATTTTTTTAAAGGTAGTATATAAATAAGGAACCAAATGTGTGTGTAATTGTAAAGGTTCAAAATTTACTCACATTTTTTTGTATTATTATTTTGCAATGTTTAAAAAAATACTGTTGCATGAAAATGCTGCCCTTACCAAAGTACTGCCTGAGGCGATCGCCTCATCTCCTCACTCCATGCTGGCTAACAGTACAAAATACAGAGAAAGTAGAAGTTCAAGTGTTTGAGAACAGCATGCCATTATTCAAGAGAATATTTTGTTTGAAGAAATGTCATGTAGAAGTGAGAGCTTTTATAATGCTGTTTTTATGGTAATGGGAATTTTCAAGGCCTCCAACAATTCCTAGACACACAATATCAACAGATGTAATAACTCTTTGTGACACATTTTTGATTTCATGTAGATTCCAGAACAAAGCTCTACCCCCTCCTCTAGCAGAAGCTCAAATCCCCCTTAAGAGGCTTTGGATACTCTGTCATGGTGGGAGCAATCTGAGACTTCTTGTCTCCTGTGTATCTATCTCCACACCCTTATTCCTTCTAGGCAAACAAAATAGAAATTAACTGTGACTCTAAGGAGGAATGCCTTTATAATGTGTTCTTCAATCATAGGATTCTGTGCCAGGCACAAACTTCAATTTTTTAATCTAATAGAATACCAGCTTAATGCTCACATTGTGCCAGTCTGTGTCTAGCCTTGTGGGCAAATCACCCCTTGCTTGAAAGTACAAATATTGTTATAATGTATTTTGTTCATCTATTTAATATTACAAATGAGTTTATCTATCAGAAATATTTTCAGTATCTACATCCCTAAATTCATCTGAAGAAATGTTTAACAGATATTTTGCTCTGTGGTTTCTGGTGTGTTTAGACAATATAGCTGTGCTATCTGTCTGAGATGGTTTGAAACTTAAGTAATCAATGTAGACTTCAGCGGTAACGTCTGCAGTGCACTATGCAATGCACGTGTCTCTGGTTTATGCCATTTGGTGTGGGATTCATAAAAGCAATGTTAATGTCTGTGATGCGTCATCTAGTAGAATGGGAAATGTAATGAATTTTATTACTAAAAATATTTGTGGTGCACCATCTGTTGGAATGACAGAGACCTAGCAATCAGGTGGACACACAGACAGACACTTATCTTTTTATTGAGGTGGATAAATGAATTTATTAAAATACATATTATTCATCCACTTTTGTTAAACAATGCTATGTCTTCAAGCATAACTTTGCAATCATTTACAAATAAAACACACACAGGTCAATGGTTAATCATAGCACCATGCTTATTTTCTCATACTGCCTTTTTTTTAAATCTCTGCATATGATTTAATACCATTTTACTGGAAAACACTTCTCTGTTCCAGAGATATTTATTTTTTAAACCCCTGTTTTTTTTTTAAATCCATTAGCAGTGAGTTGTGTGATCTGTGAAGGTTACAAAACAATCATGTAGAGCAATTGCCTTGCTAAAAAAAGTACTTGAGGTGAATAAGTGCATTGAGGCAGAGGCCGCAAAGGTCCCTCAATAGGCTGTGAATGAAAGATTCTTTTTATTACCGGATGCCAAACAAAACTATTATTCTTTATTAGTTATGAATGGAAATTCTTGCAAGATTCCAAAGTGTACTGCAAGGGTACACCCGGCTATTTAACTGGTGAGAACTTTGCATCTCAGGAGCTTTTATAAGACTCCTTAAATGCAGAGGATTTACTTTTGTGAATTACTGTTGCAAATTGGATATTTTATATTATGAATTTACTGGAAGTCCTGTCATATTCTCTTCAAAACCATACTATTAGCTTGAAGCACTATTTAGTTAAACATTTGTGATTTTCTGTCATTGTTCCTTAAACTATATCAACCTGGCAACCACCTGAGATCCTGTAGCACCAACCTTCACACAATGCACAAAATTACAGAAAAAAACTCATGTTCTCAGGTATTTGAATCATAACACAGCAAAACAGCAGTGTTGAATTAGCCCCTGTAAGTGTATATTTAGAAACAATGCTTAAACACTTAAAAATCTTAATTTAGTACTAGTGATACGGGTTCAAGAAAATCATGGAAATGTTTAGGAACTTCGCCAAACTCAGCAAAATGGATAGAAGTCACTATAGAAGGAGGAACTGAATTAGTTTTGAGTGTATTAGAATGGTGCAGTGGTCTTTAAGTGTTCCTTAGGGATAGTGAAATGTCTGCCAACTATGCTGGAGCAATTAATGTGGTTAAAAATGTGATCTGTGCTGCAGTGCTAACCACTGGACAACTGAGCCTCAACACAACAGAAGACACAGTCGGAATGATGGTCATAAATAAATGGCCACAAACTAGCAATAAATACATAAAATATAGATAATTGGGACACACATTGGCATGACATGAATCAGCACATGGGAATTACTCATTCTATTGTTTGAAGTTTTGGCTTTGTGCATAGCTGGAAGCTTTATTTTTTGTTTCCCGTTTATTTGTGCAGATGCTTTGCACTTTTTTCAACAAGAAGAAAGTATCACCTTGTAAACAGTAATACATTTTTTGTTTATTATTATTTTACTGCGTCTCCTCCAAGGGAATGGGGGTGGCTACTTTAAGTCTTTTTTTTGACTCATAGTTGTGGTACATGGCTAATTATACAGGCAGAATTAGGTCGCCATGTGGTACTGCACTGCCGAGCATACAGACACTATTGATATATGTCTGGTGGCAATCTTCATAATATCTCATTAGGGTTTGCTAATGCACAATTCAGATGCAAGTTTTTTGGCCATCCATCCATTTTCCAACCCGCTGAATCTGAACACAGGGTCATGGGGGTCTGCTGGAGCCAATCCCAGCCAACACAGGGCACAAGGCAGGAACCAAGCCCGGGCAGGGTGCCAACCCACCGCAGCAAGTTTTGTGTTTATTTATTTATTTTATACCGCATGTAGGGTAGAAATCTGACTAAAGTATGGATTGGGTCGCGACATCACACATGTGCAAAGCAGAATGGCAACAATCTTGCAGTACACATGTGTGAGTGTTCTGAACATGACTGCTACAGCTTTGTGATGTCACTCTGGCCTTATAAACCATGGGGTGCTTGGTAAAAATGCTTGTTTAAGTCAACTTCTGGGCGAATTTATAATAAAATATTTGGTGAACAAGATCACCAATAAACACAACATATTCACTGCAAAAACACAATGGGTTCCAATGGGATTTGTATTTCCTTTCTCATCCTTTTTATTTTGTTTATTAGATTATTGTGTAAAAAAATACAATGCATTTTACTAGTCCATGTGAGAATTGGGCATGTCGAGCAAGGCGCCCTTGTGTTAGCTGTAGCAGATGACGCCATAAGTACTGTGAACTGCAGTTTAATTCTGATTAATGTATTTCAACTAGATGGCACTTCTACACTTAGATTTAGGCACTTGACCAATAGGCCAGCTAGTGTTTATAATACTGTATAAGCCACTTTCTGTCCATCTGGCAGCTAACTTTAAAAGGTTTACAAAAATGAAAGGAAGTTTAGCTAGTACTTACATTAAATGCTACACTAGTAGGTCATAATTTATCATGGACAGGACCAGCTAGTAACTTCAATATACAGTATTTTAAATAACATAAATTCTTGGCACATTAGTATGCTAAAATATATTTCTAAAACACAAATATTTTTAATTATACCATCTCAATATATTCAATTATACCATCTCAATATATTCAAAAAACAACATCAAAATATAAATGTTGTAATGGGCTTAACCCATCTAACCATAGTTGTGGATAAGGGTCTGCCTCAGCAGCATGAGACACAAGGAACCAACCCCCAACAGGAGATCATTCCATTACAGGGCTCATTTAAAACCACCATGCATTGGTGACTCAGAATAGTAATGGCAAGATGAAGAGATTGGAGAGGTCGACAGATGAAATGAAACAAAAATCAGTCTAAATTGGTATACACTGTTGTAGATGCAATTTTTTTTATCTTGGTTCTGTTTTACTTATGTTGTCAACAAAATTGCAGAAAGAAAAATAATGTAACTTTAAAATTATACTTTAATACATATTGTTATGATAGTGTATTTTGAACATATTTATGAAATTCCAAATATACAGCATGAAAGTAGCAAACCTCAAACAATGGATTTCTAGCAGAAAAATAACCAGTCATCTTTGGTAGCACACTTAGTATTTACTAGATGTACTGAAGCTCGGGGCAAGTATTATAGCTAATACCATAAAAACCAGGCTGAAGTGATCAGAGGCAATAAAAGACATGGGTATCCAGTCGAGCTTAAATGGGATATAACAAATCTGTACTGTACTGTATATGACATGATAGCAAAAGGAAAATGTCATCGGGTCACAATAAAACATAGGTTACTCAGTAATTACTGGCCTTTTCCTTCTGATATAGGAAGCATAATAATGTTGCAAAGCATTAAACAGATGCTTCAGCACTGAGAGGAGGAGGAAAAAAGAGAATCCTTTAAAAATGAATGGGATGTTTTTTACAGTTTATACCCCTGTATCATTATGTCTTCTTCAAAGGATATTTACAGACTGTTTAGGCATGGACTGTACCTGGTGTTGTCTAGGATGAAGATCTAACATTCTGGGAAGCACATTGGCAGCATTATTTTTATAAGGTTTTTGACAAAGCTTGCAATTTAAATTCAGGTAAAAACTGCGTATCTATTACATTTTTAAAATAATGATTCTTAAGTTTATGAGCTTTTACTTTATATTTCTCTTGTAACCTTGCTATGCTTTTAGCCTACTGTTCTGTTTATTTCCACTCTTTTATGGGCAGTCAGTGTGTTACTTAATTTATCTTGTGCAGTTGGAAAATGCTTTATAATGAAGGTGGCAATAAAATGCCCTATAAATACATACACTAAGGCAGTGGTCAAATCGAGAAAAATGTAGGTTAACGGGAAATGCACTATATACTTAAAGCAATTGGTTTCTGACAAGTGTAGTACCAAAGTTCATTAAACAATTAATATACCAGTATGCTAAGGCTGGTTAGTGTAAATAGTGGGCAGGCCTTTAACACTTTAGGAACTACAGTAGCTGTGCACTCTTTTTAATCAGTTGCTGTAATGTATCAAAACACTAAAGAAATTCTTCTTTTGACCTTAATAAAACTTATAGCACAACAATAACAACATTTTTGAATGGGGGTACATATGATGCCTCTATTAGCCACTTATAGCTATGCACCAAGACATTAATAAATATTCTGTTTATGTTACATGGCAATTAGAAGTTATTAGATATTCTATTAAAAGCCATTACGGACCCTGATCTAAAGTGTTTCTGGTAGGTCTTGATGTTTACACTTAGAAAAAGTGGTGTTAGGTGTAACACATCTGCAGGAGCTCGAAGTCAACTTACTAATGGCTCACACGGATGTGTCTAAGATGATCTCAGCATGAAACTTACTGAGAAGGGTGTCATTGTAGCAAAAATCGCACACTCCTGGGTTGTGATAATATGCTTTGATTTGTGAAGCAAGGTCAAGGAGGCAAGCAACTGTAAATCAGACTGGTGGCAACACTGTCAGCTCCCATCTGCATGCCAGATAACAAAGAACACTACCCAGAAGGTCAGTCTGGATACTCCAAAAAAGTTAATGTTAGAAAGAGAATTCTAGTAACTGGCACTCATGAACGAGCCACTTAGAGTCCAAAGTAACATATTTTTTTGCTTATTTATTTTAAATTAGGAAAGTTAAGGTTGATATATTCATTCCAAAGGCACATAGACATTAACAATAATTGTGCAATGCAACCTAATTAAACCCCATTAATTCATTTAAGAGTCACTAGAGGCTGGAGAATATTCAAACAGAACTGGAGACAAGGCAGGAGACAGATACGGACAGCAGTGCGTCGAAGACATATGTCATATAGGCTTGTCCAATTTATTTTTAAATCTTCATTATTTCTCCTACACATAACATTTTCCTTTTAATGTAGAAGGACCAAGGTAAAAAAAAAGTGCTACAAAGTGCCTTGTCATCATCCCTGAGTCTTAAGTATTAAACTTACTTTTAACTGTATATGGAGAACATCTACCATTGGTGATGGTTGTTTCAAACAATCATAAACAGCTGAATGTACAATAAGCTCACAAACTTTCAATGTCCTTAAATCACATAACACCTCATCTGCAGTACAATATTAAAACGTGTGCCTGCAGCAGTTTTGTGTACTTGTCAACCAAATGGTACAGAGGTAACGCAAAGGGCCCCTCATCAGAAATACACAAAACCAGCCACAAAAAACAGAGTATATTCATTTTTGACAACATAGATATTTTGTACATTTTTAGGCTAAAGGAAACAGTGGGAAACTGGTGGGTTGCATCCCATGATGTTATAAATTACTTAATGCCTTTTACTGAGTTTGTGAGAAAATATTTTAACTGAGCAGTAACAGCTCTTTACAAAAACACACTGAAAGACAGCAGTGTTCAAGTGCTTCACATTTTGGATGGGGTGAGACATTTGAGCAGCAAAGAGGATGTGAGAAAATGAGCAGAATCCTCCTTAAGAAATGAATAAATCAGAACCCTATGCAGGTGGTGCAGTGTTTCTGTTTTTAGTTGTTTAATAAATATTGGGATGATCCTGTGGCAATGCTGCAGAGAGGACTTCAGTTCCCAGGGTGACTGTACGGGCACTGAAGCTTTAAAATAAGTTGCCATTCAACAGGAAACACACTAGTCCTGATGGAGCTGCAGAGGTCTTTGGCAGATTGAATTTCAGTTATACAGTATATGTCATGAAAAGGTGTTTCTCTGTGTAATGCTGGTGTGTTTTTGGTTTGCAGACTGCATAGCCGAGTATAATGCAATTTGTATGCCTAAGATATGCAGATAAATGCCAATTTATTGTGTAATCTGTAGTACCAGAGTATGAGTTCAGTGTTTAGCCAACAGGACATCCCTAAATTACCACAGGATATTTTACACACTGACACATGAGCCTATTAATAAATATCTTCTTTTAAGAAATAATGTTTTTCAGTATCTGAACAAAAGAAAGTATATAAAACAACTGGAGCTTAATTTTTATTATTTAACACCACAGCAGTTTTCCACCAAATTGCAACAATTTGTCCGCACATAGTGCAGTTTGAAAAAAAAAAAAAAAAGTTTATGAATTCAGAGGAGAGGTAGACTGGCTTATAAACAAGTAAAAATCTAGTGTATAAACCATACAAACAATAAAACAAAAAGAACAAACCTGTGGCACATTAAAACTGATGATTTTCTGTGAAGAAATTATTCAGCAGAAGTGTGTCAAGAAACACTACTGGGGCTCCTTTATACCAATGGCAGTACACCTTTATAATGCCTCACTGGGACTCTGACTGCCAAGTCGGAAGTTTTTTATTCTTTTTTTATATCTCTTTGTTTGTATTTGAGGATGGTAGTTATTTGTTATAATATTTCTTGATCTTCTGAGAAGCTAGGTTGGCCCCTTGAGAAAATGACATCTATCTATCTATCTATCTATCTATCTATCTATCTATCTATCTATCTATCTATCTATCTATCTATCTATCTATCTATCTATCTATCTATCTATCATTTTCATACGATTCGATTTGGACGGAAACACAAAAAACCACAGTCTCGACAACGAAGCAGGTGTCGACGTCAGATCTAAACACAAAGAATGGTATCGACAGTGTTTGTAAACAAAAGTAACAACCAAGGTGTTGTGTATTCAGCCAGTACAAACAGCAAATAGTCTCCTTTAGTTCAATCCTCTTTAATCACCACACTCCAACCTCGTCCAACGATCCTCCCCCTCACTTCTTCTCCTCCTCCATCACTACTGCCCTCTACTGAACACAGCAGGAACACCACACAAGGCAGTGAATTCGCGGACAAACAAAGATCAAGATCCAAATGAAGATTATATATAAAGATAATTGCAAAAAACAGATAATGCTATGACAATGCTATGGTCATATGGACAAGGAAAAGAGGATCACAAAAATGCAGATGATGCTGGGGAAATAAAACCTGTGAGGTTCCAATGCCATTAGACAACTCATTTTCCACCGAGCATTCTACAAAAATAATTCACTTAGTGAACCTGTCTAATCTAAAAACAGGTTTATAGTATTCATGTTACTGTCTATAAGGTCATGTCCTTTTTAAACTCTAAACATTTAAATGGAACTCCTCAGCAGATTGTCCCACCATTCCTTTTGAAACCGGCTTAATCCATCTTGGGTCCCAGCACTAAATCAGGTGCAAGGCAGCAGTAGTGACTGTGTGGCTAAGGATCTGTGCTGGTATCTGGAAGGGTTCTGGTTCAAATCCTGTTACTGCCAGAAATATTCCTATTCCACTGAGCCCTTGAGCAAGGCTCTTAACCTGAAAATTGCTCCAGGAGTGCTGTTCAATTTCTGACCCTGCACTTTGAACCCCAACATTCATGCAAAAAGACACTTTCCCTCTCAGGAATTAACAAAGTGTATAAAAAATATATTGGGTAAGGGTGCTTTTAAGTACTCACTCATGCACATGCTTACACACACTCATATGGTGTCATATTATCAGTCACTCTAAAACACAGTCTTTTGGAATGTAGGAATAAAACTAGGTGACCAGAAGAACACCACAGAAAGGATATACAAAACTCCATACTGACATTAACTGGTCCAAGACCCTGGAGCTGCGAACACCAACAGTACTCCCTGCACTACTGTGCACCCCAAAAGTAATAAAGTAAATCCAAATACATAATTAAAACTCTATTTTTTGCACTAAGTTTTCACGTGAAAATTACTGCTGAATAGCTTCTGACAATGTAAAGTACATTTTGGTAATAGAACACAGCTATCAATAGAGATGTTTTAGCATGTTAAGAGATATTTTATCTATGGAGATCCCCCTGCAACCCTAAATTACATTAAGTGGGTCTGAGAATGTTACATTGTATAATACATTTCATGTTATTTCTCCATTTTTTGTGCTCTTTTTCTGCTGTCATTTGACAGGTTATATACTAAACACAATGTATCAAACTACAATACTTTTTCAGAATTTGTTTTTTGTCAAAAATAATAATATGAGCAGAGCAGACAGGTAAATTAAAGAAAAATATGTCTTGTTATCAGACTATGAACCCTGCAAACCACACGTATCACACAGTGACCTTGTGGAAGTGTCTACTCAGTGGCCTTGATATGGGTTAAGTGTCACTGTGCTATGTAGAAGGATATTGGGTAATTTGTTACTAATCATGTGATTGTGGGAAAAAAAGCAATAAAAATGTTTTTCCTATTGTAGCCCTGATTGTCAAAAAGGTCCTTGCATTGCATTTTTTGCCTCTTGAATGCCATTCTTGTCGATGCTGACCCTATTTTTAATTCATGAGAATTATGAAGCAATTAATCATGTCTGTAGTCTGCAATGCACACCTGCTTTAAAGCACATTATTAATAACTTTTAAAAGTGACTTGAAAATGACAAATAATTCAATTATGGTGGAAACATAATTGAAAATGGTGGACGCTTGACAAAGTTCTGTGACTTTGCAGTGAAGCTTTGACAAGCAGAATGCTTCAAGTTATTTTTTTTTATCTTTCAAATTATACATTTCATCATACATCCCACCCTTTATTCCAGAAATAAAGACAACCTGTAACTAAAGCCCTTTTTACGATAAAATTAAATTCAAATTGCTGCCTGCTTTGCATGAGTTCAAGTCTCTGGAGAGATATATTTGCAGTTTCAAAAGCAAACTATGCAGCATTCATACCATCGTTGTATCTAAATACCCTCACCCCATGTGGGCCTCCTGGCCCCAGAATAAACATTTCAGTGTAATTCTTCTCATCTTATTTGTTTTAAAAGTGCTGATGAGTTGCAAATCTTTTGTGAGATATAATTACTGTTTAGGGGCTGAAAGAATGCAACATACATTTGTCAGGCAGCTGCTGTCTAACACAGAATTTCCTCTAATGAACTTTAGAGGGCAGGCACCTAAGGCAGCCAAGGGTCTTCATACTGCGGTTGCTGGAAGTGATCAGAATTCCCGCTAATGCACAGCACATGGACAAATATTTGTTTTAATAAATAAATGGATAACATGTATCACATCTGCTGCAATGGATAGAAGAAATAGGAAATTTATCTGTACATGAAATGTGTTGTATGGAGAAACAATAAAGGCCAACCCTTTTATTTCTTAACTCGACATCAAATTACACTGAGTGGCAAAGGAGAAGGGGAGAGCACATTAAGGTTCAGAAATGTCTGTAAGAGGTGCCTAATCTCTAATGTGCTTACTATAAGAAATCATTGCTGAAAGAACAGCATTTTTACTTCCATTTATAAAATGTGAAATTTTGCTGTTAACTGAGCTGGTTTTAAGATAGGACCTATCGTGAAAGGTGCTATAAAATGTGCCAGTGAAAATATTTGTGTGTTTGCCAAATTTCCTATAGTTACTTTAAATCAAACAAGAGAGAATCCACTGTGTCTTCTTCACAGACTGTTAGGATCCTGCATTTTTTCATTGTTTTGTGGGCTTCTCTGTGTTAGAGTACATATTGGCCCATCCCTCCCTACTTTGGATGGTAAGACTACTCAAAAGAGCACTCACTAACACTAACTTCAAGACCACCCTTTACCTAAATGCTCCCCTCATTTAAAAACTCTTTTAAAGATCGGTTAGGCTATTATATTGTAAGCAAGTTGTTAGACCTCCAATGTGGAAGAAAATCTGTCATTTTTCTATATTTTATTACATTTTCCATTCAGGCATCGTGTGATAGATTTGACTTAAGTTAGTATGATTTCTTTCTCAAAACTCCATGGTATTCAAGACTATCTTCAAAACCTAGACGGTGTGGTTTGCTGACTAAGAAGCTGGCCTTTAAATCCTTAAGTTTTCTGTCTCTGCCTCACAGTGTGATCCTGAGCAAGTCACCTCATCTGCATGCACTCCCATGTATGTAAAAAACTTTACCATAACCAGATGTTATACAGAAAAGGCCCAAAATATTTTTTCAATATTATATAGCACCTGTTCAAATAATAGAACATTATTCAGGAAACGTTTTGAAATTGAAATATCTTTTGTCACCTATAGATTATAATTAAGTAAGGAACTGCAAGGGTACCATGGAAAAATGTTGGAGTGCAAACCTGGTTGTCTGCATTTAATTCTAGTGCATAACAAATGCAAATTAATAACAAAAATGGGCCGCTATGCATGCCAATACAAGAAGATCGCTAAAAATAAGAAAGCCATCAGGCTTCATTAAGGTTGGAAGGGAGCTTCCTCTAGTGGAGCATTTAGTTGAAAAGTGAAAGCTGTGGGATTTATAGGTGGGGGACTGGAAGGGGCGAAGTCAGTTGCTCTCACTGGCTGTCTTTGTTGTGCTGCAGAGGGAACAAAAGAGAAAAAGGCTAGTGCCACTGCCCCCTCTCGACCCGGGGTAGTAGTACATACCTCAGATGAGCCTGGGTCATGCATAACAACATGCAACAAGGAAAAAGAGAAGTGCAAAAAATTCCATTCTTGCTTATTTTACAGTATATAAAATATGCTGGCAAGACACAGACCTCTTTTATCTCAACCAGGAAATGAAACATAGTCAAAAAAGCACAGGTCAAATCCAAATTAATCAAACTGATCTTTCAACTTATCAAAATATGGGGAGTTCAAAAAATTCAAAGAACAGAACTGAAAGTTGTTAGCCAGGAAAAAATGAGATTCAGACAAAAAGCGTAGTCCCAATATCCACAAATGAGGACAAACCAGCAAGCATTCGATGCCAGCCTGTATACCTATGGCCCTAGGATGTCATGCATTAAACGCTTCCTGTTGACCTTACCTAGCACCTGTCTAGCAACAAAGACAACAAAGAGCACAGAGTGGTGGCACCCATTAAAAAAAAGAAAATGGCAGAGGGAGAGAATTAATTCATATTTAAAATAGTTAGGGGCACTTTGAATCTATAAATAAATGTAACAACTATATTTTTGAACCTCTAAAGCATTTGTTTACACCACATGTATTGTAGAAATTAAATTTTAAAGCACAGGAAAACAAAAAAATTAAAACATTACAAAGGAATCACAGTCCTCCATCTCCTTGGGATGGTTATATCAGGATACTGGAATTGAACTTCATATTTACAATGTGTAATATGGATGCAGTCCTGAGCTTTGAACTCTGTTCTTTAATAGATATTTGAGGGGTTGTGGGAGTTCATTAGTCCTGTCTACATGTGCTTTTTGGACCTTATGGCAGCATACAGCATGATGTCCTGTGGAATGTGCTACATGATTATGGGGCTCCAGAGTTTCGGCTTTGTGCTATTCAGTCATTGCCTTTGTGGAATGAGAGTTGTGCTTTTTGCTTGGTGTTAATTCAAAACAGTTCAGTGTTCAAGACAGTTCATTGATGGATGTTGGACTCCATCAATATGTCTCTTGTCTCCTCTCTTGATCAGAGATCAGCTGCAGATGGGAATACCAGTAGATTTCACTGGTTTTCTCTCACCAGCTGTGTTTCTATACATCAATGGTGGAAACTTATTTTTTTCTATAGTGGTTAATACAATTCAATATACCAGCATCCCATCCAGTGCAGGTTTCGTATGCCCACTGTAATTGATAACAGATCTGAATAAATCAGCCATGATATGTTGCAGAGCACAGAATAAGTCTGTATCATGCATTTAAATAGCATATTTTTCTACACTTCATTACAGGCAGATGGAAAATATACCTGAACCTGACGAAAACAGACAAGAGCTCTGGAGCTTTGTGTGCGACACATTACGTGAGTGCCTGAAGCGATGCATTTACTAATAATTGCACCAAAAATAATTCTTTGACTTGCTGGCTGTGGGTTAAATATAGTACGTGTTTACTAAACAACTGTCGTTTCTGGTAGATTGATCTAAGAATCTGTCCTCTCATTTGGGAACAGATATTTTTCTGATATTGCTTGTTCTGTTACAATATAATTGGAAATATAAAAACTGAAAATACTGAAATTAGTGTAAGATGTCATTTAAATTATTAGAAAGCTTTGTGTTAGTATTCCAGCTCTCTTAGTGATTGTTCTGACCTTTATGTTGATATTAGCCTTCATTATTTATAATTGCAATGGTGCCTGATTGCATTGGATTGGGACAGACAACACAGAAAGAACTGAGGAGGAACACCTCCTTGTCTTGTGTTTTGATTTTTTTTTATTCACTTTCTTGTTCTTTTGTCGCTGTGCAGCAAGTACCCCAGAGTAACGTGGTAGCCCTTAATGTTTCTACTTATCTTTACACTAAATGCCAGCTAATACAAGTTTTTGATAATAAGACCCCCTGTCTTACATTAGCAGTGATCATTTTCTCTGTGCTTTGAATTTGGAGCAGATACACTTTTTTTTTAAATTTGTGTAAATTGGGGACTCAGACCAAGCCCACACTATGAAAAGTCTGGGTGGCATGATGTTGCAGTGGATAGTGCTGGTACCTCACAGACAGACCTAGTGTCCTGAGTTCAAGTGTCACACCTGGTTGTTGTCTATCTGAAGTTCACCTGCTGTCCCAGCTTCCTCCCACATCGCCACAGATGTGGTGGTTAGGTAACAGGGCCCTATAGTAGGGGGGTGCATGCTTGTATCCTGTGATGGACTAAGTACCCCGTTGAAGGCTGTCTACTATCTTGTGCCAAGTGTTGTTAGGATGGTCTCTGACCCCTTACATGCCAGAATTGGACTAACTAGCTCTAGAAAAGTTCCAGAGCCAATAAAAAGCATTCACCCCCTTGGATGTTTTCATTTTCATTGTTATACAACATTGAATCTCAGTTTAATTATTTTGGCACTTCTTGACACTGATCCACAGAAAAAGACACTTTAACATCAAAATGAACAGATCTCAGTAAAATGATCTAAATTAATTATAAATATAAAACATGAAATAATTGATTGCATAAGTCGGTGCTTAGAAGATGCACCTATGGCAGCCTTGAGTCTTTGCGCACGGGTCTCTGTCTGCACATCTGGACTCTGCAGCTTTTTCCAATTCTTCTTTGTCAGACTCTATCAGGCTGCATGGAGACCAAGAGTGAACAGCCTTTTACAAGTCCAGCCACAAGTTCTCAATTGAATTGAGATTTGTACTTTGACCTTAATGATGTTTTTAAGCTATTCCTGTGTTAGACTTTATGCTTTAATGCTTGGGCTTTTTGTCCTGCTGGAAAACAAATCTCCCAAGGTGCACGATATTTGCAGACCGCATCAGGTTTTCCTCTTGGATTTCTGTGCATTGTGATGCATTTACTTTATCTTCACAAACTTTTCAGGCCTGCTGCAGAGAAGCATCCCCACAGTCTAATGCTGCCATCACCATGCTTCATGCTGGGGACAATGTGTTTTTAATAATGTGCCATGTAATATGCAAAAATATGAGAAAACTTTTATTGGCACGTTATGAAAATGTACAGTAGTGCATGTTTTTGTTGTTGTTTTAATCATATTAAGCTTTCCTTTTATTTTAATTTTAATCAAAGATATGTTTTTATAAAATTATTGTATGTTTTAACCAGTCCGCTTATTATCAGTTCATAAACATCACCAGTGTTTATAAGCACCACAGGAATGGATCAGTAGGCTACTGTGCAGGAGGTTCACTATCAGTGATTTAATGGCTCTAAAGACATCTCTTTAGGAGTGATTTTCCATTTACAAAAGCATAAAAGACAGTATTGTTACTTTGATTATTGCCCAATGAGGGAGATACTGTACATTATTAACGATTATACATTTTCGAATGACACCTGAACCGACCCTAACTTTAACCATTTTTGCAAATGCAGCATCTTGAACAACAGCTCAACCAAGTGATGCCAGCACAGCTACACACTCTCCTAGATTCTGAACTGGCTAGTCAAATTGGAAAGCACAAGAATGTTTATGTGAAAATGAATCTTCGTGGACTGTATTTGTTCCAGCGTTCCAAAGATAAAATGAATGGAAGCAACTAAAATGCTGTATGCTATTTGATTTCATGAAAATATAAATTACAGCAACCATACAGCGGATTCTGAGAGCATTCAGACTCCTTCATTTTCGGCACACTTCGGCAGATTAATTTTAAATTGATAAATTTGCCATTTTTGCCCATCAATCTACACTCAATAACCCATAATGACAAAGTGAAAAGAGAGGTTTATACATTTATTAAAAATCAAAAACTGAACTCTCTCAATTATATAAGGAATCGGACCCTTTGCTGTGGCACTCCAAATTGTAGCTAGGTGCATCCTGATTGCTTTACGCATCACTGAGATGTGTCTACGAATTGATTTTAGTACATCTCTGGCAACTGAATTGATTGGGCATCATTTACAAAGGCACACACCTGTTTTTATAAGGTCCCTTGGAAATCCTACACACCAGGACAAAACAAAGCCAGGAAGTCCAAGGAACCCTCTGAAGACTTCTACAATCAAATTGTGTTGAGGCATAAATCAGGGAAAGGGTATACAACTATTTGCAAAGTTTTGACTGCTCCTAGGAGCACAGTGGCTTCAATAACTGTGACATTGAAGGGGTCTAAAACTACCAGGACCAAGGAGTGCCTTTATCAGGAAGGTGATTAGGACCCAATAGTTCTCTAACAGAAGTTTCAGAAGTCATCTGCTGGAATGGGAGAAGCTGTCAGAAGGACAACCATCTCAGCAGCACTCCGTCAGCATATTGTATACCAACAGCAATACACCTGCATAATGACTCACTGTGACTGTGACTACCAAGTCAGAAGTTTTCTTTTCTTAAAATTTTTCTTCATTTTCAGTCATTCTAGTATGTGTTCAGAGCATTGCGTATGTGTATTTATATGCATTTATCTATCTATTTATTTATTTAAGGAGCTTCTGTAAAAAGTCACATTTTCACCTGGGAACAGGTAAAGTTCTGTCTATCTATCTATCTCATGAGGTGTTTATGGTAGAATTACTAACCCCAGCATGAGGTCTGATGAGACAAAAATTGAACTCTTTGGGCAGAACTCCAAGCACGATGTCTGACGAAGACCAGGCACTAATCATCTCTTACTTATTCCCATCCCTATAGTGAAGCATGGTGGTGGTAGCATCATGCTATGGGGTTGATACTCGGGGGCAGTGCTTGTAGAGACTTACTGTAGAAGACTTGAAGATGTAATTGCTGCAATAGGGGCTTCTACAAAGTACTTAATTAAAGGTCTGAATGCGTATATGAGTGGTAAATTTCAGTTTTTAATTGTTAATAAATTTGTTTTCACTTTGTCTTTATGAATTGTTGATGTTTATTGATGGGTGAAAATGTAATTTGTAACATTAAATCTACAACACAATAAAGTGTGTAGATAGTGAAGGGATACTTTCTGAATCCACTGTATACAAAATCATTTTTAAATAAACAAGTCACTATTTTTGATTGAATTAAAGCGGATTTTTTTATATTATATATATTTAAAAAGTAAAACTGAATTGTGTTATTTATATTGTGAGTTGTTTTTTGTATATAGAAATACACAGTATTACAGTTATTACAGTCTAGAAGAGTGGTTGGCACACTCAGTCCTGGAGTCTTCCTGTAGTTGCAGGTTTTTGTTTCATCTAACTTCTAGTTTTAAATGGACTTATAGCCTGACTAAGCAAGCTGTTGTTTACCAGTTTTTATGTTTTGGGGTCAAAGTAGAAATTTAAAAACTAAGCTTTTAAAATTTCATTTGAATGCTCCAAGCATTTATGAGTTTGAGAACCACAGGCCTAGCGAAGTACACCTGTCCACTAACAAAATTACAATAGTATTTTTCATTTTGGTAAATTAACAATATTAAAAGTGGTGCTTTTTTATTTTTTAGAATGATTAACATCACATATAATTCAGTTTTTTGCCATCCATTAAATCTGACATGTATCATATTCTCCGGCTGCTCAAAAAAAAATCACTTTCATGTTTTTCCAAATCAATTTTCACCCCAACGCTTCACTGTCTCTCACTGTTTACAGCATTGCAACACGTCAATACCATTGTTTAACAATGGTTTCATGTTAACAGATGAGAGTTTTCTGAAAGTGAAAGCAATGCTATAGGATCCATTGAAGCGATGGTAGAATCAATTGACCCTGAGCCTTTGAGGTCCTTTTTTCAAAATTTTAATGGTAGAAATCAAAGTTTTCTGGAATGTGTTACAAACATGGATCACTAGCTCTCAGCACAGAGATGGTATTTTTTCTGAATTCAATGCACAGTATCTTCTTTTCAAGGAAAGGTGCAACAATAGTTTTACGAGGAAAATTATGGAACAGATAGCAGTAATAGAAGACATCTGAATTCCTCACATTTTAGCAGTCACAAGTAGCTCATTTATTTTATGACACATTTCTTTAGAAAATCATACAAATGCCACTGGCACTGTTAAAGCCAATTATCTACTAAAAGCCAGCGAGTAACTTTGTGAGAGAAAGTAACAGGTGGAATCTGACATTTCTAAAAATGTAATATCAATTCTAACTATAATTTACTATATGATGAAAGCCCGGTTCTAGTCATTCTTGACAAAGCTAGAAATGTGCCTGTATTCTTCCTGTAAAAAACAAAAGTATCTGGATTAACAACATAACATACACACTTATAAAGACTAAATCAGTTTGATTTCCTGTGTTACAAAAATGACCACGGTTAACATGAGGCTTCACTTGCTGTGTCAGAATATGTGTAGGTGTGTGGAAATGGGGCGAGGATCCTTCATTTTAGGCATTTGGGCAAACAAAGATGTAGGAATATCTCTGTGGAAATCCCCAAGGTATATTAATATTAACAAGTAGCCTCAAATATGTATAGCAGCAATAAAAATTATTCATCTGATTTCTGCTTGCATTCCGGAGCAAAAACAAACAATAATATATTTATGTAGGTTTTTTTTAACTAAAACAAATAGACTTTATGTCAATATGAAAATTCAAAATTATATAAATCTTAGAAAAAAATGAATTTAAATGGTATTCATGCCCCACCATTTTAGTCAGTATTTGGTGGAGAGACTTTTCCAAAACATGCAATTACATAGTTTTTGTAAGACTGTAATTTTCATTCATCTGAATTCTGGGATTTTCACTTATGCAAAATTGCTCAAAACTCCTCAAATTGGATGAAAGGTTTTGATGAATAACAGTTTTCATTTCAATCTATATATTCTCTGTAAAACTGAGGTCTGTACTTTATCTAGGCTACTCTGCAAAGCTGAGCATCCTGAATCCAAAGTTCATAGACATTTGCACATATTTACTCCTATAACTACTGTCATTTGCTTTGCATGACAATTAAAATTGTATTCAATCTGATGGTTTAAATGGATGAATTCCAAAGAAAATAGCATCACAAATCCCAAATATGCTGATCATCCACCTAGTGGCATGTATTGTATTTATTATCTCTAAATGCGTGTTGAAGACAAACTTTGATGTGAATACTTATGTATTTAATTTAGCTGCCCAGCTTCACTCACCCTGCGATCAGGTTGCATACTTAAATTCTACATAATTTGGGTTTAGCTAGGTAGTGCCATGTAGGGCATCTTAGAGCAGAAGGATCATGGGGGGCTAGAACATCTCACAGGATTGTGCCTGTAGCCAAGAAGCCAACACTTTAACGTATACTAGTGTGGGATGAGACGTTTTTTATGCTGAGTTCGAAGGCAGTATGGAGACTACAAAAATTTTAATTCATTTCCAATATTGGACTATTACCCATCCATTACTGTTTAAAAATGCATCAATGTGATTTTGAAACACATTGTCCTGAAATATGCTGTTGCTGTAACCTTCAGCTTTTCTGGCACTATCATTATTAGCCATTATTTGCAATTTAATAAGTCCTTGTTGTCAAAACCTGTGATTATAAAGTGTGTCACACACGTGCGATTAAGAGGCAGTCAAAAAGCTCAAAGGTGAGTGAAATATCATGAGAGGAAGGATTGTCACGTGGTGCTTACCTGAACCTCTTCTCTTCGCAGGAGAACCGAAGAAAAATAATTGTGTCTATTTCCGGGCTTCAAAATGGCCACCACGACGTCACTTCCGGTGACTCCATATGACATCACTTCCGGTTCCTCCCCATGACACCATTTCCTGCCAACCATTTCCTGTTCCCATCATCCACCATTCTATAAAAACACCATTTTGTCAATGCCACATTGTCATCTGTTACAATACATGTACTTTTGATCAACCTTTTGCATCTATTCCTTTCATTTGTCCACAGGACAATATACGGGGATGGTTCCCAAACCTTTATCTTGTGAAAATTTCTATTTGTTTGTGGTATTTCTTCCACAAGTGTAACATTTTTACATTGCTGTTACCATTCCCGTTTATACCTGAGATATTAACATTTTTCTATGTTTTTTAATGAGGTGTTGCATGTCTATTATGCTACTGACTGTTTGCTGTTGTAGTGTTTCTTGGAAAGAGACCTACATTGTACCAAAGTGACATTACTTCTGTCATTTTATGAAAAGGTGAGCTTCGCCTCCTGTATGGAGCTAACGGGAATTTTGCCTAAAAGGCAATGCCTTCAAGTTAGAGAACATCACTTGCTTTGTGTTTCAAACAATTTGAAGTAAATTAATTTTAGGATTATTGTCAGTCTTTTCACTATGATTCTGCCTGGTTTCTTTTGATAATCCCAACCAATCGATTTTAATTGCTTACAATTCACTTGGCGGTATAGTTTTTTAGTGGAACTATGATAAAGTATGTTGAAGATTAGATGCAAGATGCTTTCGACATCTACTTTTGCTTTGAAACTGCCTCATGTACTGATATTCCCATGCACAGTTTCTCTATCTTTGTCACTGAAAGTTTTAATAAATTTGTAATTATCACAAACATCTTGATGACTACTCTTAGATGCCTCCTTCACAGTTATGCAGCTGTATGTAGTTTACATTTCATTTTATTAACCTTCATTGTTTTTTGATATAAGGTTCAGTGTCTTGTACATTTCTTGGAGCTGTTTTTTCATAATGGCTTTTTGTCCAGAATTTGGTTGGAATATTGCTTTATTTTAATGGTGTGATTTTTGTGAAGATTTGTAGTAAACCAAATGTTCCAAGAGAGAGGGATTTATGTGGCCTGAACTCAAACAAAATATATTAATTAAACTTGTGGACTCCTTTTAGCTAATTAAACAACTTCTAAATAAAGAACTTATTGAGGTATGTCATGGAACAGAAAGTGTAACTGGAATTAATTTACAATTTTAATTTGCAAATAAATGTAGAAAGAGCTGTAGGTTTTTCACTTTGATATTTTACATCAACTACAAAAGTTAATTAAATAAATAAGTTCAAAGGGGTTACCTTTTAAAGATATTTTACATGAAGGTTTAATATGTGCTTGTTCACTGCCATTTTCAACATAAGCATCATTTTAAAATTAGGAGCAAAGGGTTTTTCTACTTATTAGGCTGTGAGCAGAAATGGATGAGAGTTTTACAAACACCGCGCATATGCAGTGGTATTGCTTACCAGTACTTAGTATACAGCTCTCCGATACTTCATTTTTTTGAAAGAATGACTTACAGGAATGTTATCAATTAAAGTTATTTTCTTGTCAATGTGTTCAATCCTAAAAATAATTTCACCCTTCAAAATAAATGTGAACCTCATTTGAAGAAAACTCTCCTACAGATTGTGGGACTACTTGTAACAGCCTGCATAATGTGTATGCTAGGGGGTACTCTTGGGGTATTTGCAACCCAGGATAATGAAAAGGAAGTGACAGCATGTTGAAGAGAGGACATTTAATAAAAAATGAAGCAGTTCTTCCAGCCAGTCAAGCACTCATCCTCTGCCTACTCCGAACTTCACACTCATGATGACATTTTGTAATTTTCTGATACTACTGCTAAGGCCTCACCACAAACATAATAATAATATTCAAAGTAGTACAAGAAGAAGAACAAGAAAAAAAAGAAGGAAAACATAATGAGGTAGGATACTGCACTAAGCTGCACATAATTGTTGCCACTTGATTGCAAGAACGCCAAGACAACAGAGTTGTGTGACTTGTTCCTCGCTGTGATTCTTCCCTATATATTCATTGAGGTCCTATTTATCTAACATCCTGGGAGTCTCCGCCCCATGAGTTTGTGGAATGCAGAGTTCAACTTACGTTACCTGTGTGATATTCACCTGTCAATCTCCCATACTGCCCCACCTATCTTCAGGGTAATATGTTGGCTACTACATAACAGTTTGCATCTATGACCACCTGTTTGTTGATAAAGCGATATCACTTGTGATTCACATATATGTGCTCATCCACACTTGGGGCAATGATCTTTATGAGCATGCTGATTTGTATGAATGGAGCTTGCTTTTAACTCAAGTGGAGTCGTGGGGAAATATATGAATCTTTGTATTACCTCACATGTTGTTAGGGTGTAAATTATTTGGATGAAAAATTCAAGAAATGGTTGGTTGTAACATACACCAATGCTCGTTTTTACAAAGTTGCATTTTCCCCATGGCCAGAAATGTTTCATTACCAACATTAATTTTGGTTGACAATACGTGATTTCTTTGCCTAGATAGAGCAATCACGTGGAGCGATTTCATTTCTGTCAAATAGATGCCTTATTTTAAACGTTCATTGTTATCCAGCATTTCCAAAACATTTAGCCTTTCCTGGAATGTTTGTTCTGATCTGTGTATGAATGCCATCTTCTGGTAGTTCCTTGTGAATTACTTCTTTGGGAACAATTTCTTAAATTAGGAAAATTGATTAAATGCTTTTACTTCAAATTGTAAGAGTAGGACTAAATTTGTGTCACTGAGATTTGTGAGCCAGTTTTCTTACTTTTAGATGCTTGCTAAATATGGGTACAGATTAATCTCTATAAAGGAGGCATCCCGAATGACCCTGCTGCGCTTACTTTGGGTAGAGCCTGGAATCGGTTCTGGAGGACAGCTCAGGTCTGTCTGGGTTCACCCAGGTTTATTACCCTAGCATAAATTTAGTTTCTTGTTTGTTTCATATTTATGTTGCTTCATAGGTTTGTATCTTTTGTTAATTCTGTAATTGTGTGTTTGGTTTATGTTTATGTAAAATAATTATTTCATTATTTGCTAGTACTGTGTTTTTATGTTCTTTGTTTTCATTCCTTGCCTTTTGTGGATGGAACCCCAAGATGCAGGGCCACCATGATGTCACTGCTGAGGGACCACTCTCAATCTTTATCTTTTAGGATCTGGAAGGGATTAAATTATTGTTAAAGAGTGCATTTTTGTAAATATTACCTTTGGCTTGTCTTTGGATTATGATTATGTTTTTGGATTTGTTAGCTTTGGGATGCCTTTTCAGGTGAACCCATTCGCCTCTTTGTTGTCTTTTTTATGTTTTTATTCTCCTTTGGTTAATTTCAAGTACATTCCTGTGTATATAAAGATTGTTTGTTTGGACTTGCTTTTCAAGTCAGGGTTTTAATGGCTCTGCTTCCTTGAGGGGCATTTTTCTATATTTTGGGACATTTAAAGTACTTTTAAATCTGCGTTCCATTTTAGGATCTGAGCTTTTTGGGGTCAGGCTGCTTTGGGTGCCATTTGTTATCAGGCCAGTGAAGATCTATCAGAATTCAATCACATACGTTGATATGTTTTGTGTTGCCTTCTCTTTCAAACCTCTGTTTTTACACCCGGAGCTGTACTTATGGCGTTAAAGGACCAAGAGATATAGGCAAACCACAGACATTCCATTCCACATAAGTGACAGCATGACTCAATTATGATTTGGAATCTTTAAGTATTTTTATGCATTTCTGTCAACCATTTTTTATAATCAGACGTTAGTTTTTTATTTTTTGAGGTCCTCAAATCAATTCTGATGTTTCTTTGTAATTTTTCTGTATACTTTAATAGGTGTCTGATTTTTTGCACTGTTTTGACTGTCATTTTTTTTTTTCATAGTGGTCAGTGCCATGTTTGAGCACCATCATTAAAGCAACTGCCCATGTTGCTAGGGGCGTGTCTTTAGAAGTTGTGACCTGAAGGTAATCAATGTGACAAGTTGAAAGGATGGCTAAAGGTGCATTTCCTCATCCAAGATGCAGATAGATAGAAAAACACTTTCTTTCAAATGTTTCTGCTCATCCTAATTTTGCTTTGCTACTCTGATTTTGATCTTCTGCTTGTTGTATTTCTGATCGCGTATTTTGTCTCCCATTTTTGGCTTGATGATCATGCTTGTTATCTTTTAGTTTCAAGCCTGTTTTTGACCTTAAATTTTCTCCCAGTCTGCTCTTCAACTCTCGTCAGCTCGCCAACATTATGCACTCTAAGGGTTCCTCCCTTGGTCAGTTTAAACTCTAGCAGGATAAACTTCTAGTTGTCCCTCCTCCGACCCATAGTTTGAATGCAGATTGAGAGTCAGGCGCTTCACAGTATTGAGTCATCTGCTCCCTGGTGGCAATGTGGAGTATTGACTACTTCTGTCTTGTCTACCAGTTCTTTTTTTGTTGTTGTAAGCATCCCTGACTGATGCTTTTCTTGACCATCTATTAAGCATGGGGGTAATTTCACCTCCTGGTGTGCCAGGTCATGCTTCTATGTCCCTAATTCACTTGTGTAGCCTGTACAGCAAAGCGTAAGTGCAAAATTCCCTAATTAAAATGTTTTGTTGTTACAGAAAACTATTTTTTCTTCAGAACCATCTTTATATCATCATGAAGAAGTAAAATGCATTTAGTGTATTTACTTAACTGAAGAACAGGCAAATGGTAAACTATATAAGCGGAATAATTAATACTTATTATTACACATCAGTCAACATATTACATACTATAGATCAGCAAATTTTGACAGGGATATAATTATATTTTTTGTTACTAATGGTAAAGTGGAACTCATATTTGCTTTTTTATGCTCCCTATATAATACAGACAGTTTTACAGATATAATTTATTTCTTAACATTTTTTCTACTGGTACACATTAAAGCTTTAAACATAGATCATACAGAAATTTACATAGCACCTTTAATAGTGAAAGTAGCCTAAAAGCATATAGTGTAATAGTCTCATTTTTAGGGCAAGAATTTATACACAAAATTTAACTTTCCCACGTTCATTCAACATGGGGACTGAAGCTGCTTCACAGCACGTCCTGTTAGTTTAGGTTTATACTGCCTCCTTGGACACTAGACCATGCTTTTCACCAATTGTCATTAAAAAATGTCTCAGGCTAAACTTTTCAAAGAAGGTTTTTATAAAAATGTGTATGTTCAAAAGAAAAGGAGCATCGGCAAATGTTTCAGGTAATTCAGTCGAGCACATGTCACCAGGGGCCTCTATCTTTGTGAAATCAGCTTTTGACATTGAATACAAACTAGCTAGGATTAGGCGTTCCCTTTGTTAATCAGGCCCTAGAGGTACTGCACCTCCCTATTGCATGAAAGTAATTGACTTTAGTGTCTCTGACAAAAGCTGATGCTGGATCAGTCTGAAGCACCTCTGAAGAGACAGCCCGTGCCCATGTACACCAGGCAGAAAGGAATCATTGTAATTAACTTAGAAATGTTTGAGCTCTACGGTCTGAAAATACACTGAAGGCAATACTTTCAAGTAAATCCTGGGAACTACTTGCAGACAATCTGAATACACATAAGGCATATCTACTGTATGTGAAATTGTGCTTTATTATGCTTGGAATAACTCAAAAGATGTGCATTTTGGCTTAGTGCCATCTTACACTGTTGACTGCTGCTACTCCATCAATCAACTCTTCTTTTTGGTCTATCCTAATTTTAACTTCTATATTTTTCTTTGACATGTGTAGACACCGTTTAGAGAACCCATTCCGGAAGATAATGTGTGAGACTGATGTCAACTACACTGGTGAGTCCTCAATCAAAAGTCTGAAAAAGCCCAATCTCCTTTGAGGCTCTGAAAGGGGATTTCTTCCTCTTTTTCATGCATTACCACTTTTACAGGGTTACAGTTGTGGGATGTTCCACTTCATGTTCCAGCGTGGACATCAGAACTGTAAAAAGATATGTTTCAATTTATGAACAAAACTTATAAAATAGCAAAGGTGTATGGACATATGTGGTTTAGACTAGATTTACAACTAATTTTCAACAAAAAACCTAATAAACAAAATAATACTGTTCATTCATAAAATAAGGAAAACAGAACATGGATCTATGCAAGACTATCCAGAAGGGGGCACTCGCTCCCTGGTTGGAATAAGTTCTTTTTAATCGCGGTGTTCTAAGTAACCTGAACCTGAATAGATATATTATAACGAGGCAATATCCCTCCCATAGTGATATGGCTGTAAGAAATCACATAAGAGAAAATTACTTAGCTTTCTTTAATGACGATTTACACGGCATAACAAACGAGGAAGCCAATGACAAGCTCATGTGAGAGTCTGCCATTTTCGTCGCTGCACTGAAAGGATTTTCAATATCGGATAACGTCATCTTCCATCCGTCCATCAGCTTCGAGGTGTGTCGGGCAATGTTCCAAGGCTTTATACCCTTTCTCCATTTGCAGACCCCTACTTAGGTAAATCATGCCATTCCAAACAAGGCAAAGAGAGGATTCAATTTCATGCACACAGAAATAGTACAATGCCCATTTTCGTAGTTGTTCCTTTCTCTCTTCAAATACTTGCCTAGCAGTTCGAAATGCTGAGCCCCTCTGTGCTAAATCTGGCCTGTGCATGTGAGTCGATTTATAAAATAATTTTTGCACAGTGACATTAAACTTATATTCTGATTACAGCAAGTATGTACAGACGCAAAACACACAAACAACACAGAAGATAAACCGAGTTAGCTTCATTATGTTTCTTTTTGCTATAAAATGAAAGCAAAGTTATGATTTATACTTCTCTTTCTTAATATTTCCATAAGGAATTATCCATGAAAACATTATTAATAATAATAATACATTTTATTTATATAGCATCTTTTCCATGCTCAGGACACTTCATGGAGTCTCATAAAGAAATGGCAGGTATATGTAACATTGGATATAGAAGTTTCCTGAATAAAACATTAAAATAGATAGATACAGAATATACATAATCATTAAATAGAATAAAAGACAATAAACCAGAGTAAAATATTAAATTCAATACTAAAAGAAAGCCTAGAAAATAACATCATTTATGATACAACATGCACACAAATTATACTGAGCATCCAGACAGAGAGGAAGACTGAAAGGGGGGGCAGAATGTCAGATTAAGTTAAAAGCCTTCCTGAACAGATGAGATTTAAGTTGTTTTTTAAAAGAATGAATGGAGTCAGCTGATCTAATTAATTTCGGGAGGTCATTCCAAAGTCTGGGTGCTGTACAGCTGAAGGCCCTGTCACCCATAGAGTACAGGTTAGTTTGGGGCACAACAAGATTGCCAGAATCAGAGGACCTTGTCAAGAGCGTAGAGATGGAGAAGGTCACTGATGTAGTCCGATGCAAGGCCTTTTAAAGCTTTGTTAGTTATAAATAGAATTTTATATTCAATTCTGTAAAACACATGAAGCCAGCGGAGGCAAAGCAGGATGGGTGTTATGTGCTCGCTGTTGCTGGTTCGTGTTAGGACTCTTGCAGCAGAGCTTTGAATCAGGTGGAGCTGTGATATAAGATTTGAAGTTTCCAATAATTGATGTGGGATGTGATAATAGCATGGACAAGTTTCTCAATGTTAGAAAAGGAGAGGAATGAACGAACACGAGATACGTTCATTCTGGAACAGCATTTAAATGTATATATAAAAGTCTTGGTGTTACAGCTAGTTGCATGGATCAGTCTTTTGCTAGTTATACATTTCCCAGTATCTGACTGCATAGATAGCAGCATTAATTTTTGTTGAAAATATACAACCGTATGTAGTAGCTTTATCAAAAAAGTATTTTAGTTATCTTTCTTTTTAGCTGTGTTATATTAAATGTATTAAGACAGTACATTTACATTAAGTGGTTCAAAGAGAATAAATATTTAAAGTGTGCATTGACTACTCGAGTAATTTTATAAGATAGTACCCAGTATGTATGTCTGATGCATGTCTGCCTAGTTACAAAGCACCAGACATGCTAATCAAATGGTGATGGTGCTTACTTTCTGCTTTTATATATCAGAAGCATAGTTTGGACCTGAACAGCTCACAAATAATACCATAAAATTAGACAAGTTCACCATCACAGGAGTAGACTCACACCTTAGAATGGGCTTTATAAGGTCAGACAATAAGATTATTGAGGGAGCAGCAGGACAAACACAGCCACCAAGTTACCTCCATACCATGAGCCACCTGAGCTACAGCAATTACAGCAAAACCAGCATTATCAGTTTCAGAAACAAAGAATAAAGCAGGGCACTAGTCATTTGTTCAGTTCCTGTTGCCTCAAAGGCTGCAGGTTATGCTTTACTCTGATTTCTTTAGGGCCCACATGAAACTTTGTTATAAAATACATTAAGGGTGCTGGGGACATTTTGTCTTTTTTTGTCCCAAATTCCTTTAATTTCTCCAATTTGGCTTTAGTTGCATCTTGTGGGCTGCCGGATCTTCTGTAGTTACAGCAGTTGAGGTTTTACACACAGTGGTTCTCTTTTGCTAACATAAAATACATCTTCTGTATGTCAGTCAACAAATACTTTATGTAGATTAATTATTTTATTTTAAATAAGATCTCTATCTCCGCAGAGAAACTATTTTTGAACATGGTCCTGGTATTTCTGCTGGCACATCAGTATTGAATGCAAAAAGCACTTCTAGGTCAGGTATAATTTCCACATAACAGGGTAGCATTGTCCCAACTGCTTCCTCATTGGAACTCCTGTACAGTCCCTCCATGCATCCCTGGAGGAATGCTTTCACTCAGGGCACTGGAGAGTATATGGACCTAGGAGTCAGTCTGTCATTATCCTTCCATTATTGGCCTCCCAACCAGTGAAGCTGCCATCAGCCATTTTAGCTGGGATGCTAGTAAATCCATTCCCACCATTTCAAGTCTTATCAGAGACCCAGATGCAACCTTCCAAGGAGCAGTTCTGTTTATAAAACTAATACTTTGGTTGAATTTAAACAGCAAAGGAGAGTTGGAGCTCAGGTTTGCAGCTGTAAGCCTCATGTGCCATGCTAAAGAACAGAGGGCAATGCCATTTTGACACTACACCAGTGGTTCTCAAACTGTGGGGAAGTAACAAAAAAGGGGGCGCGAATGTTGCCATATGTGGCGTAATTTTGTTATTCGGAGGGTAATTTTAAACTTGTAGCGGTGTATCGGCAGCAAAAAATATAGGAATAAATTTTATTAGGGTTTCAAAAAAACGTTAGGGGGGCACAATTTAAACTGTTATGAAAACTCGGGTCGCAAATACTTAAAGGTTGAGAAACACTGACCTACACAGTGGCACAGACAGTCCATGAGTATTTTCTAATGTTGAAACATACACTATTTAATGAGTAGTCATTTTGTTTCAATATTCTAGCCATATCTCTAACATACAATTTCACTTTGGTCTCAGCTCTCACATTGGTTTACCTAAGAACTATAATTAATTCACATAATGCTCAGAGAATTATGTAGTGCAAAGGATGGCATGCAGAGACTGATATCTCTGGCTGGGATTCAACAAGGATCCTTACACGGTTGGGAAGCCAGTACATTAAAGGACTGGGAGAGATGAGCACGGATATTACTAATATATTAGGTGGCAGCCTTCGTGGGTTAGGATACCAACACAGATGCCCACAGGGCATGCTGGAACCTGTAGAACAGTGAGGTAGCTCTGTTGGGTTCCGTGGGGGCCACCAAAGGGAGCTGAAGGGATTCACAGTCTCTACTATTTGGGACTTCTGATTGAACCGGACGTTCTTCCTTCAGACTATGCTGTAGCATTGGAAGTACTCCCGGGTTTGCCTTAAAAGAAGCCACTCGACCTCATCCAGACAAGTTGGAATCAAGTGGAAGAGGAAAAAGCTTGCCTGGGAGGTGTGGAGAAAGAGAGAAGATTATTATATTATTGTGCTTTTGTTGAAGGCATTTTAAGGTATTTTGTATAATAAATGCATGTGTTTGCACCTGGGACATGTGTCTGTGCAGTTGTGTTTGGGGTTTGGCAACACACCCTACTAGTCACAGTAGTCTGTTGAGCAGTAGTTGATATTCAATCTTAGACACCATAGAGTCTGTGTAAGCTCAATATTTTTTAAGGAACATTTTTTCCCTTTTGATATTCTTGGCTTTTACCCACTCTTTTCTTTGGAACTTTGATTGTCTTTTTGCCTCACAGTATTATTTACGTTTATCATACCTGGTTTCTGAACATCAGTTTTGTTATTAGTTACCATTGTCTAAGCTCCTTTGTGTTTCAAGTATGTCTTCTCTCCTTATCATGCCTACCTGTGTAGCAGTTCTTTAGACTACTCACTCAACTCTAACTTTAACCTTTACCCACTCCTTGAAACTCTAGCATGTCCAGCCTTGCTTTTAGATCAGACAATTGAAAAGCGATGTAAACGAAACTCATAGGGAGGGAAGGTCAGACCTGACAGTATATATGTTACCATTGTTAGAACAATGGACATGTTTAAGATGTAACACAGGGAGACTGGAAATATTTTCCAGAGTCATAGGCCGGGTCAGGTCAAGTCAGGTCAGGTTGGGGAGCATGCACTGGCACAGCGTGTTGCCGCACCCACCACATGACGAAACTGCTCGGAACCCTGATTGGCAACTCCCTACAACAACAACAACAACAACATTTATTTATATAGCACATTTTCATACAAAAAGTAGCTCAAAGTGCTTTACATAATGAAGAAAAGAAGAATAAAAGACAAATAAGAAATTAAAATAAGACAACATTAGTTAACATAGAAAGGAGTAAGGTCCGATGGCCAGGGTGGACAGAAAAAACAAAAAAAAACTCCAGAAGGCTGGAGAAAAAAATAAAATCTGTAGGGGTTCCAGGCCACGAGACCGCCCAGTCCCCTTTGGGCATTCTACCTAACATAAATGAAATAGTCCTCTTTGTATTTAGGGTTCTCACGGAGTCACTTGATGCTGATGGTCATACAGACTTCTGGCTTTTAATCCATCCATCATTGTTGGAACATCATGGTGCTTTGGGTAGATGGTGGTGGCACAAGCCACCACCAATAGGACACCGGAAAAGAAAACAGAAGAGAGAGTAGGGGTTAGTACAAATTTTGAATGAATAGTTATTATAATGAATTGGATATACAGAGTGTCAGGATTAAATTACAGTGAAGTTATGAGAAGGCCATGTTAAAGTAATGTGTTTTCAGTAGTTTTTTAAAGTGCTCCACTGTATTAGCCTGGCGAATTCCTACTGGCAGGCTATTCCAGATTTTAGGTGCATAACAGCAGAAGGCCGCCTCACCACTTCTTTTAAGTTTTGCTCTTGGAATTCTAAGGAGACACTCAGTTGAGGATCTGAGGTTGCGATTTGGAATATAAGGTGTCAGACATTCCGATATATAAGACGGGGCGAGATTATTTAAAGCTTTATAAACCATAAGCAGAATTTTAAAGTCAATTCTGAATGACACAGGTAACCAGTGTAGTGACATCAAAACTGGAGAAATGTGTTCGGATTTTCTTTTCCTGGTAAGGATTCTAGCAGCTGCATTCTGCACTAACTGCAAACGATTGATGTCTTTTTTGGGTAGTCCTGAGAGGAGTGCATTACAGTAATCTAGCCGACTAAAGACAAACGCATGAACTAATTTCTCTGCATCTTTCGATGATATAAGAGGTCTAACTTTTGCTATGTTCCTTAGGTGAAAAAATGCTGTCCTAGTGATTTTATTAATATGCGATTTAAAATTCAGATTACAATCAACGGTTACCCCTAAGCTTTTTACCTCCGATTTGACTTTTAATCCTAATGCATCCAGTTTATTTCTAATAGCCTCATTGTATCCATTATTGCCAATCACTAAGATTTCGGTTTTTTCTTTATTTAATTTGAGAAAGTTACTATTCATCCATTCTGAGATACAGGTTAGACATTGTGTTAGCGAATCAAGAGATTTGGGGTCATCAGGTGCTATTGATAAATACAGCTGTGTGTCATCAGCATAGCTGTGGTAGCTCACGTTATGTCCCGAGATAATCTGACCTAATGGAAGCATGTAGATTGAGAAGAGCAGCGGACCCAGGATAGAGCCTTGTGGAACACCATATAGAATATCATGTGTCTTTGAGTTATAATTACCACAACTAACAAAGAATTTTCTCCCTGCCAGGTAGGATTCAAACCAGTTTAAGACACTGCCAGAGAGGCCCACCCACTGACTAAGGCGATTCTTAAGAATATTATGATCAATAGTGTCAAATGCGGCACTCAAATCTAAGAGGATGAGAACAGATAAATGGCCTCTGTCTGCATTTACCCGCAAGTCATTTACTACTTTAACGAGTGCAGTTTCTGTGCTGTGCCCTAGGCAGACACATGGTCAAGTCCCACCCTCTTGAAATGACCCTCTATCTGCTGCAGTCACGTGTTACATCGTTGTCCCCTTGGCCTGGTCTAGCCACTCGCTCCTCAACAGTGGATCACCATTGGGGAATTGCACCACATGACCATAGTGCCGTAACTGACGCTCCCTCACAATGCAGGTAATTTGCTTAATTTGGAACTCCATGAGCAACCACTTATTCGACACAAAGTCATGCTAATCTTCTCTGTATCGTTTCAATTTTAGTATATGTGCTGCTGAAGCAAGCACTTATTTGACACAAAGTCAAACCAGCGGTTTGCAGTCTGTGTACCAGAGTCATAAGTCATTTTTTATTCTATTGTGGACAGCATAGTTTAGCCTGAACACCATTATTATATTTTTTTAATATGAGGTACTTATCCCTGAAAGATACGGTGAGAAGCTCAGTCATCCAGGAGGGGCTCAGAGTAGAGCCGCTGCTTCTCCGCATCGAGAGGAGTCAGATGAGGTGGCTCGGGCATCTGATCAGGATGCCTCCTGGACGCCTCCCTGGTGAGGTGTTCCGGGCACATCTAACCGGGAGGAGGCCCCGAGGAAGACCCAGGACACACTGGAGGGACTATGTCTCTCGGCTGGCCGGGGAACGCCTTGGGATTCCCCTGGAAGAGCTAGAAGAAGTGGCCGGGGAGAGGGAAGTCTGGGTATCTCTGCTCAAGCTGCTGCCCCCGCGACCTGACCTCAGATAAGCGGAAGAGGATGGATGGATGGATGAATATGAGGTACACATTAGTCTTTGAGTCACAGAAGATGCCATATATGAAGGCATCTTATCAGAACTAATGTACTGCCATACCATACAGGAATGTAACATAACATTTTTGAACTTATCTAAAACAGTGCAGGGTTTATTTCAGCAGCATCAGGCACAAGGCATTAAACCCTCCTTACACGAGGCACCATCTACCACAGGTCCTACTCACCTTCTGCTCACATACACATGTACACACACTCTCCAGTTGGACCAAATTAGGACCTCCCGTTAATTTAACTCCCAGCTTTGGAAAATGGGAAGAAAACCAGTGAATCCAGAGAAAACCTACCCAAACACTACACATACCACAACCAAATGTAGTGCTCAAACCAAAGATGCTGGATCCAGAAAGCCACAGTGCCAGCCCTGGCACCTTGTGACACTATGAGACCCTGCTTGTGTGTTATTGAAGTGCGGTTGCAGTGTAATCGGAGCAGCAGTAGACTTTCTGTATCCCCTGTGGCAATTTGACAGATCTAGCATAAAGAGAGTTGTGCTATCACACAGAATAGAACATTTTTCACATTATAATAATTATATTCCAAAATGTGTGATACAGACAAACAAAATGAAATACACATATTTTTCAAGCAACGTGTGTTCATTGTAATGGGTTAATAAAAAAAAAAACAGAGAAAGCAAAGAATCTGCAAGTTTAATAATGTGTATGTTTAAAGCCAAACTTTGGAAAAGCTGTCCAGTCCTTAATAAATTTGTCTAGCTTAAACAGAGATTTCTTTCTTTAGCTTCACTCTCGACAACGGCCCCCCACAATGAAAAATTTTTCATCATGGCAGGGAATCTTTTTCATATAAATGCTGTTCATTTTTTACATTGAGAAGTGAACGTACTGTTTGTCAGTAAAAACAAGTGCCCATGTGAAAGAGAAATAATTGGTTATTATTTAGAAGGACCTTTAGTTTCCATCTGGAAGGTTTTATTTCACTACTGTATCTGAAAAGTAGTTTAACTGAAATTACCCCTCTGTGCACCCCATTGTGCAGTGCAATTTCCATGATGAACATCTCTTAATTTTCTGAGGAACAGCATAATAATAATAAAAGTAGTAATGGAGTACAATACATTTTGTAGCAGCAATGCATTAATGGACTGTGACAAAAAATTAGGAACATTATACAAATGGCAGATTTGTGATGGAATAATTTTGAAAGAATACTGTGGAAGCAAAAAGAAAAAAAATTTGAGGAACTACCCAGTGCCCGATTTACTGAGTGTTTTAAACAGAAGGATTCCTGCAGGCTAAAGTGCTAACAGCCCTACTGGTCAGTCACTCTCCCTCTTGCCCATTCCACCTCCTAGGGTGTGTTTCTAGACATGGCTTCTCATTTCATTTCTGGATGAACTTCTTCTCCTCTGGAGGGAGAGCACAGCATGGGTTGACTTCAGTGAAAAACACTGTTACTTGAATTATGGTCCTGTAAAGAACAGATTGCTGGTAACACCAGTTACAATGTCCACATTAAAAAAGAAGTAACATAACTAACATAATATTACAAATTATTGTTATTTTATTATTTATATCATGCCTTTATCCAAGGTGATATGGTTAGATACACTTTGTTTATTTTTCCAGTTGAAGCACAGGCAGGTGAAGTGGCTTGGTCAGGGTCACACAGTCTCAGTAGCGAGATTTGAAGTCCAAAGCCTTAACCACTTTAACACACTGCCTGCCTGCAAGTCATAATTTTTATCACTGTTTTGTTCTAGGAAATGTAAGATAACTGCATAAATGTCATTTGCAAAAAAATATTAATAATAGCAAAAATAATACTAATAAAAGTAATTAATAAACAAAATATATAAATGTAAAGGTGTGTCAAATCTTGGAAAACTTGTTTGATGGCTTCATAGCCTATAAACAAAAATGGCATTTTTTTTAAATATCCACTTAAAATACCCATATGGAGCCTCAAATTGGTATACAAAACTGGCACAAGGCTGTTGAGGCTGGCATAAAATGACTAGTGTAGCAAACACATTTAGTCAGCCTATGAGTTTTTTTATATATAGTGTATATATATTGTGGCTGGCGGCTGGGTGTCATACCCAGCCGGGACTCCTGAAAGGACCGGGAGAGGGACTATACCTCCCCCGGACCACAAGAGGGCAGCCGCCCTGGTAAGTATGGGAGCCACGGGTACCGAGCTTGGAAGCTCAACCATATTGGGGCCCGTGGCCACCGCCAGGGGGCGCCCCGGAGGATCCTAGAGTCCTGGAAACCAGCACTTCCACCACACCAGGAAGTGATGGCGGGAGGAATTCTAGGGTCACCCGGAGTGCTTCCGGGTGCTCGTGTGGCACTTCCGCCACATCAGGAAGTACCACCGGAAGTTCATCGGAGACACCTGGATCTTGTCCGGGTGGAGATAAAAGGGGACCATCTTCCTACGATCAGGGAACCGGAGTCGGGTGGAAGAAGGCAACGCTCGGGAGTGAGGAGGAAAGGTGGCCCAAGGAGGACCATTGAGAGGCCCAGGAATTAAAGGGTGCTTGGTGCTGGAGCACGGTGTGTGTGCGGGACTTGTGTTTTCGACATTGTGGAATAAATGTGTGTGTTTTTTAGAACTGCTGGTATCTGTTTGTGTCCGGGCTGTCTTCTCACTATATATATAGTGTGGTGGACGGATGGGGTCTTCGGTAGTGAAAGGACCAGGGAAGAGAGAGTTTATTCAGGATATTATCTCTCCCAGAATGCTAAAAGGACAGCTGTCCTGGGTGGCTGTGGCACCACAGATTCCTGCAGGGCATGCTGGGAGTTGGAGTTTGCTATGGCCCTGTTTGGTTCCATGGGGGCTGCTAGGGGGAGCTGCAGAGCCCTATAGTTGATTTCCACCACATCTGGGAGTGATTCCAGGTAATGCTGATGAGCCACCTGGAGCACTCCCAGAAGCTAAATAAAAGGAGCTGCCTCACTCCATTTGGAGATCCAGAGTCAGGAGGAAGTGGACGAAGCGAGAAAGAGAAAGAAAGAGAGAGAGAAAGAGAAAGAAATGGACTGTGAATTTGGAGTGTTGTACTGTGCTGTGGAGAACAAGAAAAAGTATCTCTCCACTGAAGTAAAAGTGTGTTGTGTGCTGCACCGGTGGCGCACTGGTAGCAATGCTGCCTCGCAGTAAGGAGACCTGGGTCGATTCCCAGGTCCTCCCTGTGTGGAGTTTGCTTGTTCTGCCTGTGTCTGCGTGGGTTTCCTCCGGGCGCTCCGGTTTCCTCCCACAGTCCAAAGACATGCAGGTTAGGTGCATTGGCGATCCTAAATTGTCCCTAGTGTGTGCTTGGTATGTGGGTGTGTGTGTGCATGTGCCCTGCGGTGGGCTGGCACCCTGCCCAGGGATTTGTTCCTACCTTGTGCCCTGTGTTGGCTGGTATTGGCTCCAGCAGACCCCCGTGACCCTGTGTTAGGATATAGCGGGTTGGCTAATGACTGTGTGCTGCACTTTTATCTCTGCCTATGCACCCCGGTGGTGTATGTATATTGTAGATGGAAAATGGGTATCCCAGATGGGAAGGAGGACAATTTCTTAACCTGGATGGGATGCCAGAACAGAAGGACAGATGAGTTGACCAGCTGAACAAAGAAGTGACTTTGTACCTGGCCAGAATAAATCACTGCTTGGATAAGCAGAAGCTGGTAGTGGCAAAATGTTTCATTCCCAGTATAACAGGTAGCAGTGGTCCTCTTGTGGCAGCCCAGTCGGGACACCCGCTGGGGTACTTGAGAGTTGGATTCTGGAAGTGCAACCCTGTCAGGGTCCCTGGGTGCGTTGTCAAGGGAAGATCTCCCTACTTTCTATATGACACAGAAGTGCTTACAGAAAGACATGGTGAGGCACCAGAAGCATTCCCAGGTCCATCTTGAAAAGAAGCTGCTGTCTCACATACATCGAGGGAGGCAGTAGGCAACACTCACTTGGAGGACTTGTTTTGTTGATATTAAAACTGATCATGGGAAAGTAATTTTGGAAAGGTCATGAGGGTTAATAATAATTAATATATTTTATTTAAAACTACAAGTGTGTTGGGCTTTGCTGTGAAAGAGGATTGGAGCATAGGGGTGCCATCTGGTGGTTACTATTATTCACGTATGTGCATCTGGGGGCTACCTTCCATGCTCTCTCTCCACCACAGTTCTGAGAAGAATAAAAAATTGTGTCCAGGCTGCATCTTCTCCTTGTGCCAACTTTATTTTTTGTAGTGAGATTGTTATTGCATACCTCAAATACCTGTGTAGTAGCTTTACTGGCATTTTTAAATTTGTGACAAATTACTGTTCATGAAGAGGCCTTGTAATGGATCGTCACCCCATCCAGGGTTGGTTCCTGCCTTGTACCTAATGCTGCTAGGATAGGCACTGATTCTCAATGACCATAAATTGGGTTCAATAATGCTATTTTATGTTATTTTACATAACACAGCATACCTCCCCATAGCACTTTACAAAGCTAACAGGAGTACATTTTGGAACAAGGTGACAGAGGCACAATATCAATAAATATAAAACAGTATATACAGTTAGGTCCATAAATGTTTGGGCAGAGACAACTTTTTTCTAATTTTGGTTCTGTACATTACCACAATGAATTTTAAATGAAACAACTCAGATGCAGTTGAAGTGCAGACTTTCAGCTTTAATTCAGTGGGGTGAACAAATCGATTGCATAAAAATGTGAGGCGACTAAAGCATTTTTTTAACACAATCCCTTCATTTCGGGGGCTCAAAAGTAATTGGACAATTGACTCAAAGGCTATTTCATGGGCAGGTGTGGGCAAGTCCGTCGTTATGTCTTTATCAATTAAGCAGATAAAAGGCCTGGAGTTGATTTGAGGTGTGGTGCTTGCATATGGAAGATTTTACTGTGAATAGACAACATGCGGTCAAAAGAGCTCTCCATGCAGGTGAAAGAAGCCATCCTTAAGCTGTGAAAACAGAAAAAACCCATCCGAGAAATTGCTACAATATTACGAGTGGCAAAATCTACAGTTTGGTACATCCTGAGAAAGATAGCAAGCACTGGTGAAGTCAGCAACGCAAAAAGACCTGGACGTCCACAGAAGACAACAGTGATGGATGATCGCAAAATCATTTCCATGGTGAAGAGAAACCCCTTCACAACAGCCAACCAAGTGAACAACACTCTCCAGGGGGTAGGTGTATCAATATCCAAGTCTACCATAAAGAGAAGACTGCATGAAAGTAAATACAGAGGGTGCACTGCAAGGTGCAAGCCACTCATAAGCCTCAAGAATAGAAAGGCTAGATTGGACTTTGCTAAAGAACATCTAAAAAAGCCAGCACCGTTCTGGAAAAACATTCTTTGGACAGATGAAACTAAGATCAACCTCTACCAGAATGATGGCAAGAAAAAAGTATGGGGAAGGCGTGGAACAGCTCATTATCCAAAGCATACCACATCATCTGTAAAACACGGTGGAGGCAGTGTGATGGCTTGGGCGTGCATGGCTGCCAGTGGCACTGGGACACTAGTGTTTATTGATGATGTGGCACAGGACAGAAGCAGCCGAATGAATTCTGAGATGTTCAGAGACATACTGTCTGCTCAAATCCAGCTAAATGCAGTCAGATTGATTGGGCAGCATTTCATGATACAGATGACAATGACCAAAAAAAAAAAAAGCCAAAGCAACCCAGGAGTTTATTAAAGCAAAGAAGTGGAAAATTCATGAATGGCCAAGTCAGTCACCTGAACTTAACCCAAGTAAGCATGCATTTCACTTGTCGAAGACTAAACTTCGGACAGAAAGGCCCACAAACAAACAGCAACTGAAAGCCGCTGCAGTAAAGGCCTGGCAGAGCATTAAAAAGGAGGAAACCCAGCATCTGGTGATGTCCATGAGTTCAAGACTTCAGGCTGTCATTGCCAGCAAAGGGTTTTCAACCAAGTATTAGAAATGAACATTTTATTTCCAGTTATTTAATTTGTCCAATTACTTTTGAGCCACTGAAATGAAGGGATTGTGTTAAAAAAATGCTTTAGTTGCCTCACATTTTTATGCAATCGTTTTGTTCACCCACTGAATTAAAGCTGAAAGTCTGCACTTCAACTGCATCTGAGTTGTTTCATTTAAAATTCATTGTGGTAATGTACAGAACCAAAATTAGAAAAAGTTGTCTCTGTCCAAATATTTATGGACCTAACTGTATACAGTGTATTGTGAATTTCCCATTGGGATTAATAAAGTATCTATCTATCTATCTATCTATCTATTGTGAAATCCTTACCAGACAGGTCATTCATCTTACAGACACTCTGAGCTACTTATGGTTCATAAAGCTGAATTGGTAGTTTAAGTGCTGTCATGGATAAATAAATTTGATAGACAAAATATAGTTTGGGGATGTGGCTCCGTATAATATCTGGCTCACTGAGTTGTCAATTGTGACTAATTCCATTCTTTTCTGAAACAACAAAAGACAAGTGAATAATATAGAGGATGAACTTTTTATATTGAGGAGGCAGAAAGGAAGATGAGGTAGACGGAAGGAACTGGAAGTTAGGTCAGAAGTGACATCATCTGGAGGGGATGGAAGTGAAGCCGACATGTAATGGGCGGAAGTAGGAAATACAGTAATCTCTCCTCAATTGCGGGGGTTGCGTTCCAGAACCCCCCGCGAAAGGTGAAAATCCGCAAAGTAGAAACTATATGTTTATATGGTTATTTTTATATTGTCATGCTTGGGCCACAGATTTGCACAGAAACACAGGAGGATGTAGAGAGACAGGAACTTTATTCAAACACTGCAAACAAACATTTGTCTCTTTTTCAAAAGTTTAAACTGTGCTCCATGACAAGACAGAGATGACAGTTCCGTCTCACAATTAAAAGAATGCAAACATATCTTCCTCTTCAAAGGAGTGCGCATCAGGAGCAGAGAATGTCAGAGAGAGAGAGAAAAAAGCAAACAAAAATCAATAGGGCTGTTTGGCTTTTAAGTATGCGAAGCACCGCCGGACAAAGCAGCTGCAAGAATGTACAATGTAAAGGTAGTCTTTCAGCATTTTTTAGACGGGCATCCGTATCCTCTAGGCCAGTGTGCGAACAGCCCCTCTGCTCAAACCCCCTCCGTCAGGAGCAGAGAATGTCAGAGCAAGAGAGAGAGAGAGAGAAAAGCAAACAATCAAAAATCAATACGTGCTGTTTGATCTTTTAAGTATGCGAAGCACAGTGTGGGAAGCATATCGTTTGACAAAGCAGCCATATGTAAGCCCAGCAAGAAAGAGAGCAATGTGAAGGTAATCTTTCAGTGTTTTTTGAGGAACGTCTGTATCCTCAAGGGGTGCGAACAGCCCCTGTGCTCACAATATATTTGAGGAGTTTTATTTAATACGTAATACACGCTCTGGGTGGGTAGCTTCTCAGCCATCTGCCAATAGCGTCCCTTGTATGAAATCAACTGGGCAAACCAACTGAGGAAGTATGTACCTGAAATTAAAAGACCCATTGTCCGCAGAAATCCACGAACCAGCAAAAAATCCACAATATATATTTAAATATGCTTACATATAAAATCCGCGATAGAGTGAAGCCGCGAAAGTCGAAGCGCGATATAGCGAGGGATTGCTGTAAACAGTTATTCTTCTGCTGGTCAATAGAAACAGGGAGAAAGGCATTAGTGCTTGTCTCCAACCCTTCATCTCTTGTACTTTCACTCCCTGTTGGACCCTTTGGCTGCCCCCTAAGTGCACATGTGTGACAGTGCCTACATAATGGAGTCTTGGTCACAGGTCAAGCAGATGACAGTGAGTTAAGCCAGCATTACATTACACAACTTCTAGCTGGACATGGTTTCAAAATTGGCAATTAAAACTGCTGATCTTGTCACTTGAGGATGGCAGATTACACGACACGGTTTACAGGACATGATGACTTCAGCGCAGTTTCATATTTCCAAAATATCACAAGCACTCTGCTTTTTCTGGCACCAAGCAATGGACTGCCTGACTGAGATGGTGCTGTACAGGTACTTTCATAGTACAGTGAGTTTAGTTGCAATCTCTGCTTCATTTTATCTTTTTTACATTCTGTCGTGGTATGTAAAGAACAAAAAATCAGACAGATGTGCTTCTCTTCTGTTTGAGAATTCCCAAACACTTGCATTCTTTATTCTTTGTAGCTGCATTATATGCATTATACTGTACTTCTGGGTGAGTGCTCAGTTGGTTATCAGCTTTCACATACCTATGAGTCCACCCTTATAAACTTAAGGCCCGATAAAACCTGTTTGATGGCAGACTACACAGTGGAAGGTCACAGTAGTCTACTACAGCTACTCCTGTCTTTCCCAAATTATGTAAATAAAATCTGTGAATGAAAAGCACTGAAAAAATCATGTGACATGATAGAACCTTTAACAGCTGGATGGCCAGGGCTTAGCTGTTCCTGGGTGAGTGTACAGTCTAAAAGAATGGAATGTGCTATCTTTAGGAATTTCATGTCATAAATTTCCTTAATGGATGAGACTGTGGCTCCATTAATAAACTGGGCTATTTTAACCACCCTCTAGAAAGCTTTGTGATCTGTCAAAGCCCGGCTGCCATACCATACTATCCATCTGTAGATGTACCTGTAAGTTAGGATCTAGGAAATAGACTGAATTTTCATGGCTTTCACAAAAAGTAAAGGCAGTGAATGTTCTTTTGAGTCATATTAAGAAAATATGTGGTCTTGAGGAACCTTTGAAGATCACCAATGATGGTGACATCAAAAAACGTAAAAGTATCCCTTACGGACACAATCAGCTTCATGATTTTGCTGACATTAAGAGACAGATCACTGTTACTGCACTATTCACTGAGTTTAACGTCCTTCTTGAAGACTCATGATAAACATGTCATCAAAACTCTACTCTTGGGTTTTCATCAAACTTTAATAATGTTTAACTCATGACTGGAAATACAAAGCAGGGGAAATATCAATGACCACTGCTGAACCATAATTATCACATCTTCAAGAATCTTGGTTAATTTCCTAGCCTGCTCATTGTCATGTGTAGACTACTAAGCACTGTTGTAAGTCGCTCTGGATAAGAGCGTCTGCTAAATGATGTAAATGTAAATGTAAATGTGAAGCACATTCTGCCTGTGTTTGTGTAAAGTTTCCTCACAATTCTGTATCCTAATGTGACTCGCAACTCAAAATTGGCCGTGTATGAATATAGGTAAGGGTGTACAGTAATTAGCCATGTATGAATGAAGTGTGAGCATGTACAGTACATAATTTTTGCCTTGCACTGGACGCATCCCATCCAGGGCCGGTTTCTGCTAAATATTACCATGATAGTGACTCTAAACTGAAAAAATGGATTTAGAAATTTAAAGAGGATATATACTCTCCATCCAACCACTTTCTTCCCTGTTTATTCCAATTAAGGGTCAGAGAGTCTTGCTACATTTTTGCAGAGACTTTTTTAAAAATTTTATTTAACAACTCTATATATATATATATATATATATATATATATATATATATATATATATATATATATATATATATATATATATATATATATATATATAAAATCTAATGTCTGTCTGTCTGTCTGTCCACTTTTCATGAGAGAACTACTTAACAGATTTAGATCGGGTTTTTTTTCTGGAATTTGCTTGAACATCCCAGTTGATTTTGTGACCTTTCTCATCGCGTTAAGAAACATAGTTCACTTGCTATACCGATTTATTTGCGTGATTGCGAGAGACACACAGCGGGCCGAGCTGAGGGGGGTGGGGCCCTCCTCACTCACGCGCCAGCCTCGGAGCGTACCTTACATCCGCTTAGCTAGCGAACGACAGAACTACTTAACGGATTTAGATTGGGTTGTTTTCTGGAATTTGCTTGAACATTCTGGTTGATTTTGCAAATTCTCTCATCACGCTTTGTATCATAGTTTGCTTGCAGGAGCGATATATTCACACTAATCCGAGACAGAGGTTGCGGGTGGAGGGGAGGGGGAAGCCCGTCTGCCTCTGCGTTTTGGAGTGTAACTTGCCTCCCCTTAGCTAGTGATACCTTTTTGTTTATTGATTTTTAAAGTTTAAGTTATAATGCTCATCTTTTAAACATTACAAGTCATTTCCTTTTATGTATGAATTTTAAAATATACAAGTTGATCAGATATTTTCACACAGTCACACTTTTGCATTTCATGTTGAGTTGTAACCTTAAACTTAGAACCATTAATCTATAAAACAATCAGTATCCTCATCTACACTAACAAGACTGAAAACACATATGACTTAGACATTTGCCTACTATACACTGGGCATGTGCACACTAGTAGAAAAAAAATCCTTGAAGCAGTGGAAATGCTGCCAGCCACAGGATTGACTGCAAAACTTCAGAGACTACTTAATTATTTGCTTTTTGCACATGTAAGCAGTATTTAAACTGTACAAAACATAATTTAGATGCATAAAGGTAACCAACACAACAGACGACTTGGAAAGAAACTCCACTGTGTCTGCTATTTTGAAATATGTTTACATTTGTCCATTAAGTATTACCAATCACGGGAGGGCTACATAATAAGGTGATGTTGTAATGGGCAGAATCCAATCAGGGAAGGGCTACGTAATAAGCACAAACAAAACAGAGCATTTTTAAAGTCTGCATATTGAAATAACTTTTTCACCCATCCACATCATTGGAGAGTGTTTTCAAAAGTATCTGTTTTTGTAGGTTGAAAACACT
The DNA here is from genome assembly GCF_900747795.2 of Erpetoichthys calabaricus. Lineage (NCBI taxonomy): Eukaryota > Metazoa > Chordata > Cladistia > Polypteriformes > Polypteridae > Erpetoichthys > Erpetoichthys calabaricus. Next base: position 50,293,116 of record NC_041402.2, on the reverse strand, counting down.
GGGGTAGTGAGGACAAAGGTGAAAACAGAGACAAATGTCTGTGTTTTTAAACGAAAAAGTATTAGTGTGGATGGGGCCTGACAGAATCAATGCATCTTACAGTAGATTTGCAGTATTCTTTTACTTTTCTGGCACTCTCCACTTCTCTACACATTTCCAGTCTGCTTTTGTCATTTACAAGGTGCAGAGAGCTGGATTCACAGCATGGTGGAGAAGGAGGCAGGTACCAACTCTCGATAAAATGCCAGTTTATCACAGTTCACACACACACACACTCATTCACCCTGGCCCAGTTTAGTGTCACCAATTTTTCTGAGATATGGAAGGAAAATTGGTGTACCAAGAGAAAGTCCAAAATGGTGCAAATGCCACACAGAAGGTGACCAGGCCAAGAATAGAATATAAGAAGAGGCCATTCACTGTGTCAGGCTTGTTTGGTAAGCTAATAGCCAAGTTGTTCCTACCTATTTACTTTTTGAAAGGTTGTAAAGATTTCCATTTCAGCTGCCTTACTTGAGAGTTTCTTCAAGATTCCCACAACTGTAATAATCTAGGTGTGTGCTGATTTGAAAATTTGGCGTTAACCACTGAGACACCATGCTGCCACTTTGCACACCATCTGTTTGCACTGAACATTAAATCTGAGTAAGTGCTTGGCAGGTTAGTTTCGGTGCATAATAATACCAAAGACAAAAATCGGAAGTAGGATTTTAATCATTTAAATATTCTAAATCAAATGCCTAGATAAATGATAGTGCTTTTAGCAACATGATGCTGCTATTAGGAAAGAAGTGTAAAGTAAACCTTCCATAAGGACCACTTTATCTCTGTCGGATTTGCTTTTTTAATGATGCATCATAAAGTGGTATTTTTGTTCAAAAGGACTGGACATACAAGTGAGTATTAAATAGGAAAATGAAACTATTGTATGAATAGCTTTGATTTTTTTTCCTTGGGAGGAATGATTTATCCTGAAATGTTACCAATTTAAATTGTATGACTTTAAGAATTTTTACCAGTAGCTGCTGTTTCCTGTTAACATAAAGCTGTTTTTACAGTAGCTGGTTTTCAATGTTAAATAAAAAATTGGGATGCAGGATGGCAGACATTGTGACACGCCGTGAAAAACAAAAAGAGGAACTATCATGTATTGACCACAGTTATCTCTAAAACAAGTGTATGGCACAGGCTACAAGCAGAAATGAGCTATCCCTTTAACCCTCGACCTGTGGATTAACATTGATTTTTCAATTGTCTTCTATGTCTGGATTACTTTTAATACTGCTGGCCATTTAGTTTTAATTGGGCTCTGCACTTTGCAATAATTATTCCATAGTAACGCCTGGCATTTTTAAACACTCTCCGCCATCGAGCGTCTCAGCCTGAAATCCATTAATCCAGTTCTATCCATCTACCCATCTGTCTTTTCTTCACACTTAAGTGAAGTGTATTTAAATTGTAAAAAAAATTCTTAGGAGGTGAAGAATAAAAATCTTCATTGTCAGCTGTAAATTGGCCCTTTATGACTGCATAAGTGTGCTTCTGTGTGGCCTACAATGGACTGGTGCCCCATTCAGGAATGATCTGTGGGTAAGCAGGTTCAGTAAAGTGGTGATGTCCTGAATGTATCAGTGTCAACATTAACATTATATCACTGTACATCAAGTGTGTATTCTCACTACAGCACAAAATATATCCAGATTTATTGAAACAGAAAGCACGTATTATAAAACTGTGCTCTCTGTGTGCTTGCCAAGGTCTGCACATTATCATGTCAAAACAAGCTGCCCTTAGCATACTGTGACAAAACTGTGTCAGTGGTTAAAAACAGTATAAGCACCTGTCTTTAGAATGGTTGATTTTTATGATTCACAGACATAAAAACAACTTCATTGATGCCACCATTGCATTCTATCACATGGACCGTGTCTTGCTAAAACTGAGAGATTTCAACAAGGAAAATGTCAAGACTGGCCTTTTTTCCTTTTGCACTTAAAGAGGCTTGCAGGATGTTTAATACGAATCCCTCTACTTGACCTACCTATATGCATGCAAATTACTTTATGGCCCATAACTAATTTCATAATTTGTTACACACTATAAAGATAATTAACCTTGTCTCTTGTTAAGTGCCCCTGTCTTTTGCATGGAACACTTCACTATCTGTGCAGTTAATTATCTAACAGGTAAAGCTCACTGCACTTTGAGGCGTTAAGTTATGTAAGATCTTCAACTTAAACTGCAGCGCTATAAAGGGAAAGTAATCAACCTTGTTTAATATGCCATCCTGAAGAAGCACCCGAAATGTACAGAAATCTATTTTATAGTGCATCGACACTGCTCGGTTGTATATTGTAAAGCCGTTAAAAAAAGAAAAAAGCTTTTATGACAAAAGTGCTGTCTTTAATAGCTTATTATTTTATGCAATTATGTAAATTAGCAGAAAAGCACAAAAATAAGTATGAGACAAAAACAGACTTGGATCAGTGATCATGTGTAATTGGTTTGGGACTGCTGATAATAATCTCATTTGAAAACTGGAAATGGATTCAAACATACAATTTCAACACATTGTTAGTGCTTAAAGAATACTTAATACCTATATCTTCAAAGATTTTTATCAGTCAGGTGGCATGTGTCTATGCAGATCTGATGAAGATTACTCAGCAAGATGCATATACTTGGATAATAACACCAAAAATGAATGAAATCATCAAGAGAATTAATTTTCAGATATACATAAAATGTTCACTCCTATGCAGAGTAAATTGTTATAATTATTGGAAGAAAAATATAGTGAAATGGTGGCAGAATAGAAAGAGCTGGTACCTTAGAGATCTGCCATCCTGTGCCCGGTCATTGTATGTGGAGTTTACATGTTTTCCCTTTGACTTCATGGATTTTCCTCCTACATTACATAGGTCATAAATAGGTTACTTATGCTTCCAGATAGGCCCTGTAGGGGTGACAGGGCCATTAAATGGGCTGAGGCCCCATCCAGTGTTGATATTTGCCTTGTGCCAAGTTGTTGTATATTAAAAAACAAAACTGTGGCCTCAGTACTGATCTCTAAAAAACACCACTTTTAGTATCACCCAATCTTAAAGAAGTATCTCACACAATGACCCTTTACTTCCTGTGTTTAAGCTCATTTTGCACCCATCTACACCATGAACTCTCACTTCTAGAACTCCAATTAGTTTCACAAACATTAGGTGACTTTATCTGTAATTAGCTTTTCTTTTTTATTTTTGACAGATCTTGGAATACATAACTCCTTAAATATTTACCTCTCTTTTGTCATTTTTATGTTATTTCATATTTTTATATGGAATTTGTTCCCATGATTGTATCCTAATTAAGACAGTTAATGGAAAATGACACAACTACTTCAGTATCAGACCCGCTGACATGCTAATTAGTGATTATCACCTTAAATAAACAAAACAACTAAAAAAAGCTTAATAAAAGTCAAGATGATGATGATGAAAATCTTAAAAAAACAAAATAAATACTAAATACTAAAACATCCTAATGTAACATATACAGGTCAAATCCTGTTATAGTAATTACCGAAGTAATGACATTTTCAAAATAATGAATACTTTTTCTTGGCCTGGACAAACATTCATACAACATTATGTTTAATGGATTTCATTTTAACAAAATGTAAATTTCAGTATGACAAACATTTTTTTGACCAAAAATGGCCACCAGAGATAATAATGCAATGCAAAAAATACTCAGTGCTGTGCCTATACTTTCGCCGAGTCTCAGGAACCCAGTAACAGGTCTTGTAAGGTCTTGTAAGACCAAAAGAAAGTGACAGTCTGTTGTGAAATTAACAGTCTCGGGCAGTCTCAGGAAGAGTGTAAGCACAACATCATAAACATAGCCGAATTCTGAGTCAGTGCTCCACCAAGCATCTGCCTGGGTAGTTGTGTCGTGTGCAGATACTGAACTGTTCAAGCTTCATGTTCAATGAACAAAAACAGTGAGAAATAGTATCAGTTTATGCTGAAAAAAAGTTAAATCTAATACAGTAATCCCTCGCTATATCGCGCTTCGCCTTTCGCGGCTTCACTCCATCGCGGATTTTATATGTAAGCATATTTAAATATATATCGCGGATTTTTTGCTGGTTCGCGGATTTCTGCGGACAATGGATCTTTTAATTTCTTGTACATGCTTCCTCAGTTGGTTTGCCCAGTTGATTTCATACAAGGGACGCTATTGGCAGATGGCTGAGAAGCTACCCAACTTACTTTTCTCCCTCTCTTGCGCTGAGTTTCTCTGATCCTGACGTAGGGGGGATTGAGCAGGGGGGCTGTTCGCAAACCTAGACGATACGGACGCTCGTCTAAAAATGCTGAAAGATTATCTTCACGTTGCTACCTTCTGTGCAAGCTGCTTCCTGAAGCGACATGCTGCACGGTGCTTCGCATACTTAAAAGCTCAAAGGGCACGTATTGATTTTTCACTGTTTGTTTTTATCTGTCTCTCTCTCTCTCTCTCTCTCTCTCTCTCTCTGCTCCTGACAGAGGGGGTGTGAGCTGCCGCCTTCAACAGCTTTGTGCCGCGGTGCTTCGCATACTTAAAAGCCAAACAGCCCTATTGATTTGTTTGCTTTTCTCTCTCTCTCTGACATGCTCTGCTCCTGACTCGCACTCCTTTGAAGAGGAAGATATGTTTGCATTCTTTTAATCGTGAGACGGAACTGTCATCTCTGTCTTGTCATGGAGCACAGTTTAAACTTTTGAAAAAGAGACAATTGTTTGTTTGCAGTGTTTGAATAACGTTCCTGTCTCTCTACAACCTCCTGTGTTTCTGCGCAAATCTGTGACCCAAGCATGACAATATAAAAATAACCATATAAACATATGGTTTCTACTTCGCGGATTTTCTTATTTCGCGGGTGGCTCTGGAACGCAACCCCCGTGATGGAGGAGGGATTACTGTATCTCATTTTATATAGATATTATCAAGCTTGGGTGACAGAGTTGCATGAGAAACAGGAAGGTGAGCCCATTTTTTCCAAGGAAAATACAGGTACTTTATTACTATATAGAGAAAGCAGGTATAGTCTCAACACTTCATTCAAAATAGGAACTGTTAATTGAGCGCTTAAGCACATGAGATAGCAGCCACGACAACAGGGACAATCGTCCTGCTTTAGCTTCCATCTTCAGATTAGAAGAACACTAGCAGCTCGGAATCACCGCTGCGGCAGACCAGCAGAGTGTGAGGAAAAGCAGGTCAAAGCCCCGTGTTTGATGTTCTAAACATCATGTGATAAGCACGTTACCCAGTAAGCCTGATCCTGCAGACGACAACCAATTGCATTGCCCCTGGTTTACTGTTTACCAGAAGTAGCAGAGCAGCTACGGAGTTGTCCTTGTGCCACTGCCATTAGAAATGGCAAATCACTGGTGACCCCGGAGTGCACAACTGTCAACAACACCAGATGGAAAAGTTTAAGTTGCTGTGCCTTTGAGAGCTACACTGTTTAAAAGCAGTAATTCTTCCCCAATTAGTTTACTTTTCTTTGGTGCTTAAGTACCTATTTGGTCAAAGTTTAGATGCTTCGCAATGAACACTGTCATCATTTGTAAAGTGGTTGCAATGACTTTATGCTCCATGCAACACGGCCACAAAATAGTGGCATCTATTATTTTTAAATGCACACAATGTGCCAGAAAAATATGGACATAAAAATTGCAAAAATAAAGACATTAAGAAGTAAAAATTAACATAACTAAACACAAAAAAGTTACTGAACTCTTGGATAATTCATAAAAAATTACTTTGCGTACTTCTAACTTTGATGCTGGCTAGAGATTGTGTCTAGTTAGTTTTTAATTTTGACTTCTGTTTCAGTCTTTTGGACTACTGATTTTGTAAATTCCACTTTGGTTTTTTTTTCACTAGATAGTTTGATGGATAATTTACTGGAGATACACCAATATTATTCTTTAGCACCTCTATGAATCCTTTTCTGCTGTGAAGATACACCTAATCTCCACACAAACCTCAAATGCAAACCATTTTATGTTTGTTGTTTGAAAGTTTTTCAGATAAAGAAAGCAATTGGCGTTGCATTGCAAACAAATTTGAAGAATTACCTGTTTGTATTTTTGAATGGTTAGCTTGTATCATCATTTGTAAAATGGACAACCTTTTTGCTTCTTAAACACACCCTATTCACACTGAATTTTGGAACAGATTACTTCTATGCCACTTTCTCTTCTGTTAGATCTACCGTTGTACCAAGCACAGATTTTTAAAATCTTCCCTTCACATTAAAGACAGTGTTGTGCTCCTGATCCTGTTCTGCATTCACTCTTCAAGATAGCATTCCTAACATACTGCTACTTTATGCTAGAACTGTTGAACAACCATTTCAGTAAGTTTTGAATATTTTATTATTAACATATTTTTTGGAATTATAGTTTAGATTTATTCTTGTACTGGGAAATCCATTTTGTGTTCTGTTTTTTATTTGGCTGTGACTGCCTTCCTATGGTCATGGTCATATTGTTTACAGTTACTCTGCCCCTTGTTGGTTACATGACATGGAGGTTACAGGATGTATTGTGTCATCAGGCCTGTCCATGAAAGATGATGGTGCAGCAGGATGAGTATGCCCCCTTTGGAACAACTTCTACCCTGAAATTGCAAGAGAGAAATCTTCACTTTTTACTATTGAGTCTTAAAGTAAAATGACTTGTTAGGGACCTTTATTTATTAGTTTTAGTATGACCAGGCTCTTACTTTGCTTTTGACCTCTGAATTGTGTATCAAATTTGAGTTTTAACACTTTGTATTCTTTTGGCCTTCATGATATTTTCAAACTCTTTTCCATCCAATTACTACAAATCTACATCATCTCCTAATGTTCCCTCTCAGAATGCCACCTAACACCTTTTCCATTTACATTTATGAACACAGCCTGACTTTTGACCACAGTTTTGTCCAGCTCTTTGAATTCTCTTGCTCTCCTGGTCTATTCTTTCATTCTTTTCTGAAATGCATACCTTTTCCATCCAGGTGTAGGCAACATTTAAAGGAGATGGTATACTAAATGTTACTAGTATTAGCTATGAAAGCTACAAATCTTTGCTCTTGCGGAGAATTTAAACAGAAATAATGTCAACTGTTTTGCATGAATGCATTTATATCTTTACTAGCCTTTAAGATAAAGCACAGTTGAATTGTTTTTTGACTTGAAGTGTTCTGGGAAATCATTGATTCTATACTGCAACAAATGATTCATTTACAAATTCAGTGGTTTGTGTGATGATATAATTTTACTGTTTAAAATCTTTTTTAGCATAACTTGTTTAAAAAGGAGAGAACTTACAGTTGAGTTCACTTGTCCTATATTTTATTGTTAACTGAATGTATTTAAGTGACACAATGTGCACAAAAAATCTTGATTATTGTAAAATAATCATAGTTTTGCATAGCTATTGCTTTAGGTGACCTTATAATAACACCAGTTCATGTTACTTGCAGAAATTCTGAAATGATTCTGAACTTATAAGGTGTATTGATAAAGAGGATGAAACAGAGTAAAGGAATCAGGTGGAGAGCTTTGTTTCTTGGTGAACCGAGAATTGTCTGCAACTTAACATCAGCAAAACCAAGGAACTGGTTATTGTCTTTCGCTGTACCAAAGAGTGTCAATATCTGGTCACTATACAAGGAGCGGATATAGAGGTAGTGCACTAATACAAGTACTTGGGGGCCACATCAATGATAGGTTGGACTGGACTTGGAACACAGAAGAATTATATAAGAAAGGGCAGAGCAGGTTAATTTTCTTTAGGAGACTGTATTCCTTTAATATGTGAAGTGACATCCTTCACATCTTCTATAACTCCATGATGGCCAGTACAATGTTTTATGCTGTAGTGTGCTGGGATGGTAACATCACTTCAAGAGAGGCCCAATGAATCAATAAGCTACCGTATATACTCGCATATGAGTCAGGTCTTGAAACCCAAAAAATCAATCATAAAATCACACCCCGACTTATAAGCCCATTCAAAAATACACTAATTTTTTTTTTTTACATCTTCTTGCTTCCTCCAATCTCGCATCAGTTTCTCAGACACATCGAACTTTGTTGCAGCAGCGCAGTTACCAATTTCTTTTTCCACTTCAATGACGTTTCATTTAAAACCAACTTCATATTTTCTTCTGATCGAACGCTCCATCATAGATAAGGGATGTTCTTACGATAATGGTGTATGAGGGCGTGAGATACAAAAAACACGAAGCCATGCAAACATCGCTTTGGAATAGTTCCGGGATTACCGTGTGTTCACGTAGGCACAATACATAGGAAAAAAGGAAGTGTGCTCTGTGGTTACCCTCTCAGGTGGGCGTTAGCATATCATAATCTCTTAGACCAATAGCGTGAGTTTTGCATATTCGACTTATACGACCTACATTATAAAATACCAGAAATTATACAGTAAAATCAAGTCTTGACTTATCCACGGGAGAACTTAAACACTAGTATATACAGTAAATAAATGGGCAAGCTCAGCTATAGGACACACTCTGGACCCCCTGGATGTAGTAGAACAGGAGAGTATTAAAACAAAATGGAGTACCATTATGAGCAATGCTGCACAACCGCTCTGTGACACCCAGATACTGAGGACTTTCAGCCAACAAATTATTCAGTATAAGTGTGTCAAGAAAAACTACCGGGATTCCTTTATATCAACAGCAGTACGTCTGCCTAATGCATCACTGACTGTAATTGCCATGAGAAAAGTTTTCATTCTTTTGAGTAATTCTGATATGTGTGCCTTGATCAGGAAGGTGATTAGGACCCAATGGTTCTCTAACAGAGGGTTCAGAAGTCATCTGCTGAAATGGGAGAAGTTGTCAGAAGGACAACCATCTCAGCAGCACTCCATCAACATACTGTTTACCAACCACAATACACCTGCATAATGCCTCACTGTGACTGCCATTTAGTTCTAGTATGTATTCAGAGAATAGTGTATATGTATTTATATGCATTTATCTATCTATTTATTTATTTAAGGAGCTTCTGTAAAAAGTCACATTTTCACCTGCGAACAAGTAAAGATCTATCTATCTATCTATCTATCTATCTATCTATCTATCTATCTATCTATCTATCTATCTATCTATCTATCTATCTATCTATCTATCTATCTATCTATCATACATGATCCTCGTCAGTACAATAGTATTGTTTGTGCCCTTCAGGCTAACTGAATCTGAAATTTTTTGGTCATATTTTGAGTGAGTTTACTTAGGGATGTAACAATGCATACTACTTCATGCTTTATTTCTAGTCAATGCAAGGCTGTACCTTACCTTTGAAGAATGTTATGAAGATATAGTTCAACACTAGAAAAATATATGGCAAAAGGAGTGTCACCTGTGGGGCATACAGGAGCATAACTTTTACTAATGAAATGGACACGTGTCTTTAATACTTTTTGAGAATACAATTTGTTCCCTGTTGTTTTTGAGTTTAATTTAATAATTAAGAATCAGATAGCATAACATTGCATGGTCACAAATTGAAATCAATTCAAGGGACCTCAAAAACACTCTCCACTGCATGCCTACTTCTGCCTGAATCTTGCCTATATTTTATCTACTGTATATAAATCATTGTAGTTTAGAAATTTAAAAATCAAACCTAACTTTACATAAGAACAATATAAGTGACAATTCAAATGTAAGAAACAAAAAGGCAGTGCAGTTAAAAGGACAATGTGTTTATGAGCTGAGTTTTCACTGGGATTTCATTTGAAACTTTGTGGGCTTATTTTCCAACATATTAAATCCTAGACGCTGCCCCAGGAGGCATTTAGAATGTGGGGAAAGAATCTGGACAGTGCTATAGAAGAGGAGTTGATAGGTATGGCAGGTTGTTAAATAATTACTTTTTTTGGTCTAATGGTTTAATCACACTATTCTTATATTATATTCCTTCAGTGAGTATTGCCAATTTTGTGATGCATACAAAAGAAATGTGGATTGTCTTCCTTTATTTTAGTCTTACCAGACATGTAACAATTTTAGCACCATTGTCACATTTAATGGTTGCACTTCAATTACAGTTTCAATTTCTATGAGCTTTCACCCAGGGGCCCTTCAATATCTGAATGCAGCTTATAGTCATTTGATCAATCATCCTCCACTAAACACCCAGTCATGCTTGATTGCAGTGCACTATGGAAATAATTTAACTGTGTTTTTAAAGTTTGAAAAGGCATGGAATCTATAAAATTCTTCCCCAAGGTTGCAAGGGAGAAATGACCATGACATAGTTCAAGGTTTATTTACAAAATTGATGATTAAAGTTACCATTAAAAATATATAATGGCTGGAATCTGGAGCTCATTATTATCTGGCCTCTATGCACTCTCCTGGTCGATTTAATTTAAGATTTGAATGGTCATGTGCCATAGAGTAGGCCTTCAGTATTACTCTCCATTAAAGCCGTGTTGTCTAATAAAATTGCCCCGGTCTTCAGTGCATAGGCTGTTAAACATGTATTGTAATAATGTAAGGAAGGTAGGAAGTCTGTCCACAGGAGTCTGAAAGGGACTTTGGAGGATAATGTAGTATTTCTTTCAAATAAACAGGTATTTCTGAAGAAAGTGGGAAGTTCTATCATAGTTGACATGTTGATTGTAAATGGGGGTGCACACAAGTATGCCATATAGCAATTTTGAAATGCTTGTAGACAAAGTTTTCCCAGTTGTCCTTCATGTGGCATCTAAAGGAACTGCACCTGCATTGTAAAGGTACATTCGTTCAGTCATTGTGAGGAGTTATATGGCACAGCTAGTGATGACAGAAAATGAAAGAAAGCTGGGATGATGTACTGAAATGAAAATGGTCAGATGATTGTGTACAGCAGGGGTCTCCAACTCCAGTCCTGGATGGCCCCAGTGGCTACAGGTTTTCATTCTAACCCTTTTCTTAATTAGTGCATGGTTTTTGCTCCTAACTAACTTCTTTTGAATTGATTTTAATTTACTTTTTTTAAGATTTTTTCCCCTGAATTTCTTCATTTCTTTCCTTAAATGGCACCCAAACAGAAATGAAATATGAAGTGAATGAGCCAACAGAAGACCAGCTAAATCAGGGCCTGAAACTCCAACCATTTCCATTCCAAGCAGTTGCTTAATTAGTTGCTGATTCTTGTTGTTAATTAAACCCGTTTTTTGATTCCATGGCTTGTTGCTGCTCTCATTTCTTTCTTTCAGATATTGTATGATGGTCACAGTTTGCTGGTCATGTTTAGGCTCATTTTGTATTTCATTGTTTGGCTGCTAATTAAGGAAAAAGAAACAATCAATGAGTCAAGAGCAAGTCAAATAAAATTAATTCAAAAGACGTAAATTAGGAATAAAAAACAGGTCACTAATTAAGAAAAGGGTTAGAATGAAAACCTGCAGCCACTGGGGCCCTCCAGGTCTGGAGTCAGGGAACCCTGGTGGAGAGACATGATCCTCAATTGATGCCAAATCTGGCTTTGCATGAAAGTTTTCACTGGCCCTTAAGATAATCTCTGTATGAAAAGAAGAAGCACAATACTGTTTTGGACAAAAAGATTTCTGAACACTTTCACTTATTAACTTGCGTCGCATGAAATTTGCTCATCCATCCAATTCACATCGACTCCACTCAGTATTTCAGTATTGCAGGAAGGAACAAACAAGCACAGTAGATTTCATAACTCTGAAATAATCTTTTGAGGTAATGTCTGTGTCTGTGTATTATTACATACTAGAGGTTTTATTTTCATATTAAATTCTGTATTACACAGTGGCACAGTGGTAGTGCTGCTGCCTCACAGTAAGGAGACCTGGGTTCACTTCCCGGGTCCTCCCTGTGTGGAGTTTGCATGTTCTCCCCATGTCTGTGTGGGTTTCCTTTGGGTGCTCTGGTTTCCTCCCACAGTCCAAAGACATGCAGGTTAGGTGCATTGGCGATCGTAAAAAATTGTCCCTAGTGTGTGTGTGTCCTGTGGTGGGTTGGAACCCTGCCCAGGATTTGTTCCTGCCTTGCACCCTGTGCTTGCTGGGATTGGCTCCAGCAAAGCCCCATGACCCTGTGTTAGGATATAGCAGGTTGGACACTGACTGACTGACTGAATTCTGTATTAAACGTTTAAGAAGTGAGTTATCTTACTTTCATAAGGATATTTCATGTATAGCATGATTATTTTCCACCAAAATTAAAAATCCTGTAGTGACTCTGACCTCTGACCCAGGGGGTGGGACCTAAGTTGCTGGAGCAGCATAAGAAGAGCTTTGCTAAATGGCGTGATAAGTTAAATGGAAATAAATGAGACAGACAGTATGGTGAGGAGAGCTAATCGAGAGCAATTATCCTCAGCAGGTTTAAGTGCATCACCGGGCATCTCTGAGGCCAACAACACGAAGTATTCTGAGTCACCATCAAAAAAAATCTAATAAAGATGTCTTTCCTCGGGCTATTAACAATTGCTTGTATCTTTGTGTCACTACACCTCAGAGATTTAATCTGGGGACAACAATTTGGCTCCAGGTCAAAGCTATTTGATGATCCCTGATATAACGCTTGCAGAAACAGCCCAAAGAAGTCTTTGTACATGGAGTGAAAGGTGAAGAGTGACTAGGGACAGAGATGAAGCAAATGTGGTTCAAAAAGTTTGCATATTCTTCCCATATCTGTGCAAGATTTTTTTTTATTTAACGTCCACATTCCAAAAATTGCTGTGAATAACTGGTGCGTGCATGAGTGCACCCTGCCAAGGACTGGCATCCTACTTTGTGCCTTGTTTTGCTTCGAAAGGCTTCATCCCCCTCTCACCTTGAACTGGATTCAAAGAACTTAAGATTTTATGTTAGTCAATGCTATGTTTGCAGTACAAGAGCAGAAAAAACTTTGGAGCCACACATGAAATAGGGGATACTCTTTCTTTCTAAGCTATTTAATTGATCGATGTCTCAGATTACAGATACTGTATATACCCCTGCCCTTTGACAGTATTCATTATAAGGACACTTTTTTCTGGTTTAAGTCGATTAGCAAAACAAACTAAAGAATTTCTCAGAACACATGAAAAATAAGGCAGACATATACATGCAATTTCACTCTCTGCTTTAAGAGTATAATTTGCAATTTGGTTGTCTTAAAGTAAAGAAGCAGTGTTTGAGCCCTCCGAATTTGCAGCCATACACCCTGATGGCTGTGTTGAAAGAGTGCAAACAGTTTAAATACTCTTTGAACAACTTGGGTTTACAAATTCGGGGATTCACAGACTTTCAAGAGACATCTTTCAAAACAAAAAATGCAGAGTGGCAGCCTGGAAACATTTTTATGCTGCTTGTGTTGTTCATTTTACTCGCACTTTTCAGCTGTAAGCTGCCTTGTTTTTATTCAGCTTGCTGGCAGTTTTTTTTTTTTGTTTGTTAGGCATAATGTAGTAGACATATTCAGGCTAACATTAAATACGATCTCCTGCATTTTGTTGACTAGATTCTTCTTTGCTATCAACATATGCACTTTACTTCATTATGTCTGTGTGGTTACATCTGTGCATTATCTGTATTTTTTATTTCAGAGGGAATGTGCTGTTCAAGAAAGAAACTGAAGGGATTTTCATAAAGAATAACAAATTTAACAAATCAGTAGTATGTATTGTACAGTATCAGTGAATTGAACAGCACAGAATACATTCCTTCTCTGCTTTTTAGAGAACCTATTTTATAAATCTTTTGCAAACTGACTTTTCATATGGAAGCTAAGGGTGCATGCTGGGTTGGGACAGTCCGAAAGGGTTACCAAAAACCTGATTTCCAAATTAAGTCCTGCCAGCCACTTACGTACAAAGAAGTACCAGCAGCCTGGGCACAACTAACTAACTAGGCTCTGTCAATATAAATACCAAGAAATGTGTCCCTAATTTTAATTTTACTAATAAAAGATTTCAAAACATGGATGAATATTTTGGAACTTGCAAAACTGTGCCATTCTGATAATGGAGATGTGCACACAAGAGTAATTACATGGACTTTGTAGTATAGAGTAAAACGCTGAACTGACCTTACAGAAATTGCTTGACTTGGTTTAGGTTTAACTGTTTATCTTTGTTTCAATATTCTTGTATGGTTAAGTCAAAGATTATTGATTGTATGTTTTCTTATTTTGACAAAATATGTAATCACTTAAATGGTGTATTTGTATATTAATTGTTTACTGAGTTTTTTTTTTTATTATTTTTATGAAGAATTAGGATAACAAGGGGGCATGATTCGGCACTCCCAGTATAGGCAAGCCTAATAGACCAGAGATTTAAACCAGACAACAAAGGCCATGTTGCTTTAGATGACTTTTCTTGTAAGCTTCTGTTGTAGCTTTCATTTACGTAATCTTAGTGAGTCGAAGGCAGTTGGAGTTGCACTCAAGTGAAAGCCAGTCACATACTACAACAACAACAATTTGTTTCTCATATAGCCCAAAATCACACAATGAATACTTCAATGAGCTTTAGCAGGCCCTGTTTTTTAAAAGACCCCCAGCCTCGACTCTCTAAAACACAAGAAAATACCCTAAAAAAACATTGTAGGGAAAAAAAGGAAGACATCTAGGGTAAGCAATTCATAAAGAGACCCCATTCTGGGTAGGCATGTAAGTTGGGTAAATACAACAACACCAAATGGAAAACAAGTAATCCTCGTCACAGAGCTGGAAGGCCAATCTATCATTACCACCTCAGAAATACAATATGATAGTACAAACTACTTTGTTCTTGTACAGCGCTTCTAATCTTGCATCTTGCTCCTGATATACCAAGTGACTCACTTAAACTAGCCCATGACCCACTTGGACTAAAGACAAAAACAGACGTTTATGATTTTGTCTTTAGTCGTAAAGGTTGGCTGGTGTGAATGAGAGCTGAAAACCAAAGAATGCTCATCCAGAGGTATCAATACGTACAGTAAAATGCAATGACAAGGAATAAGGAATGCATGTGTTTTGGAACTCACAAACCAAACAGAAGCTTTTGTGACTGACTTCTTGTGTTTTATGTGCCACGACACAATAGAAAAAGGAAAAAAGAGCCAAGGTCACGGCTGAATTCTCAGTACCTGTTAACCCTTTGTACAGAGCTGGCTCTATCAGAACACATTATTGACTATTACAAAAAGTTATGAGTATGAATATCCTGGAAGGTCAGCACATGATCACTAAATGTGACATGCCCAGTGATTTTCAGTTGTTTAAGTTGAAATGGTCTGGCAATGATATCAGTAACTGAGGTCGGCAAGTCTGACATACCCAGCGATTAGAAGTGGCTTAATGTGACATCATCTTAGCCTTCTTCTTCATTTCCCTTTGAGGATGATATAAGGTGCTCTGAGTCTGCCTCTGGGGAGGCTCTGTAACTAAGACACGTGCCGCCTGGAATGAAAACTATTGCACCTACAAAAGTCCAGACTGTATAGTTTAGGTAGTGTTTCTGCTTACGCCTCAGTTTATGGAATTACACTTAGATTATACTGAATACTGCTATTCAGCCTGTAGTTTCTCTTCGGGGAGTTAAGAGCTTTTTATTAATTCCTGCTCAATAGAGGAGAGAGAAGATATCTTTAATAGGTAGTCCGTACATAGTGTCAACTTGGGTGATGCAGGTACGGATGTACCTTAGTAGCTAAAGGCCCAACTGCCTAGTGGGCACACTATAACAGACACATTCAGGAGAAGTGCTATGTGTTACCACAGTTTGGAGTATATCCTCAGACCTAGGATAAAAGAAAGCTAAGTATTTTCTATGATATTACATAAACAGATTAAGATGTTCAAGTCAGAACATTTGTACTTGTCATAGCAAGAGTGTAACATGATGATTTTGCTTTAATAATTCCAATGACACTTGCCACCTCTATATATGATTTCTTTTACCCATAATTGTCACAAGAGATCATTAGTTTAGCATGTGGACCTCTGGAGTTATACTTAATGCAGTGGCCAGCAAAAGCCAAATAGAGTGTGGTTTTATGTCTGGATCAAATTTTGGAGACTGGCAACTGCTAAAAGTAAAGATGCAGTCCATCAAATTCTGTAGCTGCCTAATTTATTACTGGGTCATGGTTAAATGGAGTCAATCCCAGTGGGACTGAGCTCAGAGGATAAGCTAGCTGTCAATCCATCAAAGGGTACACTCATGCAAGCTTTCACACTCACATCAGGCCAATTTAAAGTCAACAATTAACCTAACAGCATGTATTTAAAATGTGGAAAAAGGAAAAAACAACCCATATGTGAGGAAAGTGTAAAAAATACTCCTCACTCCTCCTCAAACCCAGGACTCTGGGCAGTGAGGCAACAGTGCTAACCACTACACCAATGTGCCTCCCCCGATTTAAACATGCGTGGCCGATTTTAATTAACAGGTGGACTGTCATTTGAAGCAGAGACAAACTGCAGATAATTGCTGTCTATTCTTATCTTTCAATTTGCATTTCGAATTATTTATTCTACCTTTTTGAGTGGCATGGCTGGAATTAATAAATATTAAAACTTTGTGCAGTCAAATATTAAATTATTATTAATGCTTTATTATGTATATACAGGAAAACTCAGTATTCAGTATTTCTTCAAAGAAATCAGAAAATTAACTTAAACTGAAACAAGACTCAAAATAATTATTGTTTCCTCATGGGTATGAATTAGAGGCATGATAATTTGATTTAAGAGCCATCAAAACAAAACATCATATTATTTCACTAAAGAATTTTTGTTAGCTTTTAAGGGATCAAGTGCAATGGGAAATATAATGCTAAAAATCTAAAAGTAATTTGTGCAGTTGAATATTCATTAATGCATAATAACAAAATCACTTATAACAAAGAGCAGCTGGAATATTTAAAGGACCTCCAAGCGACTAAATTCTCAGTGGACAAATTAAATTCTGACTGTGGGCCAGTGTTGACATTTCTGTTTCCTTATTACATATATCGATATGTTTTACCCTGATTTTGCACCAGATGTTAAGGTTTCTAGGTTTCAGCAACATTTTGCAGCACACATAAAACTTATAACTTGCTTATATGGCAAACAAATCATCTGTCCCTTAACCTCCAATCGTATTGTCTTATTGCTTCCTTTTGGCCTATGCTTAAATTAAACTCCATCCTGTTGGCTGACATTTATGTTTGACACACATTTATGGCTCATTATGTCCCTCCACCCATAGAACTTTTTCTTTAAGCCGATATTACATTTCATGACTTGTAGTCGTGGGGTATGTCACATTTACCAACTGCCATTTCTGATCGCATTACCGAACCATGTCACTTTACACAACTGAAAATCATTGGCCATGTCACATTTACAGATTGTGTGCTGAACTTCCAAAACAGTTGTGCTTGCCCTTTTTTGTGACAGCTGATAGCATGTTGCTTGACAGAGTTGGTGCTGTACAAATGGTTAACGGGTGTTGTTTTTGCTGTGGTACATAAAACATAAGACATCCGTCAGACAAGCTTCTGTTCTGTTTATGAAGTCCAAATCGCCAGCTTAGTACTTCCGGCTGAGCATTGGTTGACAGCTCACCTGCCCACAGGCTCCACCCCTGTGACTAAAGACAAAATCAAACAGGTTTGAAATGTCAGAGCAAGTCAAGCACTAGTTGGAGTGAGTCGCTGGGCATGTCACATTATTTCATCTGCTTCCAATGAGCGTGCTACCAACCGACTCTGTCTCTCTAAGTTTATGTAAATGAAAATGCAAAGCCCCTGAAGAAGAAAGAAGCTTTTGAATCACATCAGCTCTTCAAGCAATAAACAAGTAGTTGTCCTTGGATATTCTTGGACAGGTCTGTAGAGTGATGTTCTTGTTGCATATAATACAAAATGATATAGGGAACACAGATCTATGATGATAAAACTTATTAGTGCTACAGTCTTCTGAAATATGGATAACAATTGTTTGAAAATAGTTTTATATTATTCAGAATGAGCTAAGGCGTCCTCCATAATGTTTGGAACATATACACATTTTTCCTTCATTTACCCTTCTGCTCCCCAAACCATTTCAGGGCACCATAATATTTTGGGACTTAGCAGTGCCAGGTATAATAAAGCAGTCAGTTTTAGTACTTTGTCACATATGCCTTGCATGCAATTGCTACTTGAAGTTTGTGACTTATAGACATCACTAGGCGCTGAGTATGTTCTATGGCAGTGGTCTCAAACTTCGGTCCTGGAGGGCAGCAGTGGCTGCAGGTTTTCATTCTAACCCTTTTCTTAATTGGTGACCAGCTTTTGCTGCTAATGAATTCATTTTCCTTTCATTTTAATTGACTTTTTTTTTAAGATTTGTTCCCCTGAATTTCTTCATCATTCCTCTGAATTGCTTCATGTCTTTCCTTAAATGGCACCCAAACAGAGATGAAACATGAAGTGAGTGAGCCAACAGAAGACCAACTGAATCAAGGTCTCAAACTCCAACCAATTTCAATTCAACCAGTTGCTTAATTAGGAGCCGATTCTTGCTGTTAATTAAACCTGTTCTTTAATTTAGTGGCTTGTTGCTGCTTTCATTGTGCAATGATATACATTTCCAAAATTATTGGCTTTCTCTTTTCTAAGAGCACTATTAAAATGTTTTGTGTACCTGAGCAGATCAGCATTCCTGAGACCTTCATCTTTCTTTATTTTCAGGTATTGTGTGATGGACACAGTTTGTTGGTCAGGTTTTGGCTCATTTTGTTTCTCATTATTGTTTGGCTGCTAATTAAAGAAAAAGAAACAATTGAGGGGTCTAAGTCTTCAAGAACAAGTCAATTAAAATTAATTCAAAAGAAATTAATTAGCAGCAAAAACAGTTCACTAGTTAAGAAAGGCTGCGGTGGGTTGGCACCCTGCCCAGGATTGTTTCCTGCCTTGTGCCCTGTGTTGGCTGGGATTGGCTCCAGCAGACCCCCATGACCCTGTGTTCGGATTCAGCGGGTTGGAAACTGGATGGATGGATGGATAGTTAAGAAAGGGCTAGAATTGAAACCTGCAGCCACTGGGACCCTCCAGGACCAGAGTTTGAGACCACTGTTCCGTGGTGATGCTCTGCCAAATGTCAAATGCAGCCATCTTCAGCTCCTGTTTGTTTTGGGAACTTTCCAACTTAAGTTTTCTCTTCAGCATATACAAGGCATGATCAGTTGGATTTAAACTTGGGTGACTGGTTTGGCCATTCCAGAATTTTCAATTTTTTAGTTCTGCTGGGTTGCCTTAGCAGTATGTTTGGGATCATTATCTTATTGTAGGATGAAACACCATCCAATTAGTTTTGAAACATTTAGTGGAACTTGAGATGAGAAGATATTTCTATACACCTCAGAATTCATTATGCCACTGCTGTCATCACTGAAGAGAGTGTGCCAGTACCTGTGGCAGCCATACATGCCCAAGCCATAACATCTTCCCCCGCCATGTTTAACTGATGAGGTGGTATGCTTTGGATGTTGGCCAGTTCCTTTTCGTCTCCACGCTTTGATCTTGCCATCACTCTGATACAGGTTCATCCAGATCTCATCCGTCCAAAAGACCTTTTTTCCAGAATTCTGCAAGCTCCTTTAAGTACTTTTTCACAAACTGTAATCTAGCCATCCTGTTTTTATGACTAACTAATGGTTTGCATCTTGCAGTGTGGCCTCGGTATTTCTGTTCATGAAGTCTTCTGCAGACAGTCATAACTGACACATCCACCTGCTGATGACTGATCTGTCGGACATGCGTTTGTGGCTTTTTCTTATTTTCAGCCTCCTGATGGTTTCTTTGACTTACATTGGCAAAGCTCTGGATGACAATTGGATGACCAGCTTTTAGGTTTCACTTGGCCATTGCCTGTTGCTTAGTATCATAATTTTGTCACATTTAGAATCTATTTTGCCTAATTCAGAATTTTTTATTACCTATGTTGTAATCCTAACATAGTGATATTCATGGGAGACCCCTCAGATTCACATAGTTTCACCTTTTGGTTGATTTTAATTTGTTTTAATTAAATCGGGATTGGAAAGTCAATGTCAAGCCCCAGTACAACCATGCCAATCCCACCACCTCACAGAAAACACTCTTTGTTGTGCTAATTAATGAATAACTCTGCACAGATCAAACACAAACAACAATACAAAGGTACAATATTTACCCAACTCTCACATTTCACCCTCCTCCCCCCAGTTTATATATACTACCAAACAAAATCAACTCAAAAGAGAGTCTGTATTATGTAATCAGATGCTGTCCAAAAAGCAGTGTCAAGTTGACGAAGGTGGTCTAAAAGTTCCAATGCAGGGAATATGAAGTCAACAGGTCTGAGTTAAAAGTACAGTTGACTCCTACTGGTAGGACAAGTCCCAAACGATGAGTAATGGATATTAGTGGAAGGCCACTCTTCCAATCATAACTTATATCACAGCTGGACTCAGAGGTTGGACTCACCCTTTGCAGAAGGAACTGATGATTAAAAACTGCAGCTCTTCATCACAGGATGATCATACCTCACACTCCAATATGCCACTAGCAGACACAACTCTTCCTTTTCTCCTTTAAAGTGTAGAGAAAAGCCAAGCAAAATGACACCTTTAAAGTGCTAATTTAAATATTCATTTGCCAATCCAACTTGACATTGAGTGTTGCAAAGCATTCTGGGATTCAGACATAATGGGACAGGAAAGCCATTCAAAAGACACTGCAAATCTAAAAAGACTATACATACAGGTTTTCTCATTCCTCAGTAAAATGCACATACTACAAAATCATTACAATGTGACATTGTTATTATTGTTTGTTTTGTGACATCACTTTGACTCCTTTTTGTATTTTCATTGTGGTTATCTTGAAGCAAAGAACATGTTGCCACATCCATTGTTAATCATGTATCTCAAGCCGTCAATATGTGTGACGTCACTACCTGCTGCTATAAAAAATGATGTAGTGGTGTAACAATTGTTTAAGTTTGTTGATAAAAAAAACTAAAAACTTATTTCTTTGCTTGACTTGCAGGTAATTAGGTAAAGGGCTTTAAGGCAGTTAAGACAAGCTTTGACTTTTCAACTTGGGTTTTGCTTCATAATTCTGTTTTGATCCTCGATTTCTCACTTTCTGGTTCTGACCCTCCCTCTGACCTTCAATTATTCCATGAATATTAAGTGAATATAATGTGAATTGAATATGCTTTACATAGTTACTTATATAATGGTATAACCTTATACCCCTTGTAAGCTAACATGTAACAGAACCTTCTCAGCTGTTTCTGTAAAAAACAGAATCATAATTAGTCAGTTAAGAACACAGTTACATTGCTAGAATCCTGGACTTTTAGATTTGCTTGCAAATAGAACAATGGCCCACAGTTTTCTGAATATATGCCCTGACCTACACTACATGCTGCAAATGTACAGTTAGGTCTGTAAGGTATATGATTTTCATCATTTTGGCTCTGTACACCACCATAATGGATTTGAAATAAAGGAATCAAGATGTGAGGGAAGACTGGACTTTCAGTTTTAATTGAAAGCAAACCAAATTGAAACCAAAAATATTGTATGAGCCATTTAGAAATGACAGCCATTATTCTGTGTAGCCCCACCCCCCCACCACGCCCCACCTCCAATTCCAGAGGCTCAAAAGTATTTGAACATACTAACATAATCATAAATATAATGATCTTTTTCAATATTTGGTTGAAAATAATTTACAGTCAATGACTGCCTAAAGTCTGGAACTCATAGTCATCTCCAAGTGCTGGGTTTCCATTCCAGTGATACTTTGCCAGTCCTTTAATACAGCCGTCTTCAGGTGTTGCTTGTTTGCTGGACTTTCTGCCATCAGTTTTGTCTTTAGTGAAATGAATGCCCAATTGGGTTGAGGTCAGTTTATTGACTTGGCCTTTGAAGAATATTCCACTACTTTGCTTTGGAAAGCACTTGGTCTGCTTTCGCAGAATGTTTTGGCTCATTGTCCATCTGTACTGTGAAGTGTCATCCTATCAGTTTTGCAGCATCTGACTGAATCTGACCAGATCATATAGCCCTGTACACTTCAGAAATCATCCTGCTACTTCTGTCAGCAGTCATATCATCAGTAAACACCAGCGACTGACTGTAATTCGCAGCCATGCATGATCATGCCATAAAACTCTCTCCACCATGTTTCACAGATGATGTGATATACATCGGATCCTGAGCCATTTCTTCTCTTCTCCATAATTGTCTTTTTCCAACATTCATGGTATATATTGATCCTAGTTTCCTTTGTCCATATAAAATTGTTCCACAAACTTGACAGACATTGAAAAAATGTTTTCTGGAAAGTCTAATCCTTTCTTCCTGTGCTTGAGGTTTACTAATGGTTTACACTTTGTGGTAAGCCCTGTGTCTTTACTTTCATGAAGTCTTCTCTTCATTGTAGACTTTGCCGATGATGGGTCTACCTCCCAGGTGTTCTTGGTTTGGTTAAATATTGTTATGGGTTTCTTCTTTACCAAGGACAGAATTTGTTAGTCATCTAGAACAGTTGTCTTATGTGGTTTTCCAGACCTCCTTGTGTTTCTGAGCTCACCAGTGTGTTCCTTCTCTTTTAGAATGTACCCAATGGCTTAGTTGACCACTACTGATGTTTCTGCTATCTCTCGGATGGGTTTGTTTTGTTTTTACTTGCATGGACAGCTCTTTGAACCTCATATGGAGAGTTGACAATGACAGCTTCCAAATGCAAAATCCATACCTGGAATCAATGCCAGACCTTTTACCTGGTTGTGGAACATCTTGTCTGTCAAATGTCCAAATACCTTTCAGTCGCTGGAAACAGTGCAGAAAAATGGCTGTCATTCCTAAATGGCTCGTATGATATTTTTAGTAAATCTCTTAAATTAAAGCTGAAAGTCTACACTTCAATCACATAATGATTGTTTTATTTCAAATCCAGTGTGGTGGTGTAGAGAGCCATCATTATGAAAATTGTGTCACTGTCCAAATACTTATGGAACTAACTGTGGAATAAGAAGTTAAAGAAATGTAACAAGACACCTAAGCCTTAACCAAAATTTTCTTTACACAAGAAATTTTCCCTTTTGGTATTATACATGTTTCTCTTTATTTTTGTGTGAACTGTTTTGATTTGAATCTTACTAAAACCTTTCATATTAAGATATTTGGACTGTGGAATTATTTGAATATGCACCACACTTATTGCCTGAATTGCTTTAGGATGTAATCTGAGGCTGCTGAATTTTGGAAACCTTGGACAAACACAGGTACAATTGTGATTTATCTTTCTGCCTGTACTGGATATTTCCTCACTTTTTCTTTTATATTTTTACTAGCCATGCCCCATGGCTTCGCTTGCGTGTTAGTGAAACAGGACAGTGAGGTGGGCCCCGCCCAGCTCTCTACTCCTGACGTGACTGTTCCCCCTCCCCTCAGCAAGCAGCCTCTGTCTCGGATTAGCGTGAATATATCGCTCCTGCAAGCGAACTATGATTCTTAGTGTGATGAGAGAAGTTGCAAAATCAACAGGAATGTTCAAGCAAATTATAGAAATAATAAAGATCTAAATCAGTTAAGTAGTTCCCTCGTTCACTAGCTAAGTGGAGTTAAGGTTACACCCCGAGGTAGACGTGTGAGTGAGGAGGGCTCCGCCCCCCTCCCCACAGCCTGATGACTCTCTTTCAAATTCATGCTAATAAATCGGTACTGCAAGCAAATTATGATACTTAGCGCGATGAGAAAGTTGCAAAATCAACAGAATGTTCAAGCAAATTATAGAAAAAAACCTGATCTAAATCCGTTAAGTAGTTCTCTCATGAAAGCAGAAAGACATAAAAACGGGTCTAAAAAACTATAAGAAATTCTGCACTTGGACCACAAAATTTTTAAAACCATTTCTTAGAGAGCACCTATGGGCCAAGGGTAACCTACATTCCAAATTTCAAGTCCCAAGTCCTCATGGTTTGGGAGATTTCGTGATGAGTGAGTCTGTGGTATTTAGCTTTTATATACAGTGCATCCGGAAAGTATTCACAGCGCATCACTTTTTCCACATTTTGTTATGTTACAACCTTATTCCAAAATGGATTAAATTCATTTTTTTCCTCAGAATTCTACACACAACACCCCATAATGACAACATGAAAAAAATTTACTTGAGGTTTTTGAAAATTTATTAAAAATAAAAAAATTGAGAAAGCACATGTACATAAGTATTCACAGCCTTTGCCATGAAGCTCAAAATTGAGCTCAGGTGCATCCTGTGTCCCCTGATCATTCTTAAGATGTTTCTGCAGCTTCATTGGAGTCCACCTGTGGTAAATTCAGTTGATTGGACATGATTTGGAAAGGCACACACCTGTCTATATAAGGTCCCACAGTTGACAGTTCATGTCAGAGCACAAACCAAGCATGAAGTCAAAGGAATTGTCTGTAGACCTCCGAGACAGGATTGTCTCGAGGCACAAATCTGGGGAAGGTTACAGAAAAATTTCTGCTGCTTTGAAGGTCCCAATGAGCACAGTGGCCTCCATCATCCGTAAATGGAAGAAGTTCAAAACCACCAGGACTCTTTCTAGAGCTGGCCATCCATCTAAACTGAGGGAGCGGGGGAGAAGGGCCTTAGTCAGGGAGGTGACCAAGAACCCGATGGTCACTCTGTCAGAGCTCCAGAGGTCCTCTGTGGAGAGAGGAGAATCTTCCAGAAGGACAATCATCTCTGCAGCAATCCACCAATCAGGCCTGTATGGTAGAGTCGCCAGACAGAAGCCACTCCTTAGTAAAAGGCACATGCCAGCCCGCCTGGAGTTTGCCAAAAGGCACCTGAAGGACTCTCAGACCATGAGAAAGAAAATTCTCTGGTCTGATGAGCCAAAGATTGAACTCTTTGGTGTGAATGCCAGGCATCACGTTTGGAGTAAACCTGGCACCATCCCTACAGTGAAGCATAGTGGTGGCAGCATCATGCTGTGGGGATGTTTTTCAGTGGCAGGAACTGGGAGACTAGTCAGGATAAAGGGAAAGATGACTGCAGCAATGTACAGAGACATCCTGGATGAAAACCTGCTCCGGAGCGCTCTTGACCTCAGACTGGGGCGACGGTTCATTTTTCAGCAGGACAACGACCCTAAGCACACAGCCAAGATATCAAAGGAGTGGCTTCAGGACAACTCTGTGAATGTCCTTGAGTGGCCCAGCCAGAGCCCAGACTTGAATCTGATTGAACATCTCTGGAGTGATCTTAAAATGGCTGTGCACCGATGCTTCCCATCCAACCTGATGGAGCTTGAGAGGTGCTGCAAAGAGGAATGGGCGAAACTGGCCAAGGATAGGTGTGCCAAGCTTGTGGCATCATATTCAAAAAGACTTGAGGGTGTAATTGCTGCCAAAGGTGCATCAACAAAGTATTGAGCAAAGGCCTTGAATATTTATGTACATGTGATTTCTCAGTTTTTTTATTTTTAATAAATTTGCAAAAACCTCAAGTAAACTTTTTTCACGTTGTCATTATGGGATGTTGTGTGTAGAATTCTGAGGAAAAAAATGAATTTAATCTATTTTGGAAAAAGGCTGTAACATAACAAAATGTGGAAAAAGTGATGCGCTGTGAATACTTTCCGGATGCACTGTATATATATAGATTTAATGATCATCATACTGGACTTTGTCGTGATTATATGCATTTTTTTCTCTGGTTAACAGATTTACTATTCTCAATATATCATTTGTAAATTACACCAGCTGATTCAGTTCTCCATTACTTGGGTTATGCTGCCACACTTACAGCTTCTCACCTAAAAGACATGTGGGTGAATATAACACATAAGTTCAGTTTTGCTTGCAGTGACACGACATACTTAGAAACTGTAGTTAATGTGGGAAAAATTAAAATATATCTGCAGATGGCTAAAGAGAACTATAGAGCTCTGTTTTGCATATTCAGGCCTTTTGGCATGCAGTACAAAATGGTTTAGAGAACACATATTTCATTTGCTTGATTATTTACATTTTCTTTTTTAAATACTGAATGTTGTTGTCACTGGCTTCTTGTCCATTGCTGGGGCACTTATCAGTATGTCAAGTCACACAGGCAGTTAAGAGTGAGTTCCACATACTGTAAGGTGCTCCCAAAAGGAAAGGCTACATAAATTATAACCAGAATTTCTTTCCTTGAAAAAAATAAAAGAATTGCACAATATCGACTTTGGAATTTTTAATTAATTTTATTTTTTCCTTTCAACCTTGAGAAACAGTTAAACTTAAAATTCTGATCTCTTCTTATTTTTCTTTTGGCTGCTCCCGTTAGGGGTTGCCACAGCAGATCATCTTCTTCCATATCTTTCTGTCCTCTGCATCTTTGCTCTGTTACACCCACCACCTGCATGTCCTCTCTCACCACATCCATAAACCTTCGCTTAGGCCTTCCTCTTTTCCTCTTCCCTTCTCCCAATATACCCAGCATCTCTCCTCTGCACATGTCCAAACCAATGCATTCTCACCTCTCTGACTTTGTCTCCCAACCGTCCAAATTGAGCTGACCCTCTAATGTACTCATTTCTAATCCTATCCATCCTCTTCACACCCAGTGCAAATCTTAGCATCTTTAACTCTGCTTCCTCCAGCTCTGTCTCCTGCTTTCTGGTCAGTGCCACTGTCTCCAACCCATAAAATATAGCTGGTCTCACTACCGTCCTGTAGACCTTCCCTTTCACTCTTGCTGATACCCGTCTGTCAAAAATTACTCCTGACACTCTTCTCCACCCATTCCACCCTGCCTGCACTCTCTTTTTCATCTCTCTTCCACGATCCCCATTACTCTGTACTGTTGATCTCAAGTATTTAAACTCATCCACCTTTGCCAACTCTACTCCCTGCATCCTCACCATTCCACTGACCTCCCTCTCATTTACACACATGTATTCTGTCTTGTTCCTACTGACCTTCATTCCTCTCCTCTCTAGAGCATATCTCCACCTCTCCAGGGTCTCCTCAACCTGCTCCCTACTATCGCTACAGATCACAATGTCATCAGCAAACATCATAGTCCACAGGGACACCTGTCTAATCTTGTCTGTCAACCTGTCCATCACCATTTCAAACAAGAAAGGGCTCAGAGCCGATCCCTGATGCAATCACACCTCCAACTTGAATGCATCTGTCACTCCTACCGCAGACCTCACCACTGTCACACTTCCCTCGTACATATCCTGTACAACTCTTACATACTTCTCTGCCACTCCCGACTTCCTCATACAATACCACAGCTCCTCTCGAAGCACCCTGTCATATGCTTTCTCCAGGTCCACAAAGATGCAATGCAACACCTTCTGGCCTTCTCTATACTTCTCCATCAACATCTTCAGAACATACATCGCATCTGTGGTGCTCTTTCTTGGCATGAAACCATACTGCTGCTCACTAATCATCAGCTCACTTCTTAACCTAGCTTCCACTACTCTTTCCCATAACTTCATGCTGTGGCTCATCAATTTTATACCCTTGTAGTTACTGCAGTCCTAAACATTGCCCTTATTCTTAAATATCAGTACCAGTACACTTCTTCTCCACTCCTCAGGCACCCTCTCACTTTCCAAGATTCCATTAAACGATCTGGTTAAAAACTCCACTGCCATCTCTCCTAAACACCTCCATGCTTCCATAGCTATGTCATCTGGACCAACACCCTTTCCATTTTTCATCCTCTTCATAGCTGTCCTTACTTCCTCCTTGCTAATCCATTGCATTTCCTGATTCACTATCTCCACATCATCCAGCCTCTTCTCTCTCTCGTTCTCTTCATTCATCAGTCTCTCAAAGTACTCTTTTCATCTGCTCAACACACTCTCCTCGCTTGTGAGTCCCAGCTCGGTCCCTCTGTCTAGCCAATCGGTACAGGTCCTTTTCTCCCTCCTTAGTGTCCAGCCTTTCATACAACTCATCATACGCCTTTTCTTTAGCCTTTGCCACCTCTCTCTTCACCTTGCACCTTATCTCCTTGTACTCTTGTCTACTTTCTGCATCTCTCTGACTATCCCACTTCTTCTTTGCCATCCTCTTCCTCTGTATACCCTCCTGTATTTCCTCATTCCACCACCAGGTTTCCTTTTCCTCCTTCCTCTTTCCAGATGTCACACCAAGCATCATTCTTGCTGTCACCCTTACCACATCTACTGTAGTTTCCCAGCTGTCTGGTAACTCTTCACTGCCACCCAGTGCCTGTCTCACCTCCTCCCTAAACTCAACCTTGCATTCTTCCTTTTTCAACTTCCACCATTTGATCCTTGGCTCTGCCCTCACTCTCTTTCTCTTCTTGATCTCCAATGTCATCCTACAGACCACCATCCTATGCTGCTTAACTACACTTTCCCCTGCCACCATTTTGCAGTCTTCAGTCTCCTTCAGATCAACTCTTCTGCATAGGATGTAATCTACCTGTGTGCATCTTCCTCCACTCTTGTACGTAACCCTATGTTCCTCCCTCTTCTTAAAATACATATTCACCACAACCATGTCCATCCTTTTGGCAAAATCCACTATCCTCTGACCTTCTTCATTCCTCTCCTTGACACCATACCTACCCATCAACTCCTCGTCTCCACTGTTACCTTCACCAACATGCCCATTGAAATCCACTCCAATCACCACTTTCTGTTCCTTGGGTACACTGTTCATCACTTAATCCAACTCACTCCAAAAATCTTCTTTCACATCCATTGCACACCCAACTTGGGGTTAACAACATTCTTCATCACACCTCCAATTTCCAGCATCATAATCATTACTCTGCCTGACACTCTTTTCACCTCCAAAACACTCTTGACATACTGTTCCTTCAGAATAACTCCTACCCCATTTCTCCTCCCATCCACACCATGATAGAACAATTTGAATCCACCTCTGATCAACCTGGCCTTACTCTCCTTCCATTTAGTCTCTTGCATGCACAATATATCAACCTTCCTTCTCTTCATCATATCTGCTAACTCTCTCCCCTTACCAGTCATACTGCCAACATTCAATGTTCCTACCCTTAGTTCCACTCTCTTTACTTTTCTTCTCTCCTCCTGCCTCCGGACACGTCTCCCCCCTCTTCTTCTTCTTCTTCGGCCAACAGTAGCCCAATTTCAGCCAGCACCCTATTGGCTAACAGTACTGGTGGCGGTCATTGTTAATCCGGGGCTCAACCAATCCGGTATGGAAATTTGTATTGTTGTCCGCATATTATTTGGCAAAATTTTACACTGGATGCCCTTCCTGACATAACCCTCCCCATTTATCTGGGCTTGGGACCGGCACCAAGAAACACACTGGTTTGTGCATCCCCTGTGGCTGGATTAAAATTCTGATCTCTGCAACTCACAAATAATATCACTGTATTAGACTGCTGAAATTTCATGGTCATATCTGTACATGATCATTAAATTGACAACACTGTAGATGAAGCATTGTTTCTCTCTTTACCATTTTTAAACGGTTTCTTTCATCATGTCTTTGGATTTTGTGTTTTTTTTCTTGACTGTATTCTTTTAAATAGTATTCTAGTGCAGTATGCGGTTAACACTGACAAGGCAAACATTGGGCCAACATGTGCTGCCAGTTGAGTAAGGTAGATCACTTCGCATTAGTTCTCAGTGTTTTTGTTTCATTTAATTTCTTAATTAAATTTAATTTCTTTACTTCTCCTTCCATCTTGTAGTAGTAAATCTTGTCAATTAACTTCAATTCTTTTCTTTTTATATTTAAAACCTGTGGATTTTTCCAAATGTACTATTGGTTTTGTTTATTAAATAAATATTAGCTGCTTAATAAAATAAGAAAAGATTATCAAAGTTTGCAAAGTAACACTATAAGAGGTTAAAATGGAGTAAAACTACTTAGGGGAAACTGGGAGAATACTTTAAGGTTAATGTAGAAATGTTGTATCTGGTATTCCCAGTGGCTCACCTACTAAAGCACTGAAGAGCAAAGTGCACAGATGCAAAGCTTCTCAACTTGTCTAAATTGCAAAGGGAGGAAATGTCTGTCATCTTTAGATGAAATCTGTGTTTGCAGAACAAGAAGAATCATCATATTGCTTAACTTTTGATGAGGCAACTGCCTGTTGGAAGTCTGTGGTTGCAGAATGCTTGAACATAACACAAACGATAATTCATAGTAGTGTGAATTTCGTTGTGCAGGATTTTTCAACAATTAAAGGTGAATTTAATTAGCTTGTGTTAAAAAAATTTGGGCTTGCTAGGCCAGGTTAGCATTAACCACCCTGAACAAGCTGTGCTTGGGTATTCAGAAGTCAGGCTGTAGAAATATGGATGAGAGATCAGGAAATAACTGTAGGAAGTTGGAGCAAGTCAGGCATCAGTGTAGCTACTTCAAAGCCAAAATGTAAAAGTAGGAATGATCTGCTAGTGGACTCCCAAAGTTCATCTATAGGACCTGCCATCACTTAAAAAAGTAGGTGAATTGGAATGAGGCATGTATGTATAAGCAGTTCCTGCTCTAAGGATGAGGGGTTTTCTGATTACATTAGTTGCTCAGTGACTGTCATTGTGAGGATTTGCCTGTGTTTCTTTGAGGTCATCAATCAGCTCAGAGGAATTTAGATTTGAGGAAAAAAGAAAATGTAAAAAAAGCACAAATTAAATGATAAAAGGACAGATTTTATATTAAAAGCTCATTCTTAGCAGCTAATCAATTGACTTAAGCAAGGAACAGTTTCTAGGCCTAACCTGAGATTATTGACAAATAGTCATGCTGCCTAAACAGAATAGAAATGAGGTGGAATAAAACATCTTGTTTTAAAACAAGCACTTAGATGTAGCCAATGTTTCATAGTTTCACCAAGTCTCATTTTTATACGTGCCTTACAGCCACAATATTTATATTTTTCCAAGGGCTCAAACCTGGAAAATTAGCCCATTCAATGAAACATTTTCTCTGCAACACATGGATGCATGGCAAAGCATTATCTGTAATGACAATTACATTGCTGAGAAATTGGATTGTAAACAATCCTGTTCTTGGTATTTTGAATGTTAGGCCTGCAATGTATTTCATGAATTACAAAGATGTCACTAAAAATCCTATATAGCTCATTTATTAATGTGGCAAAGATTCTGACTTATTAGTTCTCTTGTGAACTAAAAGATAACACAAAAATCAATTGTTTCTGACAATTTGCTCATGCGTGACTCATCCTGCTAGAGTGATACTTGACACACAATTTAAGAATCTGGCAAACAAAACGTGTTAGCACTTTCATTAACATTTCTGGTTAGTGTTTTGTGTCAGTTGAAGCCCAGCTTCTACAGTAAGTGATGCTGTCTGAATGTCCAGAGTACAAGTATTTATCACATATACCTAATTAGGCACCAGTTGGGATTTGATTCAGGCTAACACACACATACACACACTGTGGAAGACGAGTGATTCAGGGCCATCCTTCAAATCTTCCATTTACTTTTACCTTCTGTTTACCAGTGTACATTAAAATACAATTATAATATATGCAACTATTTGTTATAGTGCTGCAGGTCTATCATGGAGTTTAGTCCTCTGAATACAAATAGAAAGGCTAAAAGAGCAATTATAGTAAGGTTGCCAGGTATTCAAAAGTGACCTTCATAAAACACGATGCACACATTTAAACAAACTTCCATGCAAACTGTCAAACTTCCATCGGCTAGCATGTATTTAATATCTACTGACTGGGCAGAGGCAACATGTACGCTGGATTAAGGACACCTAAGACACATACTCCTTCTGTCCCTTACTCATATTCTGTCAAAAGTAAGAGATTATTGAAAATAAAGATATACGCCTTATACAATAACTGTAAACAGTAACCTGTTCACTTATAGGTAACTTTGTGGAATGTAACTTTTTTCTTGCATTAAATATGTAATAATGTAAGACTCTAGGATCAGTGTTTCCCAACCCTTTTTATGTGGTGGCATACTTTATGTAACAAAAAACATCCCAAGGTATGCCACTCACATCTCATAAACATGCTCAACTGTCTGTAAGGGGCAGGACTTCTAGAGAAGCCAGTAAAAAAGCAGGTCCAAGATCAGCATTCGCAGACACAGCACTTAGTGAGCACTCTGGTGGCATCTCCCAGCTGCTTCATCCCTTTTCCCACCTCTCTCCATCTCAGAGGTAACTCATATGCCCACTCTATATCGGCCCTGTCCACCATCCACACCCAGGCACATGAACTCTAGAGCCAGGAGACAAGTCCTAAATGATCTAAGTGCTGTGACTTCAACATAGTGATCATGGAGCTGCTTTTATACCAGCTTCTCCAGGTAGTCCTGTCCCCCTCTAACATGTCACAGACCCAGATTTACTATTCAAGAAAGAGAAAAATAAATTATAATATAATATATAATATAATAGCATTGTGTTTCAGTAATTGGAGCTGCTGCCATTGGGATCTCCATCATTATGGGATTGAATCCTGCACCTGTTCATTGCACATGTACAGTCTGGCATATAGTTCTCATGTCCTCATAGATTTTCCTCCAGGTTTTATCCTGAAATCAACAAAAATAGCAAATTAGGTTACTTTTGTAAATCCAAATTGAACCCATGTCAGTGTGGGGATGTGCATAAGTGAGCCTGTGATGTACTGACGTCCTGTCCAAGTCTGTTGCTGTCATTACATTTGAAGTGGAAAGTCGGAATTTCCAAGTTCCTAGTCACAATTATCAGCTAGAATGATCTCTTAACTTGGATTTCCAGCTCGGAAACTCTGGGCTGGTCTGTCAAGTCCAAGTTTGTCCGACTTCTGATCATGACGTCAATCCAAAATGGCGACGTACACAATGAATTTTACTGAACATTGTAGTATTACACTGTTTATTAGCACTTCTACAAATCGGTCATTCACACAGTACTGTCCAATTTCTACATGTGGATATGTTGCTATGGTGTTTGGATACACACTACTACATAATGCACTGTTATTAATTGTAATTTTTTCCGATGAAACAAGCACAACAAAGGTTTTCCTTGATGCATCCATATTGGTTTTTCGAACGTTTTACAGGAATGTGAGCAACTTGTGTGTGACATCATTTTCAGCTCCAACATCTAACTTCCAAGGTAAATAGAACATAGCATACTGTATTACCTGCTTTGCGTTCACTCTTGCTAAAATAATCTATGGCCCTATGGAGACCCTGAATTACATTTAGGACTATTATTATATTATATTATATTATATTATATTATATTATATTATATTATATTATATTATATTATATTATATTATATTATATTATATTAAATGAAGGTTAAGGACAGAATGTTTTGATTGTGTACCCTTTTATGAAATGAAACAGGATATAAGTAAGAGAAGAAGAAGGGAGCAAAGCCGAGGAGAGAAGAGGACTGGTACACCAGAGTAAGTGAGAAAAGTAGCCATTAATGAAGATGAACAAATAGGTTTAGGGTCATTCAGTAAAAGAAAGAATGAGTAATCCAAGTCTGAGAATGAGTTTTGCTTCTTCAGTTCTTCATTGAAAGGTGCCATTGAAACTCTGAGAAAGAGAGATGAGTATGGCAATGATGAAGGCATGGAACATGTTCTACTATAGGCTTGGTAAGGAATTTGATTTAATGGCTCATACAATCTGCAAGCTGTCTTCCTTTAGATTGTTGTACACTATTACAAGAGACATAGTAAACAAGGTTATTAGACAGACAATATGCCCATTGTGCAATGTTAAATTTTCCAGAGGGATCATCTTTTAATGTTATGTTGTAATGTTGATGATACATTTGCAAGTGATACAGCTGTTCCTGTTACGACAAAATGTGTCTGATGGGGAAAGTGGCTTTTTGAAGGCTGAGTACAAGATGTTTATGCCAGATGGGTGCCTGACAGAAGGATGTCATATGTGTATTAAGTAGAAAGGCTTATGTAGAAGGATCAGTCTGAAGACTGTGGAAACTTTGATTAATGACCTAAAGAAGAGAATGTGTGTTAACGTAGAAGATGAGTGGGATACAGGTCTCATTCTTAGTGTTACTCTTTAAAAGAATGTTGCAGTGTCTGCTCCTGGTCTGAGAACACTTTTCTTACTTTTTCTTTCATTAACAAAATTCTTGATATAGCTTTTGTACTCATCACATACTAAGTTTAAATGGATTAAAAATAAATTCTTTCATACACAACCAATAAAGATGTTGATGCATGGTGACTCTGTTGACTTGGAAACTCCTAGAAAATGAGAAAGCTCTGAGACTAAGAACGAGTTGTGTTTGTCTGATGAGAGTGAACAGGTCATTTGTTAAATAAGTTCACTACCAAAAGGTTAGGAACACCTGCTTATTTCAGGGGTGAAATTACAGGAGGGCAAAACTACATTCATTAGCCAGCCTCCAGAATTTAGAAGCAGCACCAATAAACCAAGCCGTGCAAAACTTCAAGGGTCGCTGAAAAGTTCAAGGGGTGACCACTCCCACTTCAGCTAATTGGTTGTCCACCTAGTTGTTCCAGGCCCACCCACTATGTAATTTCTGTCTTTGCCACTGCTACACAATCAAAAGGAATTTGGAAACTGAAGGGAACTCTGGCAGGTACAAGTCTGGCAGACCTGAAGTCCCAGTGTTACCGACCTCAGGCCTAGGGGAACCTGGGCCAGGTACAAGCCACTGTTGCTACAGGGTGTAGCCAGAGCAATATGGTGTAAAACATAAAAGAAACAGACAGCAGTCCCAAGTCTCAGACCATACTTCTCTGTTCTCTTCTACCTTTATTCTCCTTTTCCCAGAAATATATATATGCTTCAATTTCTGCATAGATGAACATGGTAACCAGTGAAAACAATGGTGCAAACCAATTTACTCTGTATAACAAATAGTGTAAACACATTTACTTTGAGTACTTGATTAGAAACCAATGTCCCCAGAACTCGTTAATTTTCCAAGGAAGCAGACAGTTCTGTATCTACACATTGTGTGTAGATAAGATACTAAATCAAAGCAGTCTGACTATTCAAAGCAGGTGACTCTTTAGCAAGACAAGTAAATATTTGTGTCCTGTAAATAGCCATCAGCAATAACCTGTAGCAGAATTTTCCAGAAATTCTGCCTTTTCTTTAAAACACTGGTTTATAGCCCATTACACTAGCACAATGTTTCTGAGATTCAACAGTTTTGGGCACCTCACAGGACAACAGCTTCAGGCACAGCTTAGTCGATGTAAGCAAGTCTGATTTTCTACACTTTAATTTTAGAATACATTGAGACAAACTGCTTAAACTTCCATACAAAATGCAAAAATGGGGGTGTTGTAAACCTCAAATTAGATGAACGATTCGCTGGGCAAAATGAAGAAATTGTTTTCAAAACTAATAAAATGTTTGGCTGTGTTTCAAAAAAATGCAGAATGTAAATCAAGCAGTATCATAATTACAGTGCTCCATTGGTATCATATTTCATGTACTATGTACAATTCTGATCTCTGTGATACAATGTAGACACAAGGCACTAACTGCTGTCTCCTCAGTTAAGGAAAATCCAGGTTGTTAAACCTTACAGAAATCTTAATTTATGTAGTGATATTCACATGTGATAAACAAATAAGGGTGAAGGGCAATCATAATGAAAACTAAGATGTACTTCTTCACACAGAAAGTTAAGAACTGGTGTACTCAGAAAACTGCTTCATCGACTCATTAAAAAGTTAAATGAGATGCAGGCTCTGCTCCAATTTTTCTCATTGTGTTTAAAAGATATCCTAATTATTATACTCATGTACAGTTATGGAGACTAAGCTTAAAGTGATTTAATTTCAAAAACAATGCTACAAGCTAAGAGATGTCTACTAGTGCACTTCTACTACGAACAACCAAACTTCCTGACAATATTCCTTTTTCGGCACACAAGTCTTGCATATGGATGCCTAACCTCTCAGATACAAACTTAACATCAGATGTTTTGTATAACCACCTGGAAGTGCGGTCTGAAAAGCTGCACTCTTTAGGAAATAAAAGCAAAACTTCCTTCATCATGCGTTTGCGAAATGGGACTCATCCTGGTACAGAAGAGTACCGCAGATGTAAGATAATGTTAAGCAGATCTTCAAAAACAGCAGCTGCAGGTAGATGCCTTTTCAGAGGAGATGAACGATAAGGCTGGAGGTGCTGTTCTAAAGGGACAGTGAAGAAAAAAACATAACCAAAATCCACAGGTAGCAAATTTATTCATTGCTGCATAGATGCTCATGCTCACTCCTTGTTAATATTCAACAGCAAAATCTGCTTCAAATGAATGTAAATGAGCTATTTTCTTAAGTACCTTGAAGTGACTTTGGATGCAAATGTTGCATTGTGAATAACATTACTGAATGCTTTCTTCTGTAAATCACAACAAAGCATTTTTAAACACAGGTGCATAGTTCGATATTTCAGCTGGCATTTGAAACTGAAATACACTGTCTAAAATGAAGAACTGATGCAAGCATTTTAATGTCACGGGGCTT
Organism: Erpetoichthys calabaricus; assembly: GCF_900747795.2. Classification (NCBI taxonomy): domain Eukaryota; kingdom Metazoa; phylum Chordata; class Cladistia; order Polypteriformes; family Polypteridae; genus Erpetoichthys; species Erpetoichthys calabaricus. Next base: position 50,256,583 of record NC_041402.2, on the reverse strand, counting down.
CTATGGCTGCCTGGTACTGTGACATTTTTGTCCTTATGCCCGTTTATTTCTTTTTCTTGTTCAGTCAGTTAAAGAATCACATTTTTTAGTTTATCTGCTGATCATATGTATATACAGTGATCATGTGACAACGCATGACTCTTAAAACATGAAGTTATATTTTTCAATAAAACTTAAATTGTTTCGTTATAAAATGTGGATGATAAGCTCAAGAAAGTAACAGTGCCATTCAAAAGTTTGAGGTCAACCAGAAATGTTCATGTTTTGTTAAAAATTGACATTTTTTATTATCAAGCTACCATGATTTTAAAAATATAGCCAAGACATTACTAGTGTGTATAATGGCCATTATGTTAGAAATGACTGATTTTAAATGTATTATTCACATATGGCTGAAAAACAGCAAGTCTTTTAGTGTCCTAATGGTCAACTTCCTTAGGTTATCATTCATTAGTCATGTTTACATGCTAATTGGTTATTAGAAAAACCTCTGTAATGTCATTAGCCACACTGAAACCTGTTATTCTGCTCACTTGGGCTTCAAGGTACTGGCACTCCTAAAGTTCAGTTCTGGATTGAAAATAGCCAAAATGAAACAACTTTCTCAAGAAACATGTCAGTCTATCATATTGTTTACAGAATTAAGGCTAGCCAGGATAAAAAGCAGAGGAAAACAAAGATGGGCAGCTGCCTAAGAGGAGGACACCAGAGTCTGAAGTTTGAGAACACTTTACTGGTCCTGCTGCAGAGAAAAGATGACCCCAAGATGCTGAATATAATACATTTTTCCAATCATTTTTTGTCCAATGACTGTGTTCTTTTGCCTATTTTAACCTTTTCTTTTTATTTGCCAGTTTCACATATGGCTTTTTTCTTTGAAACTCTGCCTCTAAGGCCAGCAACCAAGAATCATCTTTTCTCTTTGGGTGAAAATTATCTGCGATTGAGCTCAGCACAGGAGTGGCAAAATGTGTGCTTCTTGCCTCACACTATGTGCAGCTGGGAAAGTAATAGTTCTGGTATTTTTACATCTATAACATAAGTATTGCGTGAATTTAGTCGTTACTTTAAAAAGTTATAGGACTACATAACGCATGTTACTTTTAAAATGTTACTCCAAAACACTGCTCATGAAGTTTGAACTGCTGAGCTGAGCAATGGACGTTCATCTCATCAGCATTAATTTAGTGATTTCTGAAATGTTGATATATATTATTTCAGCCAAGTAAAGGAATAATGCGATCACCTAAACATTTGCCTCAGATAATTTATCTTGTGGATGCTTCAACCCGTGGATGCTCAAAGCATGTGTGAAACTAAGCAGGTGAACTGAGTGCAGCATACATGTGCAGACTACAAAATCCTTAAATATAACCCGGTTAAGGGTTTACATGGCCATTGCAGAGAGAGATCTTCCTCTCTTAGGACAGTTTCTCAGAGAATAATATATCCCTGTTTATGTAACTGAAATAAGGATTTACATGGCATTTCAGAAACTGGGTTTCTGTGAATAGCTAGGTTATTAAAGAGTATGTAAACACACTGAGTGACAGGAAAGAAATAGCATGTGACTTAAGGATCTGGGTTGGTAACTTGAAGGCTGCTGGTTCAAATCCTGGCAGTGACAGAAGGAATCCTACTCTGCTAGGCCCTTGAGTAAGGCCCTTAACCTGCAGTTGCTCCAGGGGCAACTAAAGGATTAAATCTGTCTTAAAATCCATAAAAAATAATAGGTATAATAACAACCTCAAAGCCTCCCAGGCAGTGGGCTTAACCCTCCAAGTTGAAATAACCCCTGCCTTCCACCTTATACTAAACTCAAACAGCAAATGACTTAAAACCACATAAACTTCATACCACTTACAATAAGATCAATAATTTAATGTAAATATAGAAAAGGTTTCAAGTATATTTTGCCATTCAGCAACAAAATAGACATGTGCAATACATCATATTCATGAAGGATTCACAAAAAATAGTACAAAGGTAAGCAGTTTCAGATCTATCAATCATGGTCAAAAAGAAAATTTGTAAAGTAAACTTTGACTCAAGTCTGATAATCAATTTGACTGAATATGTTTGGTTTTATATGTTCAGCAAACAAATTGGCAGCTCAATATCATAGAATCATCATTAGGATCTGAGGCCTATTGAGCACATCTTCATGCTGTTGTCCAATGTTCTGACACTATTTGATAGTTTGTTTAGGTTTCTTTTACTTTTTCTGTTTTATTTTTCTTCTGGTTCAAGCAGAAGTCATCTGCCTTTCTCAAAAGCTGTATAGTGTCTGAGTCAAGCCAGTAGAGAGAGAGAGAGAGAGATAGATAGATAGATAGATAGATAGATAGATAGATAGATAGATAGATAGATAGATAGATAGATAGATAGATAGATAGATAGATAGATAGATAGATAGATACTTTATTAATCCCAAGGGGAAATTCACATACTCCAGCAGCAGCATACTGATAAACAATAACTTTGTATAATTTTAACGTTTACCCCATGGGTGGAATTGAAGAGTCACATAGTGTGGGGGAGGAACGATCTCCTCAGTCTGTCAGTGGAGCAGGACAGTGACAGCAGTCTGTCGCTGAAGCTGCTCCTCTGTCTGGAGATGACACTGCTTAGTAGATGCAGTGGATTCTCCATTATTGACAGGAGCCTGCTCAGTGCCCGTCGCTCTGCCACGAATGTCAAACTGTCCAGCTCCATGCCTACAATACAGCCTGCCTTCCTCACCAGTTTGTCCAGGCGTGAGGCGTCCCTCTTCTTTATGCTGCTTCTCCAGCACACCACTGCGTAGAAGAGGGCACTCGCCACAACCGGTGTCTTCTCTTATGTCATACAGTGGTTTGATGGCTATTTTTAATAAATACTATTGCTCAATAAATGGATGATTGAGGGTTTCCCTTGGATTTGAAACCTGTCAATCTGATGTTTTTAAGGTAATTATGAGTTATAAGTTAAACAACAAAGTACCTAAGTCCTTGTTTCAAATATTATCACAATCATATACACATTGGTTAGTTTATATGAACTTAAACATATAACATTCTAATAAATAACAACGCTGTTTTCTAACATTTGCTATACATCACATATCTTTCCCAGAATTCATTAATCTATTCAAATAACTGGATCCCAGAATGCAACACTCTTTCAAAAAACATCATGTCAATTTGTAGATGTAAAACTTTACTTGTCTCATTGGCCCTTGGACCTTGTCTTCTGCAGCTTCTCCCCACATTTCCAGATAGTATGATATCATGATTTGTAAGCTAATTTCCTGCCTGGTAGGATTATTTGTCATGTGTGACTGAACTTGCTTTTCCCAACATTTTGTTAAGTTCCTTTTTAAATATATACAAAGTTAGAAGTAGTGCTAGATTTTTTTTTTCCTTATAGGCTATATAATATAGTTATATTCATAATCCCTCTAACTAATTATAAAATAGAAATATACATTGAGGAGTAAGGCTACACTATGGCACATGCTTTTAAAGAACACATTTGTTGGATTAAGAAGTATGAACTGCTTAATTTACAGAGACATCCCTCTTTTGTCCATATAGATATTGATTTGAATTGTTTGGTATGTATCTTTTCTTCTACTTCTGACTTCTAGTAATTAATACTTGGTTTCTCTATAAATAAGTAATAATTAAAATTCAAATTATTATTTCACTGAAACTGCTATGTTTATTGATATCATCTGTCCTGAGTGATAAATGTAATATAGTGAGATGTGCTTGTTTGAGTGATTTGTTATTTGTTCAGCGCTTTCGCAGATAGCTTTCTGGGAGCCAAAGGATATAGGCATCCCAGCCAGAGACTGTTTTTTGTGGTCATTGTTAAGAATATCTGTGTTGCTTTTTCAAGGGTGACTATCTATAAGTGGAGGATCATATCCACAAGCCCTGGCAGGAGTGCAGCTCTGAAGTGGCTCTTGGCCTTTGCTAAGGTATTTTGAAGTGTAATGATTCAGGGACTGAAGGATATATGGCAGGAGTGCAGCTTGTGGTAGGAGTGTCTTCTGGTCCCTGCTAAGGTATTAAGGCAAAGGTTGACAACCTCAGCCATTGTTAATGTGTTGCATACCTTTCTTTGAGAATAAAGTGCCATTGATTATAAAGTGCAGTGTTTTGGGTTGAGAATTGAGTGATGAGTGAATATTAAGTAGGTACGTAGTGCAGGGTGTAAATGTAAATCAAGGCTAATCATTTAGGCATTTCCAGTGTTAACTTGTACAGCAATGTAAAAAGAACCTTAGAGGTTAAAGTGCTTTTCATGAACACTTTTTCTTGTTAAAGGAATGATAGTTCTGCAAACAATAAGTAATTTTCCTGATCTCATATTTCAGTCCTACCCGCTAGGTTGAAACCCAGGTTTACCTACTTTACATTTTCTGACCTCAGTTATTATTAGTGTGTTTCTGATCCTTCAGTTTGACATTTCAGTCCAAGAGACATTACGGTTTTGATGCCAATCCATCTAGATAGCAATATTTGGTTAGCGTACATTTTTTTCTCATCTACTATTCTCTTAATTACATTTTTAGTTTAGTAAATGAAAGTATTTATTTTTACTTATCGCTATCATCAAATTCTGATTATCACAAGTAGGGCATAAGCCATGAATTATATAGTTATTTTGACACGTTTTAATGTTTTTACACTATATAAAATGTACTTTTCTAACATAGCTGGATATCTGTGTTATTTTTGAAGCGTAGAACCAAGTCGCTGCAAACACTGCAATCAAGATTCCTAGCTCTATATGACTGATTACACAAAGGTTACTTGTCAATGAGTAAAGGCACCTTACTAAGAAGTCTTATGCAGAATGTTTGACATTTTCAGAGGAGATTTGTCTGGCAGGTTGGAAGGTAAAGGTGATCCTGAGAATTGGAGGTTAAAGATATCACTTTTATTGGCACCAACATCAAACGTCTCCTCAGCACTCACTCATAATTAAAGGTCTTCATGCCGCCTGCATGAAGTTACAGAGTGAGAGAGGATCAAAAGCTCAGTTAAGCATAAAGGAGGGCAGAGCAAAACAATGCGGCAGAAGAACAGAATATAAATACAAGGACCATTTTTGTGTGACCCTCTGGCAGAAAGAAAATCATGTCATAGTAAATCATCAAGACAGACAGGCTGACAAACAAGACATACAGATTCGGTAGATAGAGGGAGCAATACTGCATACAGTAGTCTCTGAAGGCAAGACAAATGAGCTTCAGCAGCCTACCTGCTGAGAGCACTAATAATTTCTTCTTGAAAATATAAGAACCCGTAATATATCACACCCTGTCACATTATATTTTTCTGTGCAGAATGAAGACTGCATTTTGCAGTAGTAATTGCAGCCTCACCATTAACTGGTTAAAACATTCTTTTGAAACAGACACTGGGTCTGCTGTCCAGAATGAGAAGGCTAGAAAACTCATCCTGTCCACATTAATTAATTACTTACTTATTTTTCGCAGGACTTGGTAGAAATCCTTGTTTGTAAGGCTGGCCTTTCCAAAAAACATTTATTTAAATCGAACAATTATGGGCCAGCAAAAGTAATTGTTTTGGATCAATATGAACAATTTCCACACTCTGCTCAATCACAGAAAGCAAATTTTCATTGATTGAAGCTGGCTTTCAGTCCCAAAAGTACTCAGAAACAAATCTGTTAATGGGAATTAAATGGGGTGGTAGATATGACCATTAAACACATGAGCTCATTTTGCTAATCTATACAACGTTAAAGAAAAATTGCTTGAGCTCTAATCACTTTTCGCTGAATGAATTTCAACTTCCCGCTCTCAGTAATAATAAGAGGCTTTAACAACATGCCAGCATGTTAGCTGCATTGTATTACTTTCTTTATTGTTGTTGCATACATTTGGGAGGTTGCGTGCTTGCCAGTAGTTTAGAGAGAAAGCTTTCTGGATTGAGTGACTTATCCCTCTCAAAGGGGGACCGTGTTTGGAAATGAAAACAAAAGTACTCTCTATATTTATCGTCTGACATACTGATGCTAAAGTACCAATGGCAAATGCAATGTACATCCACACGCCCACGATGGCAATATTTTATACAGCAATTATTTCAAGCACATCAAAGCACCAATGGGAGGAAAATTAATTTTAAAACTGTACCCGGGCATTTTAAGGAAATGGCATCATAAGGATGGACACCACATTTATTTTTCCAGGGGAAATGATTACGTTATGGTACTCTTGAACATTTCACAGTCGCATTTGATATTAGGAAGGCTGGTAAATTTTGAACATTGCAACACTGCATCTGCTGTAGTTATTCTAGCTGATGTCAGTCAGAGAAAATGGAGGCAGAGGGGCTTTGTAATTAGATTGGAGGTGTACGAGGCACAAGATCTTGATTTCAAATTCTAGCTCGGTGGCTGCTGACATTTTAGTTTGCAACCCTGGGAGCAAATCATTTAACCTCCTTGTGCTTCAGCCCTCCTAACTTTAACAGCTGATACCAGCAAGCCTCTGAGCTAATCATGAAAGTAGATGATCTGCTCTATTATTAAGCTGCATGGTTTGCATGAATTCACCCAACTGTGCTCATAAATGTATTTTAAATCATACATAAATTGGCCGATTTTGACAAAAGCACACTTAGATTTTTTTTTAACTTAAATCACAGCTCTCCATATTGCTTCCTACGCATACGCAGTGACATTTTTGTAAATAGAATTCTGTATTTTTCTGTTCATGTTTGAGACAAAAGGTGACTGCAGAGACACACATCAATGCCACTTTTCTTGGCAAGAAAGCACAGGACAAGATAAGCTTTATTCCCCTGCTATTTAAAATGTGCAGAATAGGAATTAATACCAGTTTTATTTTTACAACTCTCATAAGAGAAATTGTGTTTGTTAATAAGAAGACCCTCATTCCTGGAGTGCTTTTACATTAAATAAAGAACTATATGTCAGCAACAATCTCTTGAAATACTTTCTATTACAATAATGAATATATTGTATACATAATGTAAAAGTGATAATGCTTTTTAATGCTAACTATAAAAATGGTGCTGGTGGATTCTGAGATGTTAATTACATTAAAGGTAAAAAAGTAAATGTGCAGCTAGTAGACAGAGACATGGCAACAGCAGCAAAATGCTACTTATAGCAGAAGGCTGCTCAGCCATCACCTGCAACCCTGATGGCATTTACAGATTACCTTTTAATCCCTTCTTTTCCTTATTCACGTTTGCCACCTGTTAGTTTTGGACCTTCCTCAAAGTATTCAAAGCCATATGATTATCCTTTTCAGCTAAAATAACATTGCTTTAGTCTGAAAATATTTTCTTTTTCTCAGTGTAGGTTATATTTTCTGCAGCTAGAATTTTGCATTCATACATTTTAGATTCTGATTGATGTGCCATCTAACTAAGTGAATAAAGTCATCAATACACTTTTTGGTTTCCTTTCATGTAAAAAAGACTTGTGACCTACATTAATAGGAAGCCCCAAATTGGTCTGTGATTGGTATACAGTATGTGGCTATACATTTGTGTGTGTCTGCTGCCCAATCCAGATTCTTTTCAGCCAAGCGCCAAAGGCTGCTGGGATTGGCTCCAACCTATTAAGAGGGTTTGGTAAATAAATATTCTAATGGGCTATAGTTGTCCTTTGTAAGATGTCTGGTTTAATCCTTATACCTTCTTATAACTTTAAGCCAATACATCACTCAGCAGAAGTGTATCAAGAAACATGAATGTATATATACCAACAGCAATATGTCTGTATAATGCCTCACTGTGACTGGGATAGCCAAGGCAGAAGCTTTATTCTATTTATTTCTTTTTAAAGTTTATTCCTTTTTCAGTCATCCTAGGGTGGCCCATATTTATGTATATGACGTTTCACAGGATGTAGCATTTAAACTACTGTGCAAAAAGTATCGAAAATGGCATCACTGTGTAGCCTGAGAATGGAAATAACGATGTGCTGGACCTGGCAACCCCTGCTGTTTTCGAATGCAGAATGGCGGCAAATCGATTGTCACTGGAGCAGCGCATACGTTGTGTGCGTTTATACTCCTCAACAAACAACTATGCCGTGGTGAAACGGAGGATGGCAGTTGAGTTTGGAGGCAGTGGCCCCAGTCTGCTAACCATCGCAAGACTAAACACAAGATTTGACATCAGCGGTACTGTTCTGCAAGTGAAGGGAGCAGGTAGGCCCAGGAGTGTGTGTACCGATGCCAACACAGCTCTTGTGGCAAATGCCTTTCAAAGTTGGGTCTTTCATCAGGTTTCTTTGATCTGGATGGTGCATTGGTGGACCACACCATGGAGAACAGGGAATGAAAAAATATTTAAGGCTCTTAATGTTCATGTTCCATTATGTCACTTGATTATAACATTGGTAGTTTCCTGACAATAACGCCTTTTCAATCATATACATAAATATGGGCCACCCTGTATATTTATTTATCTATTTATGTATTTATTTATTTAAAGAGTTTCTGTAAAAAAACCAAATGTTTCCCTGGGGACATATTAAGTTCTATCTATCTATCTATCTATCTATCTATCTATCTATCTATCTATCTATCTATCTATCTATCTATCTATCTATCTATCTATCTATCTATCTATCTATCTATCTATCTATCTATCTATCTATCTTATGGCCCTGCAGACGGTAGTGAATCTCTTTGTGTTCCTGACAGGACTTCAGGTACTGAAGATGAACATTCGCCAGATGTTGCTAGCTTCCTTAGCTTTAACTTTTCCTTCTGTTATTGTGTCCACCTCATTTGAGTCTGCTCTTTCAATGCATTCATTGCTTTACTGTCCACTAGTGGAGTTCAATTCCCACAATCTGTGAGAGGGCTGAGTGAAAGGCATACCTTTATGGAGGAGCTTCTAAAAGACCACGTGTTACTTTTTTTCATAATACATTTTCATTATGAATTGACCATGGAAAGCAAATTATTTAATTTCTATAGAACTTGTCAATATTTAGTAAATGATAAAAGGATAAAGTACAAGCTACAGATGAGGCATTGAGAGATCATTTATTGAGTGGAAAGCAACACATCTCTCTTGGTGTAAACCACACTTTGTTCATGATGTCCAGTGTACTTTAATTATGATAAAAACAATATTTTTTGCATATTTTGAGCCCTGTAGCATTTATTCTGGCTCCTATCATATCACATTGGCACACACTCCCACTCTTATATAATACCAGCCCAGGCTCCCTAATGACCATTGCACACATAGAACCCAAGGATACTTTCGTATTAATAAAGTATCTATCTATCTATCTATAGTGAAATACCATGGATCAAACCAGGCTCCTGAAATGTATGCATAACAGCAATAACAAGTAACACATTTACTTAAAATTAATATTCTTTTGTTCTTTGCCCTGGACAACTTTCTGAACATACCCATTTTGGAATACAGTTATAAAAAACAGTGTGGAGCTGCTGCATTGTTATTAGGATTTGCTGTTCTTTGGCCAAGATGCTTCATCTGTTACATAAGTCAGACATGTGGAAAAACCTCATCCTGTGAGGCTATCACAAAACTCCAGGTATTTATTCTTCTTCCTGTTTCCTTTCATTACAGATATGAGCTACATCCCTCTTCACTCACATCTTGTCTGCATGTGGTTAAATTAAAATGGCTGATCAATTTTATTACAACCTCTAGGATGTTCTCCTCTGGTGTTACCTTCTGACAGCTGATGACTATTTTGTTACAGCCTAGGTTTGTTCCCCTGGCTTATGTTTAGTTTTCTCTTCATTGTCTTTTCTGTTTATTTTAAAGTATTATTTTTAATTTGTTTTCTTGTAATTTTTGTATTTAAAATTGTATGCATTGTTTATGGGTGTTTAAAGCAACTGTAAGTCAAGAGGTCCGCAAGCTGAGAGTCATCATCAGGGCAAAGTTAAAATGACGTTAGTCTGTTCTGAACTGCATAAGCATTTATTTATAGCAATCAAGTCTTCAGTCCAACATCTGTAATACTTACTCTCTTTTTAGATACATTAGAAATGGCTTTAAAGCTACCACACTAGCTAACTAGCTAACTTTTTGTGGACATTAATTTTTGCTTCAATTTCACTCCTTCCTGCTCCGCTCTTCTTCGCTTGTTGTGGTCATCTCTATCACTTGCAAAACTTCCTGAACATCACTGCCTTTCCAGTTCAGTCAAGTCAACGTCAGTCAATGCAAAGGACTTTCTTCAAAACCCACTTTTATGTCAACCCATGAAATCCACATCTGGTCAAGGCAGTCCTTTAACTCTGTGCTGCTATGGCACACGCTTCAGGGCTGACATGCTACCTGCTGTTAATCAATCTTCATGGCCAAGGAGTTAAATGGATCAGTGACCAAAATCTAGGATTTGGAAACATAAATCCAGCAAAGGTGGATTTGAATCTTGATGTTTTTCATGTAAATGTCTGTGAGAAATTAAATCTGGTAATATAACACAGAATTTAGCTAACAGATGGCTCTCATACTCAGCTGCTCCATTGTTAGATTTGACTTTAGCAATGTGGTCCTCAGTCGGGGTGGCACAGTGGCGCAGTGGGTAGCGCTGCTGCCTCGCAGTTGGGAGACCTGGGTTCAGTTCCCGGGTCGTCCCTGCCCAGAGTTTGCATGTTCTCCCCGTGTCTGCGTGGGTTTTCTCCGGGCGCCCCGGTTTCCTCCCACAGTCCAATGACATGCAGGTTAGGTGGATTGGCGATTCTAAATTGGCCCTAGTGTGTGCTTGGTGTGTGGGTGTGTTTGTGTGTTTCCTGCGGTGGGTTGGCACCCTGCCCGGGATTGGTTCCTGCCTTGTGCCCTGTGTTGGCTGGGATTGGCTCCAGCAGACCCCCGTGACCCTGTGTTCGGATTCAGCGGGTTGGAAAATGGATGGATGGATGGGTCCTCAGTCCAAAACACTTTGAGCACCACTGGTTTCACCACTGGTTTAAAGGATACATTTCTTGTTTTCTGTGAATGAAACCCCAAGAGGGTGGACCCTTAGGTTTTGTATTTCAGGCCGGGAAGTGAGTTTCTCAGAGGCTCTTTGAAGTTGGTGGAGTGAAGTTCTTATTAGAAAGTATTGGATTGGACTTTCTGGTTTAATGAGTTTTTACTTCTGTTCTTTGGATTTTGCTAATGGTTTTTGAATTTGGATTGTTTTCTTAGTATTGTGGTTTTGTCCTTATTTTGCCTTTTTTTGTTTTTGTTTTCTTTTTGATGAATATAAATTCTTTACTTTATAAAGAATATTGACCTTCCAAGATAGAGGTTATACTCTTTTACTTTTCTCTTGAAGGAGATTTTTATATTTCTGGAATATTTATTAGTTTTACTAAACTGTTTATTCGTTAGCCTACTTTAGGTCCCGCACAGGCCTAGACGCTTGCATTTGAGTTTGGCATCAGGCTACCTGGGGTGAAGCCTGTCTTTGGGTTCCAGACCAGGGGAGTACTGGTCTGGTTTTGGATGTTTTGAGGCCTGCACCCCTTTTTGTCATGTTGTGCAAGCCTCAAAGTGCATATGAAAAGAGTAATGACAACAAATGCAACTTTTTTTTCACCCTTTTAAATGTGCCGATGGACACCAGCACATTGTACAAAACTAAATGATGGTTCAATGTCTGCCAGCAAAATACAAAAAAAAAGGAAAGGTCTGAGAAAACCCCAAAATGGATTCAGTGTTGTGGAGGGGAGGGAGGCTTCTTACCATGCCAAAGCAATCACAGTGTCTGGCAGAGCAATGAGCAGGAAAGCTGCTGGTCCACTTTGAGAGGCAAATGGAGCTGGGAAATTAAAAAAAAAAATGGCTGCTGTTCATCTTTTCTTAGACCTCACACACAAATATACCATTGCAATGAAGCCTTAGTTGGCAAAATGAATGTGAGGACAAAAAAGAATACAATGAAAACAAAAAGATGCAGCTAAAAACAGTCTAAGCAGCATTTCATTTATGAAATTATCTGAAAAGAAACAGATTTCTGTATCACTGCCAAAAATAACAATCAGCTTGTAATGAAGTAAACCTTCTGTAGCATTGACCGTGATAATTCTCTCTTCTGCAGGTTATTCCTTTTTAAATGAAGTGTCATTTTCTTATTAAAAACACTACAGAATAATAAAATAAATACTTAGCTATTAAGTGAGTTTGCCCTTTTAACACCATAGTGCACCATCTGCATCATTATAGTTAACGCTTATAAATATTGTCTTTGAGCTTTTAAAATTAAAGCAGCAGTACTTTGAATGGGATGACGTGGTGCCACGGTGGTTGGCATTGCTGTACACACCTCCAGGTTCACGGGTTCAATGTATAGCTTGCCTAGTTCCTCTGTGGAGTTTGAACAATCTCCCAATCTCACATGATGTAAAAACCACTTTTTGAATATTCAGGATCTAATTACTATAAAAATTTGTCCATATTTCTGAGAAAATTCTTCACTACAAACTCTGGAAGGACAGAGGAAAAAAAAGGCACAAAACGAAATTTAACTGAATGTGAACTTGAGATATTACTGACTGACGTGGAGAACCCAAAAACATTCTTTTTGCTGGCTTCAATACAGGAGTCACAATTAAAAGAAAAAGTGGTAGTATCTGACTGAAAAAGGCAATGGCAATATGCCATCATGCACTGCCCAGACTACTGCCGTTACAATCATTAGCTGAGATACTTTTGAACTTTAAAAAAATAAAATCATACTGTCTACCTTTTAATGAACCAAAGGTTTATTCTTTCACCAAAATGTGTGGTCGTGGCTTTCATTATATCACCTCTCTTGTGGTATACCTAATATCACCTGAAAGTAAGATTATACAAGTTGTTTGAAATGTACTAAACTTAATTGTACAGTAATTCTGTCAATTAGGCTTCCTTACCAAGAAGCCAGCTATCACACACAGCATGACCCTGAAGTCTGCTTCACACACTACTGTTTTATAAAACAAAGGAACCATGGGTTAAGCCACATAAAAATGTTAATCAGAAACATTTGAGCATCACATATTATTTAATAGTTAAAGATTATTGACCTTTGTTTTGCTTGGATGGCTATAAATACTCATGTTGCCATTGCATTCTTCATTAAATAACACTTTCAGAAATGGGATACTATATTGTGCCTGTAAATTTCAAGGTAGATATCCACTCTGTACTTTTCACATTATAATTTCATGTTGTTTAAAAGCTTATCCTCAAGGATTCAAGATGACATAGAGCTTTATCTTCTAAAAATCAATTTGATCCTTATAATATACGCTCTTACTCTTGTCTGCAACTGAATATGTCCTCTTTTCCTTCCACATTAATTTCCAGATTCTGCAGTCCTATAAATTAAATGCAAATGTTTTTGCCAATTTGAATCTGAAGACTTGTAATCAATGGCTACACACAATTTTATCATATGCTATCAAACTTTTTCAGGAAAACAGAAGCACCCAAATTGCATGTGCATTCAACCATATTTAATAGTTACTGGATAGAATGTAATAACAGAAATCTGACAAACAAGAGGAGACCATTCAGGTCATAAAGCTCGTTCTTTTAGCTAATAGCTGAAACCATCCCAATATCTCTACCAGATACTTCTTAGTAGTTTTCAAGGTTTCTATTTCAATTACGTGCCTCGGTAGTTTGTTTTAGGTTCTCACAAGTACTTCCTGACTTCATTCTTAATTTCACTTCCAATTAATCCCCCTGATGTCCTCTCAGACGTGCTTCACTATTTAGTCAAAGGAATTCAGCTAGATATACTTTATCAGTGTCTTTGAGAATTTTGAAGACCTACATTACGTCACCACACAGCTTCATCTTCTCAAGGCTATATATTGCAATATTCATTCTGATCAGATGCATTTTGACACTATCATGTCAGGTCATCTGTTTGGACATTCTGGACTTGATTCATTCCAAAAAACTTCAATCTTGCTTTGGCATCCCTTCCTCTTCTTTTTTCTTCAAATGGCACTGCATTCAGTGTTAAGGTACCGTATATACTCGCGTTTAAGTTCTCCCGCGGATAAGTTGGGGCTTGATTTTACTGTATAATTTCCAGTATTTTATAATGTCGGTCATATAAGTAGAATGCGGAAAACTCACACTATTGGTCCAAGAGATTATGATATACTAACGCCCATCTGAGAGAGCAACCACAGAGCACACTACCTGTTATTTTATGTATTGTGCCTACGTGACCACAAGGTAATACCCAAACTATTCCAAAGTGACATTTGCACTGTTTTGTGTTTTTTGTATCTCACGCCCTCATACACCTTTATCGTAAGAACATCCCTTATCGACAATGGAGCGTTCGATCAGAAGAAAACATGAAGCTGGTTTTAAATTAAATGCCGTTGAAGTAGCAAAAGAAATTGGTAACTGCACTGCTGCAACAAAATTAAATGTTTCTGAGAAACTGGTGTGAGATTGGAGGAAGCAAGAAGATGTAAAAAAAAAAATTAAGTATTTTTGAACGGGCAAATATGTCGAGGTGCGATTTTTATGATCGATTTTTCTGGTTTCAAGACCCATCTTATATGCAAGTATACAGTATCTCACAAAAGTGAGTTCACCCCTCACATTTTTGTAAATATTTTATTATATCTTTCCATGGGACAAACTGAAGATATGACACTTTGATACAATGTAAAGTAGTCAGTGTACAGCTTGTATAACAGTGTAAATTTGCTGTCCCCTCAAAATAACTCAACACACAGCCATTAATGTCTAAAACGCTTGCAACAAAAGTGAGTACACCCCTAAGTGAAAAATGTCCAAATTGTGCCCAAAGTGTCAATATTTTGTGTGGCCACCATTATTTTCCAGCACTGCCTTAACTCTCTTGGGTATGGAGTTCACTAGAGCTTCACAGGTTGCCACTGGAATCCTCTTCCACTCCTCCATGACGACATCATTGAGCTGGTGGATGTTAGAGACCGTTTGAGGATGCCCCACAGATGCTCAATAAGGTTTAGGTCTGGAGACATGCTTGGCCAGTCCAGCACCTTAACCCTCAGTTTCTTTAGCAAGGCAGTGGTCATCTTGGAGGTGTGTTTGGGGTAGTTATCATGTTGGAATACTACCCTGTGGCCCAGTTTCTGAAGGGAGGGGTCATGCTCTGCTTCAGTATGTCACAGTACATGTTGGCATTCATGGTTCCCTCAATGAACTGTATCTCCCAGTGCCGGCAGCACTCATGCAGCCCCAAACCATGACACTCCCACCACCATGCTTGACTGTAGGCAAGACACACTTGTCTTTGTACTCCTCACCTGGTTGCCGCCACACACACTTGACACCATCTGAACCAAATAAGTTTATCTTGGTCTCATCAGACCACAGGACATGGTTCCAGTAATCCATGTCCTTAGTCTGCTTGTCTTCAGCAAACTGTTTGCGTGCTTTCTTGTGCATCACCTTTAGAAGAGGCTTCCTTCTGGGACGACAGCCATGCAGACCAATTTGATGCAGTGTGCGACGTATGGTCTGAGCACTGACAGGCTGATCCCCCGCCCCTTCAACCTCTGCAGCAATGCCAGCAGCACTCATACGTCTATTTTCAAAAGACAACCTCTGGATATGACGCTGAGCACGTGCACTCAACTTCTTTGGTCAACCATGGCGAGGCCTGTTCTGAGTGGAACCTGTCCTGTTAAACTGCTGTGTGGTCTTGGCCACCGTGCTGCAGCTCAGTTTCAGGGTGTATAGCCTACGTCATCTTTATGTAGAGCAACAATTTTGTTTTTCAGATCCTAAGAGAGTTCTTTGCCATGAGGTGCCATGTTGAACTTCCAGTGACCAGTATGAGAGAGTGTGAGCGCGAGAACAACAAATTTAACACACCTGCTCCCCATTCACACCTGAGACCTTATAACACTAATGAGTCACATGACACGGGGAGGGAAAATGGCTAATTGGGCACAATTTGGACATTTTTTAGGGGTGTACTCACTTTTGTTGCCAGCGGTTTAGACATTAATGGCTGTGTGTTGAGTTATTTTGAGGGGACAGCAAATTTATACTGTTATACAAGCTGTACACTGACTACTTTACGTTGTGTCAAAGTGTCATATCTTCAGTGAATAACCATTAAAAGATATAATAAAATATTTACAAAAATGTGAGGGGTGGAGTTTTGCTCACATCTCTACTGTATGTATTCTTCCTCATTTGCCTTCTGCATGCTCTTTCTCTCCTGTCAATAAACCAGTATCAGTTTTTTAATGTTTGCTACAATGTTCTCCATTACAATTTTCCCCTTATTTCTCAATGGTGTGCTGGGATACAATTCTCAAAAAAATAGACATTCCTCAAGAATCCCTAACCATCAGTTTACTCAGTTCAAATTTGCGCATAGGTTTTACCTCACCCCACATTAAGTACACTTAACAGGCCTTTGCTCAGATCTTTTTTGCTATTTTTGCCCCCCTGGCATTCCGGTCACATTATTTACACATGTATTTTTCTGGATTTCCGGTCTCACTCACCTTCCTTGATGCTGTCAATTACAACCCCTCACTTCCATAAATTCTGATTCTTCTTGACCTCTCAGACTTAGCTGCCTCCATGCACCAAAGCAGGGGCCTCTGATTTGCTCCTTGCTTCCAGATAGAAGACTTCAGAACTAATCAATATGAAGAACTGGCCGTGGTCTTTCTATAATCTGATCTTTGTAGAATTACCTTCATTATGAATTAAGACAGCATCTAGTGAACCATTTAAATCCGGGATTCTGCTGCTTCCCTGTTAAAAGGCTTTATTAGCGTGAATGTGTAATGATCTGTCAGCATAAGTTGAGTTTGGCAGTGTAGTGAGTTGGCATCCTTGTTCTTCATGGTGGTATGATGTGTGACTTGGTACAAGAGTCTGTGGGGCAGGTGTTGGCTGACATTTGGGTTTCTTAGTTCTTAGATATTGACATCTCCTGCTGTAACATATCCATAATTTTTAACATACATTTGATCACACATAATATGCATATATTACACTACTGTTAGATCATTTGTGTATATTTGATCTACATAACTTGATATCCTTATACACATAGTGACTGGTTTCAAATACATAAGCAAGGTGAAATTCAATTTTTTATTATAGTTGAGATGAGTTAGACATGAATTGGCATTGTATTTGGCAGCAGTCTACACCACGGCACACCTACATGAACAGTCATTTGCCAAGCAATATAGATGTACAGTAAACTGTTAAACTGTGGGAAGACACTGGAGCACTCAGAGTAATCATTCTGCACAGAAAACAAAGCCACCCACTATGCTATCAGGCCACCATTATACATTAAATAACATACCATATAACATAATAAATAATGTTCACAAAATACTGTGCTGTCACTGATAATTATTTATATAATGGAGGCTATGGAATGTGTGGACTGTAACCTTATAGAAAAGAACCTCCATTGGTCATAAGTGAGAAATTTTTGGCCAGGTTAGAACCTCTGACATCTTGCCATTAATCAGACAAGAGTCATGTTATTCTCTTCTAACATGTCGGAGAGTCTAATTTTTCTTCATTTGTTGTTTCCGGCAGGTTTTGCAGGAGCTCATTTAGCCATTAAGATATATGCCATGTGTGAACTTAAAATGTAAGAGTTGTGGGGCACTTGAGCTTATTCCTGGCAACGTCAGGCACAAGGCAGTAACCAGCAATGAATGAAGTTAGACTATAAACATGTATATACATTATATCCTGCTTTAAATACAGTACCTATGCCAGAGCAAATTGTGAAAAATATAGTATTATATAGTATATTGAATTATTGCATATCTGCTGCCCAAACACCATCTCCCTCCATGGAACCAGAAGCTGAAGAGTATGATTTTTATTATTTCCTAATGTGTGCAGTCTGTTACTATGCTGAAAGTATACTGGTTTTCAAAAGTGTAGAAAGATTTTCTTGTTTTATTTTTTCATAGTATAATATACAGTAACAGCATGAGGTGAGGTAAGATATTTTTCAGTGTCATTAATCTTCAGCTTTATCGATCACAGTTGGAGTCTGTCGCTTATTCATGTCTCAGGTCAAATGACGAGTGCACTTTTTTGTACGCTAATTGAAGTGCATAAGTCCTGTAACAGCAGGCAGGTTTGTTTTCATGGCAGACTTAAATGACAAATGCTGGTTCGCCACAGCATGAGGCAAATGTTTGCATTTTTGTGAAACATAGGTTTTGTAACCAAGCTCAGGGTGAATAGTCATTGTATTAAAACATTATATAAAAGGGAGAACTTCCTGTCATCTTTGAAAACCAAGAATAATGCCAGTTAGAGTCTCAGACGTCTATAATGCTTTGTCTAATGTCAAAACAAATGTTGTGTGGAGTGAGGGAGGAGAACGGACACAACATGTGGTAAGCTGCCTCCCTCGAGTTTTCTATATGGATTGTTGCCTTGATTGCTTCCCGTCTTTATCTCCCACAAAGTACCACTAAACACTCTTCCTTCTCATATCATC
Source organism: Erpetoichthys calabaricus (assembly GCF_900747795.2). Classification (NCBI taxonomy): domain Eukaryota; kingdom Metazoa; phylum Chordata; class Cladistia; order Polypteriformes; family Polypteridae; genus Erpetoichthys; species Erpetoichthys calabaricus. The sequence goes on along the minus strand of NC_041402.2, from coordinate 50,238,094 downwards.
CCTTTCTCTTACTCTCCTCTCTTTTTTTCACCAGTAAGCCTTTATAAACGTTGTACTGCACCTCTGGAGGAGTCTTTAAATGATATGGTGAATTCTACCTGCCTGTAGGAAAGTACAGTATATAGAATTAGTATGAGCCTGGTATGTAAACTGGTTTCCTGTCTTTTAAGTTTCAGGATAACCCAGTCATCTTGAAATAACTCTAATGACTCTTAGCCAGTTGTCCATGACCCAGTCTTTTGATTAGATCGTTCAGGTACCATTAGCACCTTTTGGAAGCCTTAAACTTTTCTGTGGAAATGTTTTAGATTGGGTGCCAGACTAGAACATTAGATTAACTGTGAAGAGAACAAGCCATTAGTGCCCAATAAGCTCATCCATCAGTCCAGCAGATTAATTGGGACTGCACAATTAATCGTAAATTAATCACAATTACAGTTATTACTACTGCGATATACTAATCTTAGAAAGTGACGATTACTACAATCCTTTTAGTTCACTTGTTCTCTCGGAGATCAAGCGTTCCCATTTACAAACTGCTCTAAACAGCAAATAAGTCTCGTAGTCAAGCAAAGACACATGCACAAAGCGCAAGTGCACCAGCCAATCAGAGGCACTCACATCATTTGACTATCTACTCTATTCTATATGCTAAATGCATTTTTAGATGTCTAATCTCAAACAGCATGTGTTAAAAAGAGTACATATGTTTCTTTTTGTTTTGCAGCAGTTTCTGGAAAAGTTGACAGGTATAATTAATATTGAACCTTAAACTTAAAAGAAGTGGTGAGGCAGCCTTCTGCTGTTATGCACCTAAAATCTGGAATAGCTTCCATCCATCCATCCATTACCCAACCTGCTATATCCTAACTACAGGGTCACGGGGGTCTGCTGGAGCCAATCTCAGCCAACACAGGGCGCAAGGCAGGAAACAAACCCTGGGCAGGGCGGCTGCCCACTGCAGCTGGAATAGCTTACCAAAAGAAATTTGCCAGGCTAATACAGTGGAGCATTTTAAAAAACTGCTAAAAACACATTATTTTAACATGGCTTTCTCATAGCTTCATTTTAGTTTAACTCTGATATTCTGTATATGCATTTACAGTAATTATCATTATCATTCATGGTGGCTCTGAAATCCAAACTAACCCCTACTTTCTCTGCTGTTCTTTTTCTGGTCACCGTGCTGTCCCTACATTGATGGATTGAAGGCCAGAGGTCCACATGACCATCACCATCAAATTCTTCCATGTGAAGCCTAAAAACTAAGAGGACTGATTGAGATCATTTATGTTAGGTAGAATGCCTAGAGGGGCTGGGTGGTCTCGTGGCCTCAGAACCCCTGCAGATTTTGTTTTTTGTTTTTTTTCTCCAGCTGTCTGGAGTTGTTTTTTGTTTTGTTTTTTCTGTCCTCCTGGCCATCAGGCCTTACTTTTATTCTATGTTAATTAGTATTTCCTAATTTTATTTTTATATTTTGTCTTTTTTTTTCTTCCTTCATCCAGTAAAGCACTTTGAGCTGCATCATTTGTATGAAAATGTGCTATATAAATAAATATTTTTGTTGTTGTTGTTAAACCTAGAATAGCTGACACTTTAGTTATTTAAAAAGTAAAATGAAAAGAATGATCTGTAATTTGGAAATATTTTGTTTTCAACAGAGCACTCTGCAAAGGGCTATAGCCATTTAAATTTCAACCACATAGTCCAGTATGACGAGTACATGAAAGCTAAGCAAACAGCCACAAGTCCCAGTAATATTAGATCTACAACACAGTTAATCCTTAACAGTTTATGCTAATGCATGTCCATTTACAGCAGGCTATTGAAGCAAAATCAGATGACAGCAGTCATCGCATTCTATTTATTAAAAGACAAGGCTCTGACTGTACACATTGAAGGTTTTTAAAAATGCTCGACACTCAGGGTAAGAGAAATCACCCTCTCCTGCACTTACTCTTCTGAAGTTATGTTGTCTTTACTTTATTCCAAATATTGAACAAAATTAAAATAGATCTAAAACAAGTAGCTCTTTATAAAACTATGACTGATTTGTGCTTGAGTAGAACTATAGAAGCCTGCCTGACCATAACAGTTTATTACATTGATAAGAAATATACGGTGTGCTGCAGGCAGGTGCATGTGCGAATTTGAAATGATTTAAGTGTAAAATTCCTGCCCAATGAAACTTGTCACACTACCAGTGTGATGCTTCCTAATTGGAGAAGACGGGATGAATGTAGGAGGGATTTGATTTTTGGCAACATTCCCACGGCCACAGTAAAACCCAGCGGCTTCCACTAGAGGTTGTGTTTTGACCAACTTGAGAACCTTCTGAGCAGTTGTATGGGAGAAGGAATGGTAGTACACAAGCTTTAAAAGTCCTTGAATTGAGTGGCAGTACTGATAGCAGTGAGAAGTTTGTTTATTTTTGTAGATGGCAAAAACAGAAGAATCTTTACTTTTGGGGGTGTGGTGGATGGCCGGGGCCCTCACCCAACCAGGATGCCCCTGTAATGGAAGGACCAGAAGAACACGAGAGGGCAACCCCCCCGGCTCAAAGTGGAGCCATGGGTTTGGAGCTTAGAAGCTCAATCCTACTGGGGCCCATGGCGACTGGCAGGGATCACCTGGACAGTCTCTGAGCCCTGGGTTGCAGGACCTCCGGGTGAAGGGCTGCCGGAAGAAGATCTGGGAGCACCTGGAGTACTTCCAGGCACACCAATCGAGAACGAGAATCGGGAGGAGGTGGACAAAGCTTGCTGGGAGAAGAGTAGAGACGGCTGAGAAAAAAAGGAAGAAAGGACTGTTTGTGTTGTCCTACTTGTGTGCTGTGCTGTTTAGTGGGGAGCAAAGGGAAAAGGCTTTCTCACGTGTGTGTTGAACTTGAACTTATGTCTGCCTGTCTGTGTTGGGTATGGTGGCTGGTATGCCCCCTTGGCGGTCCACATGGGAAAAAAGAAGGAAAGATGAGTTTTCTTTTTTGTAAACATTTTTTTTGTCCTTTTTCCTTTCTATTGTGTGTCATCTGGACTGTGTTTACTAATCAATGGCATGACATTGATTTTTTTGTTTGTTGCACTTATAAATAAAGACACAGTTTTTGCAATTCATTTTTGGTCTGTGCCTCGCTGTTCGGTTAGAGTTCTAGATGCTCAGAGTCCGAGTTTGTATGAGGCTACCATTGCACTGTTTTAACAATATAAAAAAATCAGGGTACAATGAGCTTGTACCTAGCTATGGAGAGGAACTCCTGAACTATTTACACCAAATATCTTTAGTTTTGTGCAACATTTTCTACTGAGTGTACAAAATAAAGGAATTCAAGGGGTTCAGCAGTCACAGAGAATATGGTACAAGGACAGGAAACATGGAAGATAAAGATGTCATAAAAGGATCATATATTTAATCATCCCTTAGGGGAACCATTTTTTATATATTGACTATGATTAGCATTGATCCTTTCAGAAACTTGCATTTTATAATATTGCAGTACTTAATTTTGAATATTGGAAGGGGGGCACAGGAAATAAATTGTGAATAGAGACTGTGAGTGGTCCCAGGGGCTGTTAGACAGCAGTACAATAAAGTTATCTTTGTATAGCCCAAAATCATACAAGAAGTGCTGCAATGGGCTTTAACAGGCCCTGCCTCTTGTCAGCCCCCCAGCCTTGACTCTCTAAGAAGACAAGGAAAAACTCCCAAAAAAACCCTTGTAGGGAAAAAATGGAAGAAACCTTAGGAAAGGCAGCTCAAAGAGCAGTACTAATCTATACTGGACACAGATAATGCAACTATATACTCTACATACATGTATAGGGTTAAATGCTGAGCCTGACCGACTGCAGACTGCTGCAATTCAATTAGCAGGAGTACAACATTTAAAGGCACTCCTTTTGTGGCCAATGTGTGTTAATTGTCTGCTATGGTACGAGCTTTACATCTGCTGAGCTTTATATTTCAGCCTTAAAAAGCTATAAATCTCAAAATGCCATGATGGAAGTGTGCATACAAATTATTTAGATGCTTTTCTATGAAAACTTTAGAAGCTTTGATGTGAACCCTTCTTGGACACAGCAAATTATGAAAAAGCATGAAATAGAAATTTCAGGCAACACATTTTTTTTTGCTAAATAATTTGATCAGTGTCAAAAAAGTCAAAAGTTAAACCGCCTGTCTTTTTCACTTTCTAATTTTGTTTCAAAGATTAAACAGCTAGTGCACAGCACTTGTGTTTTGAACTCTGGGGACCTAAGCTCATGCTTGGTTTACTCTGAAGGAGGAATGAGTTTGGTAATTTCAGAACCACTCAATGGCCACAGCCTGCAGGAATCACAATGTGGAACAAAAAAGTTTTCCATCACATTACATCAGATAATGGGGGTATCTCTAAGAACTTAATAATAGAAAACTTTTTTTTTAACTAACCCTTTAAAAGAGAAATATTATACAACTAAAAAGTATTTCAGTTACAGTAAATGCCTAAAAGTGAAATATTATTATAGGACATAATGTAGGTGAATACAGGATTGAAAAGCTTGGATGCAAAAGCCATAAAAGATGCAGCAATTGTAGTCATCTTGATGCTGATATTTCTCATTTATCATACAGCACAGTGACTCAGCACAGGACCCTGGAACATTTTTGCAAAATTAGGTTCTTTTGTTCTTTTTTCACTATTCCAAGGACATACAAATCAGTAGGATGGAACTGTTACATACTATGCTGCAGATAAATAGCACAAATAAGAATCCCACTGAGTTTTATTTTGCTTAATCCTGAATGTCACAGAACAGCAGATATAAGGAGTTAGCATACTCTCTGTATTGGGACAACTTTGGGGACAACTTCCTTTAGCCCTAAATAACAGCATTTAGTGCTATAAGTAGCCGTCTCAAAGGAACTAAAGCACACCAATGCTGCAAACCTCTGGAGATCAAAATTCAAGAAAAAGAAATCTAGCATCAGCTATAAAGTACATTCATTCTAGCTAGCAATCTTATAATCCCTAACTATCTAACTTCTACATTCTTTTATTTTTTGGATATATTTTCTTTCAAACTTGTAATCTTTTACAGTCACAGTACAAATTCAAATGATAAGAGCCTTCTGCCTCTCATGTCCCAATTTCATGGCGACCCTCAATGATGTCAGTGACAGCTGCTAACAGCTAAATGATGTGAAGCTGTCACATAACAGTCAGTCTTATTTTAAAAATATGTTATTTTAATTAGGATAAAATAGTTTGCTGTTTGTAGGTCTTTTTAGCCGGCTATTAATTTATGCATTTAGGAATTATGAATTTATGACTATTATTTTAATTGTTAGTTTCAACAACTTTAAACTATAGTTGTCACAGTTCTTAAACAATGATGGAGTAAGAGTGTTTTTTTTAATCTGATTCCAATTTATTATTACTTAAATATTATTTTTAAGGTAAGCTATACATTGCTGTAATTTTTTAATTGTGTTACTATTGTTTGCAAAGCTTTAGGCTATATAACCTTAGAAAAAAAAATGACTGAAGATGAATATCCTTCCTAAGCTTCCCTTTTTATTTCAAAACTTTCCAATATACACCAATAGATAATTTTTTAAGAAATTAGATTCAACCATAACACCATTTATTTGGAATTCAAAACATCCACATATCCAAAGGGCAACCCTACAAAGACCATGGCACAGTCCTCACAGGTGGCGCAGTGGTAGTGCTACTGCTTTGCAGTAAGGATACTGTGGAAGATTGTGGGTTCGCTTCCCGGTTCCTCCCTGTGTGGATAGCGCTTTGAGTACTGAGAAAAGCGCTATATAAATGTAATGAATTATTATTATTAATCTCACTTTCAATTTTATTACTGCGCAGCAAATATACAAGCTATAAAAACCTGAACATGGACACATAATAGATAAACACACACAGGCTTGGTCCGCAATAGAAATAAAATCCTGCAGTACTTCTTTATATTCTTTGGTTTGCACCCCGATAAATACAAATTCACTCACTCAGAATATGGAACCAATGTAGGAAGTATTTTAAGATAGAGAAGCTTTTATCTGTGGCACCTCTGCACGAGAACCATCTTTTTCCACCCTCTCAAACGTACGCAGTTTTTAATGTCTGGAAAACATTTGGGATTAAATCACTTAGAGATCTGTACATAGGCAACGTCTTTGCATCCTGCGAACTATTACACTCAAGATTTAACTTTCCAGCAACACATTTCTTTCACTACCTTCAAATTCGAAACTTTGTTAAACAGAACCTGCCCAATTTTCCTCACCTCCCATCTACCTCTATGCCGGAAAAAAATATTGCTCAGTCTTGAGGACTCAGACAGCATTTCCATAATATATAAAGCCATTTTACAGTCCCTCCCTTTCAAAGATCCAAGAGTACAGTGGGAAAAGGATCTCTCACTCAGAATCTCAGAAAAGGAGTGGAAAGTAGCAATGCACAGAATTTACTGAAGCTCCATATGCACAAAGCATAGAATTATTCAACTCAAAATTATATATCGAGCACATCTCTCTCGTTTAAAATTGTCCAAAATGTTTCCAGGACAAGATCCAACCTGCGAACGTTGCAATCGAGCTCCAGCCTCACTGGGCCACATGTTTTGGGCCTTCACCAAATTAACGTCATTTTGGACAAACATCTTTGAATGCCAATCAGTCAGTTTTGATGTCACAATCCCTCCTAATCCACTAACAGTTGTGTTTGGTGGACTCCCAGATGGGCTTAAAGTGAAAAAGGACAAACTGTGATTGCCTTTATTACACTACTGGCATGTAGAGTTATCTTGCTCAACTGGAAGAATCCTAACTCTCCATTTCTAAGTCAGTGGGCAACTGATGTTATATACTGTTTAAAACTGGAAGAAATCTAATTCATGCTTAAAGGATCTGTGTAGAACTTTTTCAAAACCCGGCAGGATCTAATCAATAACATTTTAGAATAAGCATTTAAATTAAGGAAGCATGTTCTCTTCCCTCTTTTACTCCATTTATCTTTATTAATTTATTAATTTATCTATTTACTTATTTTTACTAGCTTAAAGTTTCACTCTTCTGGCCTAGCTCTCTTTCTCAGGAATGGGGGTTGATTTGTTTCGTACCTTTATTTGTAAACCTTGAATTATTTTTATGGAATGTTGTTTGATTTTAATAAAATCAATAAATTCGAAACAAAAAAAATGACTTCTTTTATAAGTAACCAGTGGTGGCTTGCGTATAGGCACTGTGGAACTGCAGCACCCCCTATTTCCACTTGATATTATCGATAACATTTAATATAATGAGTCCTTTTTTCTTTAATTCTCTCTTTATACTTGTACAATATATAATCCTTAACCTTAATGTCAGTAGCCATCTCCCAGTTTATGAAAAAGATACAAAAATCTTTGTGTGCTTCACAGTTCCAGTGGCGTGGTGTTTGGCTGTTGTGCGCATGCACACATAGGAAGCGGCATGCGAGGCTGCGAGGGAGAGAGAGCACTGTCGCTCCCGCAGTGCCGACCCTGGCGTGCTGGTGGCAGGTAGTGTTTTTTTTTACTCCGTGTGTGTTGTGCTTAAAAACCGTGTACCATATTCTTGAATGTGATAAAGTGTAGAATTAGATTATTATCCTGCTTCCAGCTATTCTATTTGATTCATTTTTTTTCGGTTTCTGAATAAATTTTCTTTTTATACATGTTTGTTTCCTTTCACACAATTTTAAAACAAAGGCTAAAAATTTTCTGGAGCAGCACCCCCACTAATTTTAGCTACGAGCCGCCACTGTAAGTAACCTCAGGGGTTAATCACTGTTTCACTTGTGTGTGCTAACCCTCAGGGGCTAAGTAGCATTATTAGCGCGTGTTACATAAGTAACAGTTCATATGCAACCTCAGAGTCTAAGCACAATTTCTTAGCATGTATTTCAGAATAAAACCTCAGAGGCTGGGCAGGTTAACTTCTACTACATTTAATTCAAAGACTAACAGTTAAAGGAATACTATCCAATCTAATATATAAAGCTCAAAATCTGTGTGTGCATATATATCCATACATAAATATATATATGCATGTATGTATTTATGTATGCCCAGTGTACAAATCCACCTCGTTAGACCAGTCCCTGCCAAGATCTGCACATGTCTCTCATTTCATCAGAAGAAGATTGTACACTATGTTTTTAATCAAATTCTAACTCTGTTGGTACTTTTGGATTTTTCTCTGCCTTTTTACTACAATATAAATGACAGTGCCACCATGTAGCTCAGAGCAAGTGAAACACCAGAACAGACTGAAGCCAGACCATCAGATAGACAAGAGCTTAAAATTACTTGCCCGTGCAAAACCGGATGCTACTTCTATTATGAATATTCTGACTGTGAACCTTAGTCAAACTCAAAATTATATACAGTAACAGAGTAATATTAATACAAATATATGGTGGATAGTGATAAGCAATCCCCACAGACATTGCTTTTCCAAAACTCACAGAAATATTCACAAACTTCTCCAAACTCCACATAAGGCATTGATGACAATGTGGAAAGAGGAACTGAACTAGAGTATAATGGTGCAATGCTCTTTTAAGTGTTCCTGAGGGCTAGAGAAGTATCTGCTACCTATGCTGGATCGATTATTGTAGTCAAAAATTTGGCCTGAGCTGTGAGGAGCCAGGTCTAATCACTGCATCACCATGCCTAAAACAAACAACAATAACACAAACAAAATACAACAAATGGCCTTAAACTAGCAATAAGTAAAAAAAAATGAGGATCATTGTGCTCGCAGAGTTCCAAACTTGGGACACACATTAGCCATGTAACAGATTTACAGTGTGGGACTGGATCTTTATATTGTTTAAAGTGAGTTGTAACATCTTTTTTGTTTATATCTGTGCTGATGCACTGCACTTTTTCTTCCATCAAGAAAATAGAAAGACTTTGCAAATAGTAAAAAATCTTTTGTTGTTATTACTATTTCACAGGCTCTTATGTTTTCTTTCTCTTTTCTTTTTTATGGGTTATTTTCTCTCTTAGCTGCTGGTGCATGGCAAAATTAGCCATGTGGCGTAATGCTAAGGTGACTGAGTGAGCAAGCACACAGGGATCAGTGGCAATGCTCATTGTATTGTCATTATGGTCAACTAATGCACGACTCAACTGAACGTATTGCGAGTTTTTTTTTTAATGCATGATGGGTGTAAATCTGGCAGGATTACTAATCAATCATGCCATCATGTATGCATGAAACAGATCAGGGAGCATATCTTAGTAGTATGCATGCTTTGCACGGCTGGTACAGCTCTATGATGACAAGCTCGCCTTGCAAAGCATCATGGGGCACTGGGAAAAAGTTGTCTAAGCCAGCCACACAGTGAATTCACAGGAATAAAACAGGATCAACAAAAAGCAAAAACTAAACATTCATTGTGAAAAATGCTTTGATGCTTTCAACAATCAAAAATAAAGGGGGATAATGGCTAAAAACAAAGACATGCATTCTGGGAGACTGACCCCGAATCTTGTAAATTGGTCCGTGCGTCCACTCTCCTTAAACTCTGTTGTACAGTCCAAGGCAAGTTGTTTGACCAATTTTGAACACTGAAAACAATGACTGTATGCACTTGATAAAATTACATTAACCTTTGCAGATCAATAGTTATCAGATGGCATGGGGAGTGTCTCTCTGACTCACAGGGACGTGCAGCTGGCATTGTAATCCAAATGGGTTCAATAGGTGTGTTTTGGCACCAGACAGTTATTGTCCCCGAGAAAGGGCAAAAATGTATCGTTAGCTTATCTTCCGAGCAACTAGTAGGCTTGTCTAAGAGTTTTCAGAGGGCAATTATTTAATTGGCATTTAATTTTCCAGCTCTGTGGCAGTTTATGTGAATTCTGGTGACAGTTGTTTTCCCATCAGGTGGAATCAGTTCTCTCATGTTTTGATTTATTGCCAAGGTTACTGCTGGTTCACTGCTTCAGACAGGGCATCTGCACACATTTATGGTAGATCAACTAACAAAAATATTCTCCTGTCCACAATCACTTTGATATCCTACAAAATCTCACATCACTTGCGCCAATCTGATGTATAAGAGCAGTTTGCTTTCTCTCCACATTGGCCCTGCAGTTCAAATATACTCAATCAGCTCAATTGGCACTCTGAATCGCTCCAATTTGAATTCGTCTCTGCAGTGTGGAAGTCCCATCTTGCATTGGTGCTTAGCTTTGAATTTCTGCTGTAAAGCTCTGGATCACAACAAACCTAAACAGGACAACAGGTACTGTATGAATGTTGATGGATGAATATTTGACAATAACATTGTGGCAGTGGCTGTAATTCTTCCTCAAATACACAATAAGATACTATTTGGAACTGTCCTGGAGCAATAAAGCCCTTTCTTTTTAATGTTAAAATACCATTTAGGATTTGAGTCTCTGCTCAGGCTGAGTAATGAGCATCACAGCTATAGGACTGAAAACAGTGTGCTGTGCTATTTTGATTCTGGGCGATGATCTTGCCAATTGCATTGCTCTGTCCCTGTAGTAGGCAGCCTGAAAGATGGCCTATCCCTGAGCTGCATTTGAACCTTTGATATTCAAGCCCTGAGGCCAAAGTGCTTCTTTGCTGAGCAGCCAATACTTTTAAAGACTGAACACAGAGCTAATGAAATCCCTACTGTGAACCAATTTAAATAGAACTGTGCTCTACATTGCAGGGAATTTTCTGTCCAACGGCTTACACGATCTGCATTTCATTCAAAGCATTTGTTTAGTTATTTATGGCCAATTTCTTTTAGAAACCAGATCCCTCCATTTTCTGAGGAAAAGGGCTTGGAATTTGATAGCCCTCATTTTTACCTGATCTCACGTTACAGAAAAAAAAGTACATTAAATATGCTGAATATTAACAGCAATTGATTTTAAAAAGAGGAAACTGGAAATTGGAATGTATTCTTTTAATTTATAGCCAAGAAAGGTGCAAGCATAAGATTAGCTGAAAAAGATTTTGTTAAATATTGTTCTTTCCTATGCATTCTAGTTTTATTTTTGTACTGGTTGCTATTATTTTTTAGATAATTTATCTCTGAATTATTTGATCAATCCAAAGACATGCAGGTTAGGTGGATTGGCGTTTCTAAATTGGCCCTAGTGTGTGCGTGGTGTGTGGGTGTGTTTGTGTGTGTCCTGCAGTGGGTTGGCACTCTGTCCGGGATTGGTTCCTGCCTTTTGCCCTGTGTTGGCTGGGATTGGCTCCAGCAGACCCCTGTGATCCTGTGTTCAGATTCAGCGGGTTGGAAAATGGATGGATGGATATTATAGTCAGACTATTTTCCATGTCAAAATACATGGTAATTGTCATTCAACTTATTTCACGCAATTATTTATAATTATGAAATATCTTATGACTCAAGCCTCTTCAGACCCCTTCTTTATGAAATATTGTTTTTGTCCATTCCATTCTAGTTTAATGTTACTAATTATATGACTATCACTTTTAGATAATTAATCTCTCAATTATTTGATCAATTTTTCTTGCCAGATTAGTTCCTGTATTCAAAGAAATAATCATTTTCTTTCAAATTGCAGAAAGTGATTATTTATAATTATGAAATATTTTCCATCCAACTGATTTAAAAGCTTCTTTAGACCCCTTTTGCAAGGCGTGATGCTGCAGCATATTCTGTTCATTAGTGACCTCATGACAGTTTTCACACACACACGGCTTCTGAACATACACAATGGAGCAAAGTATAACTGGCAGTCACTCTGTCTGCCATTATAAATGTTTGAGTGAAGGGGACAACATGCATGCAGAATATAATATGGACCCAAGTCAAGAAATGAATTCAAATTTTGGGAGGCAACCAGGTTACCTGCTTATCATCCATCAAAATCACATGGACAGCATTACAATTTCCTGGTTTCACACTGGTGAGGCCTCATCTGGAGTACTGTGTGCAGTTTTGGTCTCCAGGCTACAAAAAGGACATAGCAGCACTAGAAAAGGTCCAAAGTAGAACAACTAGGCTGATTCCAGGGCTTAGGGGATGAATTATGAGGAAAGAGTAACAGAGCTGAGCCTTTTCAGTTTTAGCAAAAGAAGATTAAGAGGAGACATGACTGAAGTGTTTAAGATTATGAAGGGAATTAGTACAGTGGATTTCAAAATGAGTAAGAATAATAAAATGAGTTTATCAAGAACTACAGCTGGAAACTTGTTAAGGGTAAACAAACATTAGGAAGTTTTTCTTTAAACAGAGAACCACATTCATCCATCCATCCATTTTCCAACCCGTTGAATCTGAACACAGGGTCACGGGGGTCTGCTGGAGCCAATCCCAGCCAACACAGGGCACAATGCAGGAACCAATCCCGGGCAGGGTGCCAACCCACCGCAGACAGAGAACCACAGACACATGAAATCAACTACCAAGTAGCGTGGTAGACAGTAAGACTTGAGGGACTTCCCAAAGAAACTTGATGTTATTTTAGAAAATTTACATGGATAGGGCTGGCAAGCTTTGTTGGGCTGAATGTCCTGTTCTCGTCTAGATTATTATAATGTTCTAATGTTCTGTTGGATAATGTAAATAAATTATACCGCATTATGAAAGCATAATTAAATAAAATTGCCTGACTCATAGATACAATATATTATCCACCTTAATAAATGGGCGAGTGTCTATGTGTGTTTCTATGTATCTGTTTATCTGCCTAGTTACTAGGGATTGGAAGAAAAATGTAAAAATTAGGAAAATCATGTCTGTGGTGGGCTGGCGCCCTGCCCAGGGTTTGTTTCCTGCCTTGTGCCCTGTGTTGGCTGGGATTGGCTCCAGCAGACCCCCGTGACCCTGTAGTTAGGATATAGCGGGTTGGATAATGGATGGATGCATGGATGGAAAACCATGTAGAAGAGGGGGAAAAAATCATAACTGATAATAAAAAATTACAAAAAAGGGTCTAAAAATAACAAAATTGGTCTTAATGACCTATTCTGTTTTCAGACATTATACATTGGCACAGCAGCATGGTAATCACTTTCTTGCATCCACTCATGCCACGTGAATAAGGTTTACTGGTGTAATGCTAATTACTGACAACTTCTTGTGGTGGGAGATGGATGAATGAAAATAACGATAATTCTACACACACGTCAGGAAAGCCAAGACGACTAGGCTAGACTAGTGTTACAGTAACCACTGTTGCATTTTCCCAATAAAACACTTTGACTATAAGAGTGATCCATTCTACACTTGACACCAAGAGGAAGTGCAGAAAACAGGGTGCTCTTTTTCAAGAGGAAGAGGCCACCGCATAGGAAAGGAATAGGGTGCATATTATTATACCAAACCGAATGCACAATCCATAAATCAAATAAAAAACATGAGATCTACACGGATTACTTTGATTTCAGCCCATCCTAGATGGGGAGTACAACTAGGACTGTATATAAATATGCACATTTCTCAGCTAATCATGATCAAGTTCTAGTCTTTGAGTGGGAATCAACAGAAAATCTGCTTTCGAAACAGACAAACAAGAAGGATGGATGGATGCCACACTTTCTGTCCTATAATGATCTGACTACTGGATACAAGAGCTTTTTTTAACTAGAGAAAACATTTCCTTGTACCCTGATGCAGAGTATCCCAGCCAGCATTTTTCCCCCTTGTCTAAGGTAATCAACAAAACCTAACAGTGACAGATAACTGAATAACTATGAAAATAAAATAATATGTTTTATAGTAAGTGTGCTTCATTTATAACTTTCAATTAATGTCCAAAATAGACTGATAATAAACACATGCCTGAGGTTTATTGTAGAGAAAATTGAATTTGCAGGGGTTTGAATGAATGTTGTATCATCGGACAATGTACTTAGGCCATTGAACAAAGCCCCAGAAAGCTACCAAAGACCAATTGAGATATCAGCTGGTAGTTCAATTCCATCTCATGCTGGGGGTCTCCACCTCAGTTACTATTTATTGCAATTTTCTGCAGATACTCCTCACACAGTATGTCTTGTGATGGCTGCTCTTGGGTACATTTTCTATGATTGGAAAAAATCAACAGCTTCAGCCATGTATGAAAGTAATTTTACTTAGTTGTGATTTTAATCAGAAAACCTTCCTCTACAGCAAGAAATACAATATCCAACAAAGAGTCATAAAGCAATGGCTGAGAAGAAGCTTTACTGGCTGGTCCTGTATAATTCAACATTATAATGAAGTCAGTTTTTAGTATTCGGCAATATGATCATTAAAATGGACAAAATCTTTACAGTTTGTTTAGTCACCCACCCTGAACCATTTACTTATAGAGTTATGGACAAGTGTGAACAAATAAAGTACCCATTTCAGGTAGATGTTATTATTTTTTATTCATCTGATCTTGTTTTCTTAAAGAGCCAAATGTGTAAGAGCATTATGTAATAAATAAAAGCAGATAGCATGATGTTGAGTGGCAGTTGTGGCTGACAAATACATTTTTGTTATTTTTACTAAAGTGTGACAATTTGTATTAGAAATATTAAAAATATTCTAAATATTATTCTAAATTCTAAATTATTCTAAATATTATTCTAAATAATATATGTCAAAATTGATTAAATCAGTAGAGCAACCAACCTCACTAAGTATTGTAGCTTTTTGAAACTCTTTTGTATGTGGATCTGCTTATTCACTTTACCACTTTAGTTATTTTATATAGTAGGGGAGCATTTTAAGGTAATACAAGACAGGAAAATGGTCATAGAGATCTATGGCACTGCATACACTGGCACTGGTCACAGCACCACACCTCGCCATGCCTGTAAGAGGAGTATGCTGATGCCCAGAAAGATCTACAGGCAATGGCACCAAATTAGAAGAGTACTTTCCTGGGTGGGAACCTGATATGTTCTTCAGGGCACTAGAGGGCAGGTAAACTAGCTTTAAATAGAGTTGCCTGAACTTCTAATAGAAAGGAGACGTGAAAGTTCTGAATAATGTGAATTATGCAATCAACAGTCCCAAAATGTAAGTGTACAGTTTGACCCTACTAGAAGACCAGTTCAGAAACACTGAAAAAATGATATTGGTGGTAGGGATGGGACATCTGAAACAGATGCTTCGAAGCTTGCATTACTTTACTGAAGCCCACTGTTTTGAAGCAGTGTATCCAAGCTTTATTACCATGTGACTGATGATGTCTGAGACTACCACTCACATTCTACATAGAAGAAACTGCATTATATATGAAGCCCATAAGTAAGTATGGAGTCCAGAAGTATGAAAGTGTTGGATAACAAGCATATTCCATCCAATACTGTTTTTCTGTACTGGAACTTCTAATGTGTCTTTAACATTCTAGACCAGTGTAACATTTTTTTGAGATCCAGTCTTACCATGTTTAGTGTCTTCAAGTCATAGTGGGGCAATATTGTTTGTATGAACTGCCCACTGTGACTCATTGCGAGACACTTCGCAAAATGTATGCGACCCTTCCCCATTGAATACAATAGTGAGTCACAATCCTGCACGTCCCAAAAGGCAGCAACCAACCCATCGTTTAACAAACTATGCTCTTAGACTACTGAATTCCAACTAGTGTGGCAACAGCAAGCAATCCTTCTAAGGACAATGTGCCATCCTGAAACAGCGGTGGAAGCGTGAGCATGGTGTGGTGCTACAATATTCTTAATGGAAATGAGTTCATTTTTGGGACAACACATTTAAACATTTTATTGTAGAAAATTGTTACCCATACTAACGTACATTTATTGCAGCATTTTAATGACAATGTGATTATCATAAGATCAAAATGAACACAAAGAGTGTCTTCTCATCCTTTCAGTGCCAAAGTCCAAATTGAGATTAGGTGATCAACAAGGGCTCTTGTGTGAACTTCGCTCACTGGCTGCCTTGAGCTCCTAGCTGCTATGATTTCTGTTAACCACCAGATGTCACTATTTTCACAGCGTCTGATCTTTTTTTTTGGCACCATCAGGAAGATGCTTCAAAAGCTCCACAGGGCTTCGACTGCCCATCACTAATTGGTGGCATGCCTCTCTTTTGCTCTTAATTCAGCGTCGCAGCTGGATAAAGAGACAGGACCTCACTCTATTCTGGTGTACTGATGTAAAAGAAAATAGTTCAGCTCCTCACCGCAGGTCAAATGCACCATACATACTGGAATACCGATGTACAACATGACTGTTCCCCTGACAGCTTCAAAGCGCCACTTTTCAAATATTTACCAGCCATTCCAGCAAAGCATTCTGGGATTAAGTCTTAATGGAGCAGAAAAACCCAATAAAAGGACCCTGTTTACACATTTATAAAAGACCAATGTTCCAGTTTTTTTCCCACTGACAAAACGCAGATAATGCAAAACAATTACAAGCTAAACATTGCAGCATTTTAAATCTTGTGCATTTGATATTTATTTATCTTTTGTTTCATTTTGTACATTAGGTCTAATTTATGATTAAAATGTACCTGCCAAAGCCTGTGATATTGCAGCCTTGCCTTCAGTGTGATTTGGTCTAGATGACAGTTTCTTTGCTTCACCTAGCCTGGCTAAACATGTCATCAAATAAAGAATTTTTTGTGGACATTGGGAGAGAGGGAAAAACCACGATATTAAAATAGGGAAGGGGGACATTTGTGGATTTCAATAGAAATGTCTGTCTGAATCAGAGAAGCAAGTGCTCAGTTGTTCCTGCTGCCTGTGCTTCTTGCTGTTGGAGGTGAGCTTGATTCAAGATACCATGGTGAGGTATCTTCCTATAAATTATCCTACCTGCAGCACTTCCTGGTTCTGCCTATCTCCATTCCCCTACCTGTTGTGTCACTTTTTAAACTGACTTAAAAAATATTCTTCTGTCTGATTTTTGTGACTGATGTGACAATCTTCACAGGCAGAGATGGCTGGCTGCTTTTGTACTCCAAACAGGTGAGTACCAAGAACCAAGCAGTTGAATGTGCGAACATCTAAAATAACACATATTTATTAATTAATGTTAAGGAATTATTTTTGTTGTATTTGTAAAGCTTAAAGGCTGTGGTACATAGAATTTTATGTGATGAGAAAAAGTTACTGTTTTCACAAAGTACCAGAATTAAAAAGGAAGATTGCAAAGCTTCAAGGGGCATCTTTATTAAAAAACAATATAATGCTGTTAAATTTTAAGGCAATAAACAGATCTATACAGATAGCGAACAGGAAAATACTACCTAAAACTACCTCCTTTCTCTATATTGTATGATTTATTGATTAATTTTGTGATATGTGAGTCACTGTCTTGCTCCCGAGAGAAGTCACTGATTCCACAGGCTTCGGGAAAACCAACTTTATTCCAATCAAAACAGGAACAGTCAGGGTGTTTATTCAAAAGGGCATTACCACTTTAATACACAAAGATACAGCAAACATGCTATAACAGAGCCAGGTTAGTGGCCGAGTTAGACGGAAGGAATAGCCTCTCGCACCCATACCCAATTAAGAAGCAGTTGATAAAAGAGCCTGCACCTGTGGGGAAGGACAGTCAAAAAGAGAGGAAGAAAAGGAGAAACAGAGGTTAAAGGGATTGAGGCAAGCGAGCAAGCAGACAGGAGCGAGGAAGTGAGAGAGAAGGAGATTGAGAGCCAGTGCATAATGTAAAGAAGCAGCTGGATGGGAGTGGAGCCTCAGAGAGAAGTGTGTATGGCCAGCACTCAGGAGAGGGCATCACATTCAGGGGTGTGCCTTTGCCAGGAAGAGCCACTGAATTGGCAGCAGTGGGAGGACTGTGGGCTTTCGCCTGGTGGAGCTATTTGGCAGAGGTGGGCGTAGGGCAGAGCAGGGTTTGGCAGCTCCTCATGGAATGCCGTGGGATTGGCATTGGGGACAAAAGATTGTCTGCGCCTGCTGGTGGACTTCTCTTCGGACTGCAAGGTCCAAAAAGGGCAAGTCAAGGAGACATTGATTATAAAGGGGCACCAGGGCTATGACTTTTAAGGACAGTTTCTTGTCTTTTTTTTCTTTGTTTTTATGGATTTTCTATATTTATTTTAACCTAAAGCTGTTTTGGATTATTTATTTATTATGAGTTTTGCACTACACTTTGGACACTTTTTTTGTTGATTTGCTTTGGTTTTAAAATAAAAGCACTGAGCACTTAGGGACCTACCCCTTGCAATGTGTTGTGTGTCCTCATCAGCCTGGCTCATCCAGTTACGTTATCGATGGTGTTGGGTTCAAGAGGCTCCCAAAACAGAAGTGGGAGTATGATGCCTAACAAGCAATTCCTGCCTGCGTTGACAGTTTCAGCACACCACACAGCTGGGGGAGTTTCAGTGTCTCAAAAAAACTCACAATTTAATTTAGGTACACCTCTAACTAAATCATTGTCGTTACTGTTATAGTTCCCTCCTCCTTCATGTGGTGGTTGAACTAGAAGCCCACAGAAAGAGTCAAGGAGCTCCTAATGACTCAGAGTACAGTCTACTCTTCTCTCAGGCACAGTTCAGCAATCAGAGAGGTCTGAGGAGCAAAGACTCACCAAGTTTTCCAGGGTGGATGCATAAGATCTATCCCTTCAGTTCACATAAAAGGCTAATCTAGAAAAAGGAAGGCCAGTTCACTTCTGGTCAAGCAAGAGGGATGATCTCCATGACCAAAGGGTCCAGTCCCTTATGTAGGGATACTAAAAGACTTTCAGAGAATAGCAGATGAACTGCTAGAGAGAGCCTCTAGAAAGTCAGGGGATTAAATGAAAAGAGTTCTTGAAAATAAAGTCCTTTGTTTTTCATTTTTTATGTAGTGGTTTATATTTGAGTTTTTTTTTTTGATAGCGGTGTGCCCTCCTGGAGCCACAATACGTAATGAACCAAACTGTTGCCCTTACCCACATTCATTTAAAAAAATAATAATTATATGTTGTGTACACCTAGCTCAAGGTAATTCTGTCTGCAGCACATCTGGAAAGCAGTGAGCTCCCTCTTTGTACCATTTAACTTGTGAAATTCTAATGTTCAAACTGGCATCAGGCAGCAGAGGATGCACACTTGAAATTCCTTGAGAATGCACTCACAGCAGCTTTCCTCACAGATGGGGCTCTTTGTTTCACTGCACTACTGCCCCACAGCAGGTCATTTTCATCGGCTCAGTTACAGGGTCGAGTTCTTCAGCATCTTGCTGCTCATCAGTTCTGAGAGAAGATACAGCCACACCCAGGTCCTTATGCAGCCCTCACATATCAAGCCTCTCTTTGTGTGAAAGTCTGCTCTTCTGCTTTCTTTGCTCACTCATTTATAATAACAAATGATTCAATGCTCATAAAATCGACTTCCAATTAAGATTGCACATTTCTTATTGGGGTAAGGGATTTATATAGATATAAGACGGCTGGGGAATGGGCGTGAAATTGCTTAAAGACAATATAAATCAAAGAAAGATCTAGACAATTTCACATGCACGGCTAAGAGGTACAAATTGAGAAAAAAAAATAGAGAGCAGAAAAAAATTAAAATGTCCCATTATCGTAATATATTGATACTGTAGGTGGTCACAGTCCAGCACAGGGTTTTTAACAATGGAAGGAAGTTTAAATATGTATTTATTCGGTTAACTAGTGCTTCTTATTTCAGATATGTCACACGTATTTTTTTCTTTCTTTTTTTTTTGTATTTATAATTTTCAATCATCATATTTATGTTGTCATATTACAGTCAAAAATGCAATATAATAATTATCATCAGTGTCTTCTGACTAGTGTTGGTGTCTTGAGAGAAAAGAAATACAATAGTAAAATGAGGAATAAGCAGAACTAAATGTTTAAAGCATAATGTAAACAATAATAATAAAAACAAACTTCAAAAAAGGATGGGAAATACAAAGAAAAATGGTTATTTTAATTAACAAAAGGGGAAGAGAGTAGCATATGACAGTAAAAAATCACAAACCAATGATAGAGAGAATGATTGATCACAGGCTTAAATTTCATTTTCCATTCAACCACCTTCCAATCCTGTTTATCCTGAGCAGGGTCATGGGGAAGATGGACCCCACATCAGCAAGCATAGGGCACAAGGCAGGAATGATCCCTGGACAGGGTGCCAGTACTTTGCATGATGAATACACATGCACACATCCGAGGAAAATTTATCATTGCCAATCCACCTAACCAACATGTACAGTATTTGGACTGTGAGAGGATACCCATGTGGACACAGGGAGAACATGCAGACTCCATGCAGGGAGGACCCAGGATGCAAACCCTGGCCTCCTTTTGCAAGATAGCAGTGCTCTCACTGTTCCATCATGCTGTCCCCCTAGATTAACCATTAAGCAAAATAATCATGCGCTTAGGGCCTTTAGAAAGATGGGGTTGGGCACCACAGAATTTTTTCCCCCTAGCTATCATGTTCTTAACTCATTCATTGCCTCATTTAACTCTAGCCAAATGTTTTGTAATTGGCCTTATCTGCCTTGTTCAACTTTAATCTGCATTGTTAAAATAAAAAAAAAATACTTTTGGAATGGTGAGTGACTAAATTTCAAAAGTTTGGTTTGAAGATGTTGTCAGATGTCACATTTGTTTCTGTCTTGTGGCGTAAGAGATTTGTGTCTGTTGAGTGTAAACACAGCTGGCTGTGTCTGGCTAGTATTTAACTCATCAGCTGATTTGCGTAATAAGCCATTAAGCCCTTTATTTTATTATTCTTTTTTTACCAATTTTTCACACAAACAATAAAAGTTGTAATCTCTCATCACGCCTTCAGTACTTATTGAGTCTTAATGTCTTGTCAGTCAAGTGATGGATGGGCCGAAGAGGCACCATTGTTGGGCTTTGTTTAAGGTTTTAATTGGCCCTACTTTAAATTAAAAAAAATAAAAATAAATCAAACTTGCACATATAACGAATGACAGAAAAGCTGAAAAATTCACAGACTATTACATTTAACTAGAAAGGAAAAATACAATGACATTAAAAAATTAAGACAAAACAGTGTAAAAAGGAAGATACACATTTATTGAGAAACATACAGTAGATAAATAATTCTAGAAAAAAATGAAGTGAAAATGAAATACAGTCTCATCTAGAGAAACCCAAGATAGATAGATAGATAGATAGATAGATAGATAGATAGATAGATAGATAGATAGATAGATAGATAGATAGATAGATAACACTCTTTTAAACAAAATGGCTCAGTCTTGGGTTGATCAATATGGAGCTCCTTCGCTCAGGTTATCACTCTGTCAAGTGACGCCTCCTTCTGGGCGATTGCCACTTTTAAAGCCCAAAGACAATAAAGGGCGGAGTCAGTTTACACACATATATATTCATGCTGTCTATGGTACTATTAAATCTCATATCATCTCATCCTCTCAACTTTTCTGGTGAAGGTGGTGGCAACACTGATAGATAGATAGATAGATAGATAGATAGATAGATAGATAGATAGATAGATAGATAGATAGATAGATAGATAGATAGATAGATAGATAGATCAACAAATAAACATATTATAAAGATAATAACCCCCTTCAATAATCCCTTTTAGAACATATAAAACAAAAAATATAGGGAATTTGATGAAAGAGACATGCAGAAGTCAAATGATGCAGTTAATGCATACAAAGCTGCAGAATAAAATGAAGAAAATATTGTAATTGTCCTTTGTTGAATGCAGTTCTCTTGAACTTTGGACTGTGGTAATAGACTGATGCCACAGACTACAATTCACTCAAATACCAGTTAACACATTTAGAGGATCACATTTTTATCAGGGTGACTTGACAAGAAGAATTATCACTAAATAGTAAATGCCACTTGAATACCGATGTAAAAATGTAAAAGAAACCTGAGTGTCAAACCTAGTGTATGTGAACAGCTGAGAGTAAATCAAAAGGTAAAGAAAGGAACTTTCTTGATTGCTTATACAACTGAAATAATAAAACAGAAGAAGATTTAAATATTATTATGCAATAGTATCAGCTAAATAACAATGGAAGGTCAATAGCCATCATCTCATATTAAAAGTGGCTTTCCTAATGCAGCAACTGCCACAAAGTACTTCTTATAATGTACAGAATATATCAAAATATGTGAAATTTTGTACCTTACTGCTTACTTCTGACACTGTAAGAAAATAAGAGATAGAAAAAAGTACCAATAAGATCACGAGGTCTTAGTAATCCACTGCAGTCTGATGTAAAGAACTATTAAAAATATGTTGATTCAGCCAAACTCAGGGATCTGCTCAGACTGGGAAGAAGGAGAACAATCAATGCAGAAGTGTAAATGGGGGCCGACCAGCAGTGGACACTCACTTTATTGACAGTTGTTAGTATAGTGTTGGTGTCCCCCAGCTCCAGAGTCCTGGGTTCAGATTTCAGCCGGGTCTCTGATTGTGTGGAGCTAACACACTCACAGGACTTAAGGACTTACGGACCTGTCCTACTCCGACAGACTCAGAGAATTAAAGCTATTTAGTCTTGAGCAGAACATACTGCGTGGAGACCTAATCCAGGCCTTCAAAATCCTCAAAGTGAATTCTCTCCACTTAATGGTGAATCACATACTCGAGGACATCAGTGGAAATTAAGGGGCAGTGCATTTAAGAATGAAGCCAGGGAGCATATCTTTACTCAAAGAGATGTAGGAATCTGGAAGATACTATTAGTTGAAGCAGAAACCTTTAAGAAGTATCTGGAGGACATATTGGGTCAGCTTAGTTATTAAACAAACAAGCGTGATGGATTGAAAGGTTTCCCCTTGTTTGTCAAATTTCTTATGCTTATTCCTTAACTTAAGAAGTGCCAGTTCCTATACTGTGAGACCATGCAGCAATGGACACAGGGACAGTCCACTATATGGAGAAGTTACTCCCACTGGACCCCGTTAAATTTGCTTAGCCACTTGTGTTTTCAGTTTGGGAGGTTACCAGACTGTCTATTGAAAGTAAATATGGGGAGGATATGTATGGCCCAAACTTCTCTAGCTGGGATAAGGACCCAAAGCCCTGGGCCAATGAGAATGAACTCACTATGTCACATGGTGTATTATTGTTATGATTAAGCACAAAAATAAAGATTGGCAAACCACTTTTTTTACTAGTTAATAATAATTATGGCTTTTCCAGCTGATTCCTATCCTCTTTAACACGCCAGGTACTTTAAGAATGAAGGACTGCAAAAATGTCTTCTGCATTGATCTCAAATGTAGAGGAAAACTAAACAAAACTGGTGGTCCACAGAATGAATTTCTTGAACATTTTATTGGATAAAAGTTTTCTTGTGCAACAGCTACTATTGATTGCCTATGCTTCAGAGAAGTGAGGCCTGCCAGACTCAAAGCTGGGTGATAAATAAACGAAGTCCTCATGGAAATAAGTCTTTGGAAGAGTGGAATAATGTATTCTTTTAAGGAAAAGAGTTTGGCTGCATTTTAAATTGATAATATTCAATTTCGTTAAAGATTTTCATGCATGCTTCAGTGAGTCAAAGGAAAGCCTGGATTAAGACTGAGATGGAACTTTCCTGTCTGGCCTGCAGTGCTAACAATAAAAATAAATAGTTTAGGTCAAGGTTGTTCTTCTTAGCCATTGCTAAATGTAAATAAATAAATAAACAAATAAATAAATAAAACAAACATGCTCCAGTTACTCAAACTGGAATAGAAAATGGGTATTGGTTAATTGAATGAGATCAAATTAATACTCATTCAAAGACCACTACAACTCAGAAGGAGGGGCGATAGGCAGTTTGTTTGAAGACAGTAAGGCTGACTGCACAAGAATCTAACAACAGTGAAACTGTTAAATAGCTTTTAGATCAGATTGATAAATTACTTAACTTTACCCTGTCATACCTTTCTCCATTCGGTTGTGATGGGCTGTCAATGGCAACAAAATAAAAGACACTGCATTCCAAAGTGGCCCTTTAGTGCCACCTTTAGGGGAAAGCAGATACTGATGGGGTTGTTGCCATTTCTTATATTGAATGTTGAGTGTCTGCTCTCCATCACAGTACTCATGACACTTTCTTTTCATGTAAATGTCAAATGTCAGGTACAATAGTCAGGATAAGACTTGTCAAATCTCGGTTTTCAAAGCGTTTGCTTTTGTTTGGCTAGTAGGTGCTCAGCAAAGCCGGCAAGAAGATGTCAGTGCACTGAGATTGTTACTAGAAATGCAAAACAAATGATCAAATAATTCATAATTAAATGAAAATATAAAAATTAGAATATAAATAGGAAGTATGAAGAAATCATTTGGTGTGTCAGGGCAACACAACCCATCCATCCTCTAATACAATTATCCATTGCCACGTCAATAGGAGTGAGTGCCTATCCCAGCAGCACTGAGGGGAAGGTGAAACTGGTGTCTGCCCATCAAAGGGTACATACAGTCAAATACATACACATGTGCATGCATGTATATAATACATACACTGTATATATATATATACAGATCTATATATAAAATATAAGTATATATATATATATATATATATATATATATATATATATATATATATATATATATGTTTATGTGATCTGTATTATGTATATTATTTCAATTTTTCCCCCGGAAAAAAGAAGTGTAGTATTTTCAAAGCTAAGACTCAGAGAATTAAAGACTTGTGAAAGAATGCACTTAATATGGGAAAGCACATATTGACAAGACTGGCCTTATTTTTCCAGCATTAGCAGTTTTCAGTCAGACTAGCATTGTTCTGCTGTGGTTCTTCCCTGTCTTTCTTTTTTTTAAGAAGCTTTGACACTGATCTTTTCTGCGCCAGCTCACTTTTCAGCTCTCTGCTATTTTGTTAAACTCTAATTTATGGCTTTTAAATCCAGGAAGCCTGCAGAGCTGTTCTTGTGCTATTGGTGTTATCTGGCAGTGGTACAACAGTGCCCTCTGCGGATTTTAAAGTGCATTAGATGCAATGTTTTGCATAGCAGAAAACTAAAAAAAATGAAAGGTTTATCCGTCCAGTTCTAAGCCTATTGAATGTATGGCTGGCTTCAAAGCTTCCTGGGATAAGGATGGTAAGGCAGCATAGTTGAGCATTTGCACTGCGTTTCATTAAGGTCAAGTAAGTTTAGTTACAGGTCTTCACAATAAAACCGCATGTCAGCCTGGAAAATAAATACAGGCAGGTTTACCACTATAAAAGCACTGATTAAGATGTGTTCAAGTCAGATGCTGTCTATCAGTGCAATGCTCTGTTTATGTCAATATGCTTGTGATAAAAAAGCGTCAAAGCAAATTTCCATCCATTCATCCATTTTCCAACCCGCACACACCAAGCACACACTAGGGCCAATTTAGAATTACCAATCCACCTAACCTGCATGTCTTTGGACTGTGGGAAGAAACCAGAGCGCCCGGAGGAAACCCACGCAGACACATTTTCTGATATAAATAAGGAAACATTTTTACAAAGTAAACCAAGCCAGGGGGCATTGTGCCATAGATGCCAATTACATTGATTAATGGATCGACTGTCTCAAGTTACAACCATGCACCTTTTTGCTGTTTCTGTGGATTTTACACATTCTCAGTCCATCATGTCTGTGTGAGTTTCCTCAAGGTCCTCTACTTCTCTTCAGATAGATAGATAGATAGATAGATAGATAGATAGATAGATAGATAGATAGATAGATAGATAGATAGATAGATAGATAGATAGATAGAGGACATTTGGCTTTTTACAGAACCTCTTTAAAAATATATACATAAATAGGTAGATATGTAAGTGGGTGGGTGTCACAGTCATAGTGAGGCGTTATGCAGCTGTATTGCTGTTGTTATAAAGGAGCCCCCGTAGCCTTTCTTGACACACTTTTGGTGACTAATTCTGAGTAGTAACACTATAATAATAATAATCATCATAATCATAATAATTATAATAATAATGCTGAATACCCACAAAGACATGCCGGTTAGGTTAACTAGTGACACTGTGGATATGCCTATGTGTGACGTGTCCAGTACTGGTTCATTTCTGAGACCATAATTTGGATTAAGCAGTTTTGAGAACTTTGTTATGACATATCAAACTTCTATGATATATTTGTGAGAAACAAATTCCTTGGTTTCCATTGCATGTAATATTTGTATATGGTACACCTAACTTGTAAGTTGAAATATTACTTCTTTGTGTTATTAAAGATAGACTAGAATGTCAGATTGTGGTTTGTTTTGATTGTTTAATAAAAGCACCAAGGCACTTTTGTACCTACCCTTTGCTATGTTTGTGTGTTATGTCCTCATCTGCTGACTCATCCCTCGGGTACGTTATTGGAGGTAGTGGGTTCACGAGGCTCCCAGGATGAAAGTGGGAGAGTGGAGCCAACCCACACTGTAACATGGACATTTTAAGCAAGTACTGCATTTTTCAGCCTTGATATACCTGATCAAATAATGAACATGCTAAGCTAAACAGTAATGTACAGTATATGTTGTTTTGTGTAAAGTGTGTTTTTCTTGCCATGATATCAGGATAAAAGTACTGATTGTGAAAGTGAACAAAGCTTCCTGAAGACATCACATGGCATTGAAGTGTGTTCTGCAGCATCAGTTTTCAACATTTTTGACTTGGGAACTGGCAGAGGACTTAGAAAATCTTTGCAAACTGGGGAGTTTTAAAATATAGTAAATTTGTTTACTCTGGATTTGAGATTGCATAATATTAGATGCCTCTAATTCATTTTTGAGCCTCTAGATTTACTAACATTGTATCAGAGTTTCAAGTATCCAGATGTTGTACAATTCGATCAGAGAGTTGGGTGGGATGTTTCCCCTTGGATTCTTGCGACTCCAGATGAAACACGACTTAATATTTCATTCCAAATGTTATCTGAAAAGTGTTCACATTGGCTAATAAATGTGATATTGGAAATCACCAAATTTCATGGACTGGCAGAAATACTCCATTCTCTGAAACTGGAAAATATCTTATGGGACTGGTAAAGTCTCGTGAACCTGTGGTTAGGAAACATTGTGCTACAGTATGTGGAGTCTCTGATACTAGGAAAGATACATTGATATAACAATCATTGAACTAATTGGTATAGCCTTTTGAGGACTATAGGCCCTGGAGTTTGGGGCCAGTATTGGCTTTGGGATAAGAGTATTCTTGGGATGTCATTGTCAACATTTTTGAAATACTAGAAATACTAGCAATTAGAAATACTCATGACCCAAACCTGCTACATGCTATAATCATCCCTGATCACTAGTAAACAAGGACATGCTGCCGTATACCACAAGTTTTATTCTGTAGTTTTCAAGTACAATGAGCATTGCAGCCAAATCTTCATTTTGAGGCCCATTGTGTATGAATTCTAATCCGTTTATAGAGTGCTGCCTATTCAGTGGGCACTGTGGATAACTCTGCAGCTTCACAGTATATGGGGACTATGGTAGTTTAGTCCCACAGTATAAGAAAGTGATGTTTTTCGTGTCTAAGACTGTTTTCTTACTGGTGAAACAAAATTAAGGAATATTTTGATCCAAGAGAGATATGGATGAACCATTTCATTGTGTGTAGTTTTCTTAACAGTGCACCCTGTCCACCTTGTGTGTAGTTTAATTCTTTTGATATAGCCTTCCATTGCAAAAGAACATTACAAATGTGTCAATTATGAGAAGACCACTCAGTCCCAATATCTCACCTGCTACATTTTAAAAGCTGTCAAGGTGTCTACAGCTATATGACATGGTAGCTTATTAAAGATACCCACAGCTCTTTGTGTGAAGAAGTTCTGCCTGGATTCCTTGACTCTTCCTTTTCACTGATGTATATGATTCACTGTTTAACTCATATTATTCTGATTGATCAATTTGATCAACACCTTCAAGAACTTCAAGGACCTGAATTCAGTTCTCACACGGTCTTCTCTGCTCAAGACTGAAAAGGTTGAACTCCCTTAGTCTGCCAGTGCCTTTTAGTCCTGAAAGGCCCTTGGTTGCTCTTCTCTTTTTCTAGAGTGGTGACCAGAACTGTACACTATACACCCGATGTGCTCTCTCTAGCACATTAATAATCTAAGCATAACATCCCTTGGTTTAGTTTTTACAATATCACATTTCATTTGCCTGTTTAATTGCTTCTGTGCATTCTGTAAGAATGTTGTGTCAATGTAAACCCCTTAATCCCTTTCAGACGTTGCTTCCTGTAGGAGAGCATTGCTCATCTTGAATGTGCAATTAATGCTCATTTTAAATAGGTGAAGCAGTTCTGGATGCTAAACAGTATTCGCCCAGAATTTAAGATGGCCCTTTTCTTTTTTGAAATATTTTTGCAGCCTTCTCAGTATTTGCTAAGCCTGTACCTGTTTGTTCAAAGCCTGTGATTTGGCACTTATTCCCATGCTGGTGGGCACTACATTACTCACAAGGATGTTCTTGCATAAAAATGTGGATTCCCTTGGAGTTTCGAGAGTAGTTTTTTGTGGTACTGCCATTGATGTCTGCATGAGCGCCTAATCCAGCTCTTCAAAATACTCAAAGGCATCAAGAAAGTTGATCTCAAAGAAATCTTTCATTTCAATAGTAAATGGACATCCGTGAGGACTCCAGAAGACAAATTGCAGAAAGCATTTCTGGTAAACACTACCCAACCACCAAGTGGGCGTCAAAATCTGCATAGCTTTTAAAAAGTATGTGGATGAGTTTTTGGGAAAATGTAACTATTAGCTTACCAAAATACTAGATAGACTGAATGTTCTCTCCTAGTTTGTTAAATATCTTATATTTTTAAGATATTAGAACTTTAATGTAATCAAGAACAACACAAAAATGCGCTTAATTTGTTGCTGAAGATGCTTAAAAAGACTTTTGGTAACACTTGAATCTGGTGCATCTCTTAGACATTGGCTGTTATGTAACAAGAACTTAACACACGCTTCTTTGGGTCTTCATAACACTTTAAAAGAGTTTAAAAGAGTTAGTAAAGTGTATATTCACCTCTGCAATGTAATCTACTAACAAAACTTCACTTTGGTGGCTTAACTGAGACACATTTCTCTTGATATTACATATTTAGTATAAGACCTGTGAATCCTTCATATTAACAAGTAATTATACCATCATGTCAATATACCTCAATGTACAGAGATGAATAACCTATATTTTATAAGTGTCATGAAGACCAAAAGAAGCTTTGGTAATGTCTTGTTACATAACAAACAGTAAATGAGTTATAGATGCTTTTTTGTAGTACCTAATCCAAAGTGTTACCAGACTTTATTTCAGCAAGGAGCTGAAGATAACATTGATGGCACCTTGGTCAGTTGTTACATCTGGTAATACTGATGGAATGTCAAATTGAAATCGATCAGATCTATGACTCAGAAAAATGTTTTTAAACACAATATGACAACTACTAGAGGACTCTGCTGTTCAGTTTCACCATAATGAACTTAATTTATCTGGAGGGACTCATTCTTAGAGTCGTACATAATTTGTCCCTCTCCTGTCACAGTTTCATCCATCACATTTCTCATTGCCTCATGCCAATATCACAGAGGCTAGCATCTTCTTGGACATTTACTGGCAATTCTGAGTGAACTGTTTGAGGCTCTACACTGGTTCACAACACAGACAGCAGGCCACACTACACATGGAGGCAATTTTAAACAAGATAAGCCATTTAACACATGTCTGCTAGTGATTGACTCAGCTAGCTCTGCATTGTATGTTAAACAGACCCAATCTTCCCATCACCCTGTACCCTAATTACAGTAAGGCTAAAACGTGGGTATGATGCTTCAGATTCAATTCAGTTCAGTTTATTTGTGTATAGCGCACTTTAGAGAGTGCAGCATTTGATGAGATCACAGGCAGAACAGAAACAAACTGTGCAAATTACTAATTAAATAATCTGTGCAAATAAAACAAAGCACTTCCAAACTACTGTAATTAACATAAATGGATCCCAACAATATCTGCTCATTAATTAATTGCTGAACTATGGCCAGTTGACAACAGAGGAGAGGAAAACAAAAACACCAGTCAGCAGCGTCCCTTCAGATAACAGCAACTACATCATTGAATTAAACATGACAGCCCAGGGGTTTAAGTTTAGGGGCTCATCCTCTAGTAGCTGTGCATGAGCATGAAGATGATACTGAAAATGTTGAGGCTTCCAGCTGCCACAACTTAGTACAAAAATAATACAGGTGCCGGGTCACATGGGGACAAAGAGGGCACACTGTTTTTTTTATAAATGCATGCTATTGCATTTTGCATTGAATTTTGGACTGCACTTTTGAATAGAGATATGGAGTTTTCTAATGAAAGATTCATTGGTTTGGATGCTTCACTGCTGGAACTGCTTATTTTAGAGTGAGAGTATTTGTATATCAATCTATCCATTCATTTTCTTATCCTTTGTCAAGGATGTGGTGAAGTATGTGGGTCTAATCCATTATTAATGCCCATTGGTGCTGAAATATGACTGCAACTTTGCCTAGTCTTGTGTTTTGCTGTTTTACAGAATTAACATATTTTAAACTATTTGTGTATAAAATAGGGCAAACTCACCCTTAGGCACATGCTGGATTTCAGCGTAACAACCTTACAGTCACAGTGGTTTGGGTTTCCTGGCGTCCATGAAGGTTTTGCTCCAGTTTCCCTGTCCTATTCTGCAGATACGCTTCAGACTGACTGACAGCTCTGATGTGCTCCCTGCGGCTGTTTTTTGCCAAGTGACTGACTGCTGTCCCATTCACCGTGCATTCTTGCCTGATGCTTTGTCATGGTGAGCATTGCCTCACAGCAGTCTTGTTATACAATTGTATTAGATGGATATGTTCTACTGCCTTCTAACAATATAGATTTACTTCTAATAAAGGTGGTAGAGCCTGCATTTGAAACAGTGTGCCTGAAAAAGAAAAAAAAGGAATCTGACAAAGTTAAACCAAGACATGAGAGGAAATAAACTGCTTATACAAGCCATGTGTCTCAATAAAGCAACTAAGAACTTTTTATTAATGAGTAATTATTTTTATTTCTATTAAAGCAGTAATGTTCACTTTTGAATGGTACTGCACTGTTTAATAAAACTATGAAAAATTTCTCTGTAATATATAAGTACTGCTGTAGATCATAAAGGAAGCAGTGAACGTTGTAGAGAGCACACAGGGATGAGCACACAGAGTGTGAGTTGTGTAGAACTGCATAATTATTAACTAAACGAAGGTTACATATGGGAGTGTGAGGCTTGGTTGGAATGACTCCCAAGAAAAATGTTTGGCGCTCTACTCTTGGCAGTAATATAATGAACCATCTTCTTGAATGTCCAGTGATCTGGGGCCTCATGCATAACGCCATGTGTAGAATTCACACTAAAACACGGCGTATTGACAAAAGTGGAAATGTGAGTGTGCACAAAAAAATTCAGATGCACAAAACCATGCATAAGCCACCTTCCACACACTTCAGCTCCTTAAATCCTGGTCAGCATGAAAAGTAATGCATGTTCACATGCCACCTGCCCCACCCCGACTCTTCCCAGAATTACGTCCCTTTGAATATGCAAAGCAATATAAATAGCCCATTATGTTCAGCATTTTGTGAAAAGACAATGGCAAAATCATGGAAAAAAAAAAAACTTCAGTGAATGTGAAGTGAAGGCAAGGAAAAACGTACTATTTGTTGGCTTAAGCAGTTGTATAAACAACAAAAGGAAGCTGATCGAGTCACACATAGTTGGCAGAGACACTTGAACGTTCAAGTTCAGAAAGTCGCACAGTGCACAAAATAAAAAAGAAGTGGTCAGAAATCAAAGTCACCATGAAAAGGTGAGTAGTAGCCAACCGTCTGAGTGTCATACAGTTGTATTAGGATACAGAGAAATGAAAAAAGTAGGCACACAGTGAAGAAAAAAGTTCAAAATATCGACTTTAATCTTGAAATTTCCACTTTAATGTTGTAGTTTGCTTTGTCATTAAAGTTTCATCTTAAAATCAATGTTTAATTTATTAGCTTCTTAAGTCCCATTGTAACTAAGGTAGCATGTTAAATATTTCGCATTCTGTGTGTTCTATGTGTGAAAATCACTACATACTTCTTAAATGGGCTTTCTCTTTCATAGATAGGAGCACACCAGCACTGATCTCCATACAGTATACATTACATTCATGATATTACAGCTCTCTGAACATTTTAGAATACTAAGATGTATACTTGATATCACGCCAGTCCCAGCAAGCATACAGCATATAGCACGAGGCAGGAACAATCCCTGGATGGGGATCCAGCTCACTGCTACTGCTGCACCACCGTGCCCCCAAGTTTAATACATGCTCTGTTAACAATTCATCTGTATAATGTAATATATATACTTTAATGCATTTCTTCTTAAAATTGATATCAAGTATACATCCTAGTATTCTAACAGCTCACAGCTCCAAGAACATAGTGCCAGGAAATCTAAATGATCTTAGAAGCCAGTCATCATCATCTGTAAATATGCGCTCTCTTCTATTGAATTGAATTGAATTACTTTATTGTCATTTTATTATACACTGAGATTCAATATACAAAACCTTATTTTCCTATAAAATGATAAAATAACAATAATAACAATAATAAAATAAAAAACAATGAAAAACTTACAATATGAAAGCATAAGTGCAATTTACATGGACATATAGTGCAGATGATGCAAATGATTCATGAAGTAGCTCAAGTTGTGCAATATTACAGTTGTAGTGCAAGTCTACAGTGAAGTAATTGTAATTATAAGTACAAACAGTTCTACCAGGAACACTTGATGTACTGATTGAGTGTGTTTATAGCTTTTGGGATGGAACTGTTACTGAACCTCGAGTTCCATGCAGGAAAAGCTCTGTAGTGTTTGCCGGAAGTTCAAATAGACTGTGCGCATGGCTGAGTTGAATCCATGCAGATGCTGGTGGCTTTCCTGAGGCAGCACATTCTATAAACTTTCTTGATAATCCTCTGCGATCTTGATACAACCCGTCATCGAACTTTCCGATCAGCTGCTGTGCAGCTATGATACCTCACACACATACAATGGGTTAAAATACTCTGAATGGTGCACTGAGAGTAACAATGCTAAAACAGCTATATTATTTGAAATAGCTTGGCCATTTCGTGCACCATTATATTGTTACAGGTTTATTATAATCAGCTGCCTTAAATTTATAAATGTTATTTGGTTAATTTCAGTGTATTTGATAAAGCCCGCGTCATCAACATGAATCTAAAAACGAAAGGGAAACCACACAGGAACAGTAGCACTGCTTTGATGCTGGGTGCTGCCAGTTTGCAAAACCAAGCAGTAACGTGCGTACACAATGGGGTGGTGCTGCTGTGAGAATGTTTGTGGATTTACGCCAAGTTTAATTTTTATACATCGTGATGTGAGTGTGGAAATGGGCATACACAACATTTATACATGAGGCTCCTGGAGTCACTGGCTGCACTAAGATGTTTGATGAATGGTGGTTGTCATTCAAAACACCTAAAAAGAAATTGATCTAATTCCATGTTTTCTTATATCATCCTTTGTTCCACATTGACTTCTGTGAGTGTTAATGGTCTGGTATACTTCAGTATTTTCACGTAATAAGATTTACTACTGATCAGTTAACTGTTCACAATGTAAAATCTTACAACTTTTTCCATCATGCCCTACCTAATTCATAATGCTTTATTTGAAATTCTCAACACTTCATGTCCTGCTCAAAATCTAATTCATTAAAGCTTATTACCTTCAGGGCTATGCCTCAGTATCACTCCATTGCCTAATGCCCTAACATCATAATGCCCTAACACCTTATTTTTTGCTCAGTCCAGATTACATCCTCAATGTCTCTACACCTAGCCCATCTTGGATTACACATCATTGTTATAAATAGATCCGGTGCCCCATATGCACAATCAGAACAGCATTCTGGTAGTATTAAACTATAATCTTGGACTTCCAGAAAACACTGAAAATCCTTCCAGGTGCTCTGCCATGGTCACTTGCCACACTATTTAGGTGATCCAACAACTCATTATAAAGTTCCACTCCCAGGTGAACTTGGTTCTGGCACACGTAATTGAGTCAATTGCCTTCTGTTTTCACAGTTTTGTACTCTTCCCCATGTTCAACAACAATTAATTTTTTTTCCATTTTTGTGTTACCATTTATGTAAATTTACTTTTTTGAAATTTCAATCATTTTTCCAATTTAGGATTTTTTTCTACTTTTTTTCTACTGTTTTTGTCATTGTCATATAGTGTAACCTTTACTTACATAGACAGATATAATTTTATTTGTCTCCAGGAGGAAAGTTGGCTTTTTACATAAGCGCATTAAATAAATAAAACACTTGGTAGTAATTCAGTGATTTCAGATTTGTTGACCTTTGTTTTAGTTACTTGACTCTACTTTTTATTCACTCTAACCCTGAATTGAGAATGGACACACAGACAAACAGACACTAGTGTTGATCAGCAAATAACGCCAAAGCATTATTCACAGTGAATTAACTCCATTCACGTTCACCCTTTTCATTAAATTATTTACTGATAAGTCATCTGGTTTAGGAGAATTTATTTTTTTTATTATCAGTATCCCATAATGCTTTGCATGGTGAGTGTGACATCCTCTGGAGCAGTTAGTCCTTCACCATTGACTTTAATGCATTTTTCAAAGTTTGAGGAATATCGCAAATATTTTCATGATTTGGGGGAACTCACAGTGAAGCGAACTTGGCAATGTTTGCTCCTCACTAACAGACACCTGTTGCTTTATATATATTTTGATGATACAGTGTGTATATATATTGTAAAATGAATAGACTCGACACACTTAAAAAGGTTTGGGGCAGCCACCTGTATATTATTCCTGGCTGCAGAAAGGCTTCTAAATAGTACAGAGATGTTCTCAGTACGGAGTCCAAAACAGAACTGCTGAGGGTTTGCAAAGATGGCGGCTTTAAGGGATCAGACAGGAAGTGATGTAAGGGAACCAGAAATGATGTTCTTCTGATGTCAGATTGTGTGCTGGAAGTGATATTCTTCTGGGCACCAGAACTGGAAGTGACGTCATCTGCTCTGAATCAGACAGGTTTTCCCGCGGCTGGTCTGCAGAGATAACAGGAGAAGGTTTAGTGCACCCCGCCAACCCCTGGCCTGGCGTGGAATTACTTTTGCTTGGTCCATACAACGTTCTCCTATTTGCACATGTGTGACTATATATATATATATATATATATATATATATATATATATATATATATATATATATATATATATATAGATAGATATAGATATAGATATATATATATATATATATATATATAGATAGATATGGATATAGATATAGATATATAGTCAATTAAGTGGGGTGTACTCTGCTTAGCATAAGAGATTGCACTGGTCATTTGCATTTTCACCTAAAGCAACTTGTCACATCTGGACACACAAAGAGAAGCAGAGAAATAAATTTGTGACAAAGAACACTTCAGTGGTGAAAAGTGATTTATTGGGAAACAATCTCCTTTTCTTTCTTCCAATGCTTTCTTTCCTAAGCAAAGGTGAGTAAATCTCTTGGAAGTGAAGGGACTGTCTTTTTTTCCCTTTTCTTTTTTCTTTCTAACATTTAAAATGTTATTTTTAGTAGGTATTTTTACTCAAGGCAACTTGCAAATCTCAATATACATAAAACAGATTTAAAACTTTAGCAAGAATGTTCAAAGTTAACTTGCATTACAGAACAAAATGTAAAGTAGAGTACAAAAACTTAGTATTGCAGTTATCCATATGACTAGATGATAAACTGTGGCGAATCTGATATTCCTAGGTTTTTGTTGTTCCTGAAATTACAGGTACATAAAAGTTGTCATTGTAGAACAGTCATTTACCTTCAGCCATGCAGATTTAAAGCTAACTCATGACATTGTAAAGGAGGAACTGCAAGGAAAGGCACAGGAAATCATCTGTTTGAAGGAAAAAAGACACATCATTCATCATTCATGAAAACGTGTTCAAAATACTCTGAGGTTGGAAGAAAAAGATCTATCATCATTCAGATTCATAAGGTAAACAGATTTTTTAAAGCAGCTGTGGTAGTAGGGCTCTCACCACATAGAAATGCCTTGTATGGGCTATTGCATATTAGTGGCAGCTAACCTGTGTACACTGACTGTCTCAGAGGTGCAAAGCTGAAGGACTCCCTATGATGGAGAAAGCCTGGTGAGGGGTTATTGGGAGCTTGACTACATTCTCAAGCTACTAGAGAAAATGAAGGGTGATAAGCAAGGAATTCCAATGGATTTGTTAAATGGAGGCTAGATTTCAGGACTGAAATGGAGTCAAGAACTGTTAGGAAGCATGGTGGTCTGGTAAAACTGAGGGATTTTAAAGAGATGCTACCCCATAAGTGGGAAAACTGAAAAGGAGTGAGGACAAAACAGAAGTGTGAACACATAACTCCAGTTCTGAAGTTCTTACTCTGGCTCTCAGTTAAGCTTAGGGTTGATTTCAAAATCCTCATTTTAACTTATAAACCCTTACATGATCAAGACCCTGTTTACTTATATGAGCTTATCATTACTTGCAAACCAGAGCATACTTAGAGATCTTGAGATGCTGGACTACTTAAGATTCCAAGGATTATTAAAATATCAGTGGGAAGTCGTATTTTTATTTTATAGTGCCCTGAAGCAGTGGAATGATCTGCCTGCTAATATAACAGATACCCCTTCAGTTTCAGTTTTTAAATCCTGACTGAAGACTCGCTACTTTAATCTAGCATACCCTGACTAGAGCTGCTGATTAGCTGTGCACACTGCATTTCTGTTTGTCATTTGTACAGAAATATAACAATATTTTTATACTGTTACTAACTCCCCTCTATTCTGTTTCTCTTCTCAATATTGGGATGTGGCATTTGTTGCAGGCTGCTCTCCTACATAAAAAATTAATCTTGGATAAAGGAGTGTTGGAATCATCAGATGGGAAAGCTAGCACAGTCTCCACTGTAGAAAACCCAGAAGTAGGTAGGTCACCAGTTTGCCACAGTCTCCAGGACTGTTGCTTTATTTTTGACTTTCTCTTTTATGATTTTAATCTCCACTTTTGCCAGCTGACCATAGTCAGTCAGTCATTTTCTAACCTGCTTATTCCTGAACAACGTTGCGGTGGGTGCTGGAGCACATCCTAGCTAGCAGCACACAACAACCACTGACTAGGGCTGTTTAGTGCCACCAGTCCACTTAACCTGCATGTCTTTGGATTGTGGGAGGAAACCAGAACACCAAGAGCAAACTAATGCAGACATGCGGTGCACATGCAAATTTCCATTGTGATTTCATAGTTGCCATTTATGTTTAATCAGTTCTACCTTGTTCTTTGAGTGTTTTAACAAATCTTCATTTATATGTGTACCAGTTTTGTATTTAGTAATTAGTGTAATCTGTACTTGTATTTTAACTGAGAATTGTTCACAGCACTTTGTGCCTGCAATCAGTGAAGAGCGCTATGCAAAAAATAAGTTAAGCTAAATTTGATATTGCTGC
The DNA here is from genome assembly GCF_900747795.2 of Erpetoichthys calabaricus. Taxonomy (NCBI): domain Eukaryota; kingdom Metazoa; phylum Chordata; class Cladistia; order Polypteriformes; family Polypteridae; genus Erpetoichthys; species Erpetoichthys calabaricus. Next base: position 50,200,579 of record NC_041402.2, on the reverse strand, counting down.
ATTTTGAGGTGAGAAAGTGGGTGAGCCTGACCCATCTCACTTTATAGTGGGGGATCTCTGCTACTAACCAGACAGGCCCAAGGTAGTAGATACTTTGCTTCATGTTGAGTGAAGTTTTCCTTGTTGCTCTGAGAATTGTCCTTTACTAATTTGTGAAAAAGCCGTTATTTTTGTAAATTTTGTATTCTAAGACACATTTGTTATGAACTCTTGATAACATCCAGTTTTCATGTTAATTAAAATCTTGGTAATTTCCATTTACCTTTTTTGTTTTCGGTGATTTGGGTCTGGGTGCAAGTAGTTTAATCATAAAGTTTTTGTCACCCTAATTCAAAAAGAAAGGTGACATAAAGTAGTGTATTTAATCCAAAGTGACTGTGACAGCTTCAATGACATTTATAACAAAGTGTGTATTTGCTCATCAGTTTCCAGTATCCCTGTAGTATGTATGATGTTTCATTTTAAACAAAATTTAGGTCATATTTTTTCTTTGGTATTGTATCATTTTGAATTGATGGCCAACAGACTACATTAACCTTGTTAATTGCATTAGACGCAACATTGTGCATGTTGGCAATGATCCCAGTTTTTACCTGCTTAGCATTTAGGCTACATAAAAGCTATCACAAGCACATAAATTAAAGGCAGAGATACCACACTTTTAAATTTGAAATCTTCTCTTATTTGTTTTTCACTTGGAGGTGACTTGTAAATAAATGAAACAATCTGTTTGATTTGTATCTACCGTGACTGACAGATGTGACAACAAAAGAGATGAAATGTCAGCGCAGAAAGAGTCGCTTTTTGACAGAATGGCAGTGTCAGGCATTAGATGTCCTCACACAGACAATAAGATCATTCAAAACCAAATCCAACATACTGCATGTTCACACCTGCTTTTTGATGGGATGTCTGTCACAAGTCCATCATGACCCACCCAGGAAAAAGAAAGCTGACTGAAACAGATTTGTTTGTTTGACATCAACACTCCTTGTCGAAGATAAATCACTCAGTTGGAAGTACCTAAGGACAGGAGAGATATAGTTGTGTGAAGATTTTAATGTTGTTGACCTAGAGGTTTCATTCAATCAATCACATCTTTATTTTACATACTTTCCTTATATTAAGCAATAGGGTTTGTCAAACGTGTGATTTCTCATCTGGCAGAAGGGTAAAGTCCAGACAGGAAACCAGTCAAGTGAAAAAACAAGCCATCCAAAAGCCCATTGTAGATAACGTGGTGTGAGCTGGGGGCAGTAGCTTGTCTCTTTTGAGAAAATTCTCCAGGTGCTTCAGGTTAAAGAAATAAAAAATAACATTTATATGTTACTTATCCCATATAGTTTGTAGTGATGGCCGAAAAATGTTTTAATGTGATACTTTCATGCAGAATGGAGATACCAAAACTGATAGAATAGGCTCATATGATGACCAGCACTGGACAACAGCAAACAATATCAAAAGCGGCCATGAATAAAATCTCTCTACTCATGCCGCATAATCCACATGTCAAGTCATCTTGCTCAACATGCCCCAAACACATGTATATTTACTGAAATATTAATAAATAAGTCACTTATGGAAAACGCTCTTGTGAACTAAAATGGAACACACTCAAATGTCACCAAGAATTTGTACTGAAGACCTGCCTCCCCCACATTCATTGGTCAGGAGTGCAGCCCAGAAACAGCTTATTCATTGGCTAACGTTGCGGTTCACATGATATCAATAGTGCAAAGTTCACTGACGGAAATGTATAGCTAAAGATTAAGTTAAAGAAAAGCCAGTGAAAACAACAGAAAGAGAATATACCTCATATTTATCTGAGTAACTTCAACAAGCAGAAGGTCAATTCACACGTGCAGTAGTAGTACTAAATAATCCCAAGGTACTCCAGTTGTGGATATCAGTATAGTATAAATGTAATATTTTATTTGTCCCAGGGGGAAATTTGGCTTTTTACAGTAGCTCTTTAAATAAATATATATTATAAAAAAAATCCTGGGACGAGACAAGACTTTTTAGCCTGGGATGAGACGTGACTTTTTCAGAGAGAGACACTTTCATATCCCGCAAGATGAGTCTTTGTGCCAAGAGATTTAACCACGCCTGGGGCCGGAAATAAAAGACAAAGAGTAGATGACAAACTAGAAAGCCATAAAGAGGTTCAAAAACATTGGCGCAATACACATGCAGAGCAGGTTAGAGATAATGAAAATTTGAAAATTCGAAAGTCTCAAAAAAATGGTAGTAAAAATTGCATTAGCACAAACAAATGGAAATTATTACTTGGTGAAATAACGGAACAGCAAAAAGAGATCGAATATATTGTTCGGATTTAAACTTTAAGTCGGAGACTTGTAGATTGTCTAATTCATGTTGCCATCAGGGAGACGTAGTGCTTCTTCCCAATTAAGAGGTGTATCCACGAGAATTAAGAGATTTGTTGTTTGGTGAAAGTGAAATGCACATACACAAGTGGCAGAGATGCGAAGTGGCTGCCGCCTAGCACAGGCCAGGAGGTTGGCGAAAAAACAAGCAGGGGTCAAAGTCCCCTAGTAATAAATATATATAAATACACACTACACACTATAGTTTGAACACATACCAAAACGACTAAAAAAGAAGAATATTTAAAAAGAAAATTTCTGACTTGACAGTCCCAGTGCAGAATTATGCAGGCGTATTGCTGTTGCTATAAAGGAGCCCCCGTAGTGTTTCTTAACACACATCTGTTGAATAATTTTTTGGCTGAAAGTGCTCAGTGTTAGTGTGTCACAGAGGATGTACAGCATTGTTCATAATGGCACTCAGTTTTGTTTTAATTCTCTCCTTCACTACCACCTGCAGGAGGTCCAGAGTGCATCCCATAACTGAGTCTGCCCTTCTATTTAGCTTGTTAATTTGGCAAGCCTCTCTTGAAGTGATGTTACCAGCACACCATAGATGCCTGTTTCACCAGGAACTTTGTGATCTCTATTTTGCTTGAAAACATGATGTTACATTTTTTTCTTGCACATCAGTACAAATTGCATCATTTTTGGGTGGACTCTTTTTCTTTAAAAAAAATAGCCACGATGGACTGGGTGGATAGAAGATGGTAGTGGGTGACCCAAATAAGGGAAGATTAAAGCTCTTCTCATACTATAGGGTATGCAACCAAGGACTGCCAAAAGTCTTTGTTCTTGGCAACCCTGGGATCTTTTGGATCAATCCCTGAGAGTGCAAATAACTCATGATGTATTTTGAATCTTAATCTCACCATGAGACATTAGTGAGTCTACTGCAAAGTGTGTTGGAGCAAAGGCAGAATGGGAAGAGAGAGTGAGATGTGAAAGGATGATGACTGCATGATGGCCAACTGAATAAGCCACTCCGCCTAGTTAGCCAGGGGCAATCTTTACTTTTTGGTTTATTATTTATCAATTTTCCCTCATATCTTGTTCATATCTCATTTATTTTTAAACTCATTTTAGTTACAGCACAAGACCCTTTGCTGAACATTTATAAAATATTAGTTAATTGAACATGAAAGATTATTAGTTAATCAAAAATGACATATTATTAGTTAAAACACTTTTTAGACAAAGACTACCAATAGGGTAATACAAATATGTATGTTCTTTCTATTTTAAATGATTATTTTGAGGTTCCTATAATAGACATGCAGGGCAACATGTGAAAGTAAAAGCAGAATAGCAACCATTTAATGTGAGGTGTGAGTCTTCAAAGAAACTGAAAGCTTAAGAGCTTGTCTTCCTCTAGAGGATTTCCTCAGGAAATCGGTTTTAATAAATAAATAAGAAGGTTCATAGTTGTCTCAATAAATATCTGAACAAAAAGGATCCAGAAAAGGTGGGAAAGAAAAAGCAAAAAACAAATCTGCCAGCTGTAGGTTCTGATGCATTGACTTCATAAATTTCCCAAGGGTTGTATGCCTCAGAAAAGTCTGAGAATTTTTGAAAAGTTTGTGCTGCATTTTCTCGGTTAAGCTCCTTGAATAAGAAGTGCAGGTGTGAGTCTTGTCATGGGTAAAGCTATGAAAAGGCTTTCTCGTTAGATTTTAATTTCTTTCTCTCTGCCTCCCCCTGCCACATTTATTTAATAGAATACTGTGTCCAGTGAATAAAGAAAAAGGTCTGAAAGGTGAGATCCCTGCTTTAAATCCAAGCTCAAGTACTGGGCCGCTCTGCCACCTTGGTAAAGTCACTTAACCTCCCTTTGTTCGCAGCTTCAAAAGAGGTGTTTAGTTAAGTGACACAGTATAGCTCATTTTTTTCTCAGTAGTCAGCAGATTCCATAGGGCAGGCAAAAGAGTTTTAGGTAAAGCTCTGTTATTATCATTAACGGTTACAATGATGTGTTTAATTTAGGAATACACACTTATTCATGACCAGTTTGTCTTTTGAAGTCTACAGTTTAGATACTGCCTTTTTCCTCACTGACATTTATATTAATATTCAAGAATCATGTAACAAAATGAAGAACACAAGGCAAACAGCATTGGTTTCAGGCAACAAAGTCAATCTAACAAGGAATTGCTACCTGTAGTCACACAGAAACTATTGTATTATTCCAACAAGCAGTTTAAATCAGTGGTTCTCAAAGTTAGTGCGTTTTTTTGTTATAACCATCACCATCATGATTTTTGTTTTGCTTTTGCACTTGTTTGAGTTATTTAATCTATCATTTACTCTATCATTTACTGATGCTGAAGTATTTAATTTTTTATTCAGGATTTAGATTAATTTGCCTGGGTGTCTGTCTTCCTCTATGTTAATTACCATTATAGGGAACAAACTGCACAGAAAAGGGTAAATTAATAAGGAAACAAAAATGGAAGTTAAGCATGTAAAGCTATAGCTTAAAAATTAAATAGTTTTAAAAGTCTTATAAATGTAAAAATCGCATTTGATTGCTTTTCTGAATGCAGAAATACAGAAGAGAAAAAAAGATCAGGTATTAAAGATAGAACCTTTTTTGTTCCCATGGGGAAATTTGGCTTTTTACAATTGAGGTCAATGAGAGCTTGTACAATTCGCTGAAACAAAAACATGCAACCACAGGGGTCCCTAGCACTGACTTTTTGCACCACTGACTTATAACAATTGTTTGTTAATACTTAAAATCGCTCAGTAAACCCTTCAGTAACTTCTGAAAAGTTCAAGTGTACAGACTGGGTAGTTTGTTCCTTTGTGTTTCTCTTTCCTTGTTTTCATCTTGTGTGCACTTCTCCTTAATTTCCATCAATGTCCTTGCTTTACTAATTCTACATTTACATTTATTTGCTTAGCAGTTGCTTTAATCCAAAATGACCTACAAAGGAGGTCAAAAACATAATCAAGTAAACATCAGTCTGGGGTACTGTTTGAGGAGAAGGTTACAAAATTGATCATTAAAAGTGAAGAACTCAGTACAAAATACAAGCAAGTTGCAATTCCTAGGTTACAAAAACCCAACAGCTAATATCAGCTACACAGAAATTCACCAAACAAGAGAGTCTTCAAACGCTTCTTAAACGCAATGAGGGAGACAGAAGTTTGAATGGAGGTTGGCAGCTATTTAAACCAGCCTGGAGCTACATAGGCAATCAGTTTGGACTGAGATTTAATGCCACGCAGAGGTGTCTTCACCAGATGGTGTTCATCAACAGACTTGTGAGGTCGAGAAGAAGCATAGAACCTCTCAAGTGTCTCCATATATAGAGATCATGACCAGGCAACTACTCTGAAGGCAATGATCAATGATTCTACCTATTTTTCTTCTCACTTTTATCCAATCAACACTTTTGGCAACCAGAATCAAACCTGTTAATATTGGGAGTAAGACAGGAACTAAATCAGAATGGGATACGAGCCCATTGAAGGGTATACACCTTCTGCCAGGATCAACTATAGACTTGAACAAGGCAGGAAAGGCTCAAGATTAAAACTGTTCTGAAAGTGCAGGAATGAGGGAAATGTCACAGCATAATAAAACCTCCAGCTATACTAGATACCCCAGAAATAATCTTTTCATCAGGTCTTGACCAAGAGAAAAATTTTGGCACCATCGGAGAAAGTGAGGATGATTTCCAAAATACCAAAAAGTCAAACTAATCTGTTGTCAAGCCTAACACTATCCAGGAATCAGAGTCACTAATATCAAAATGATGCTCTTAAACCAGAGTTTACAAAATTATGCTAAATATTTATATGGTTATTTATTTGATTATATGTTTCAGAAATGCACACGCCAAACTTTATATGGTTGCTCAAGTGACCTCACATGCCACACACTCCTGGATCTTACTAGGTAAGATCACCATTGTAACTGCCAATATGATCGCTCTGAAATGGCTGCGCTCATAATAAAACAAAAATGTAATTGCAGAATAACACTAACATTTAGAAGTTTCAAAGTGAAAAATAAATGGCAGATTTAAAATCCTTGACCAAAAAAACATTAGATTTATACATTTCAAAAAACACCTTTGAGGAAAATCAAAAAAATGAAAGAAAAATGCTTCTCATAACAACAATGTCATATGATGTGACTTAGTGACATGTTCCCATGTCATCGCAAGTGAAGCTTGAAAATGGCGTGCCCAATAAACAAACAAGATGGAGCTGCATTTTTTTTCCAAATATATAAAACAACTAATCCCAAATTAAAATAAAGGTGGCAAATTAAACATTAAAGTGAACCTAAGGCAATAATAAATAAATCCTAGGAAAAAAAGTATAATGTTAAAAAAAAATTCACTAAGGTAAAAAAATTATAACAGTTAACAAATATGAGTTAGTCCTAACCCTACTGAAATATCACAGACACTGAAACAATACCCAGAAAAGACAGTTGAGAATGTTATAGCCCTGTTGTTGTGTTACTCCATGATAGATGACCAACTTATTTAACTGTAACAAAATGTAATACAAATTCAAATACAATATTGATAAAATCATGCTGTTCTTATTCATATGGTAATAACTGGCCTGAAAACAAAACAGAATGAAATGCAGTTTTCTGTCCACACACAGAAAGACCCCCACAGTATATAGTGGTGGACAAGCTTAGTTTGTGAATGTGAACAGCAGGACTCTCTTGAGTGTCATAACATCATTTTAGTCTTCATTAGTTCATTTAATAATGTGTCTAACCTACATTAAAGAATTATGATAGACATATTCAGTGGTTAAAGGGGAACACAAAAAATAGGCAGTAATCTAGGAGTTTCAGCTTCTTCCCCCAAGCAGATGGTTTGTGTGGTTCCCTCTATTACGTATATAAGCTATGAGATGGAAAGATTTTAGGTAGAAGACCTGATGTCCCCCTTGCTACAATTCCAAGGAGATTGCTATGGTTAACACATGTGGCATCGTAGCCCCGAGAGGCTGTGAGGCTGAGTGACTATAAACACTGGCTGGTAAGTAGCAGTGAGTATCAGCCCACTTCAGGCACAGAACATATTTAAGAAAGACAAAGTTATCTGAAACCACAAAAAAACAACATTAAAAACAATGTCTTGCACCAGTGCTGCATGTGAATTCTCACAGGTGGGCAAGAAACTAACTACAGATTCCACCAACTGAAGTGCTGAAAACAAAGATTACTTTAACTTATTTTTAATGAATTTGTACATGGAGATTCACTCAAAAGAGGCCCCGAATATTCTGTAATAACTCTCACTAGGACAAAGCAATCTGAACAAAACAATGTGCAATTAGCTTCTCAGTATATGGGGCTTCGAACAAGTTGGAGCCCCTGCGTCGGAGCGATGAGGTAGGTGCCAGTGAATTATCAGAAGGTTACTTCCATTAAGATGTAGCAACGTGTCACACATCGGCAAGGAGCATGGCAGAAACTGAGTCCTTCTTCGGCAACAGGGTAATTTCAAATGGGCTTTGGCCACCACGGTCGCCGGATCTGAAACAACCAGACTTCTTCCTTTGGGGTATGGTCAAAGGAAAAGTCTATTGGAACAAGCCTTGCACTGTGGAAGATTTGAAGGAAAATATCCAATATGAAATTGCTGCTATTCCTCCTGAGAATGCCATGTTCCTTGCCGATACGTTCAGGAACATGAAGTGCCACGTTGAAATGTGTCTGGAAGAAAAAGGAAAACACTTCCAGCATCACATGTAATGCAATCGATCACACATACGTTAAAGTATATTGTGTATTTTTTTGGTTCAGATTGCTTCATCTCAACGGGCGTTTCAATAGAATATTCGGGGCCTCTCTCGAGTGAATCTCCATGTATTAACTATATATTTCTATCAGGTACTTTGTGGAACTGCACTGTTTTTGTGAATCATATGGTAAGCTGGTTAAATGTTAAAAGAGTTAACTGGGGTGCTCCCATGAATGAGTCTTTTTTAAAATAAAACACATTTTGAATGATCAATTAATTAAGTGAATGATTGATTATGTGATGAGAGAGAGTTGTGGCACTATTCATTTTTAAATTGAAATCATTTGAAAAATGCAGGCCCCAGAAAGGCACAGATGCAATTGAAAACATGCACAAGTCATTTCAAGGTTGACTGAGGTCCTTGGTTGATCAAGCGAGTCAGTCAAATGCTTCATTCTCACCTCAGAGTTGGAGATTGCAGAACTGTTGTCAGACCAGAGTTTAAAATGGAGTCTGGGAGATAAAGGAAAGGACGAAAAGAGAATGGAGTTTAATGAAAGAGAGAGTGAGGCAGGATTGTGAGAACCCATGCTATGAGAAATGGAGGCAGGTGGTCAAGAGTGAGTCACAGAGAGGGGCACATGTAGCCAGCACTGAAGAAAGTGCACCTATTGAGCAACATGTGAGAGTAGGAGCAGAACATTGTGCAGTTTCTCGCACAGAAGGCGTATGCCTGAAAGCTGGGGACACGTATGTAGCTCATTGTGGTGCCCCTTGAACACTGAAAGACTGGCGATGGACCCAAACCAGGTTTAATGTCTCTGTTGGTGGATGTCTCCTCTTGCTGCAAAGCCTTGAATGGATAAGCTGAGTGTGATATATGGCCGGCCATTCGTCCAGGCCAATACCCCCAGGCCGCCAGATGGAACCCTTCCTACAGTATGGAGGTGCCCCGAATTCCAGCAGGGCATCATGGACATTGGAGTTTTCCTGTACAGCCCTGTTGGATAATGTCGGGGCCACCAGGGGACGCTGCAGGGAGGCTCAGAGACTTATATTTTCACTACAGCCCGGAAGTACGTCCCAGTCATATGGACAGAGGAAATGACGTACTTCCGGGTTAAAGAAGAGGAGTTTTTACCTGACCCGGAAGTGCTGGATAATCACATGGACTGAGGGCTCAGAAGCACTTCCGGGTCATGGACAATAAAGGACTCTGGGAAATCCCAGATGGAAGAGTTGAGTCAGGAGGAAGGGTGACAACGCGTCTGGGAGTGGAGGATTGTTTATTGATTACTGTATTGATTTATTGGAGTATTGTGGAGTGGAGGGTGCTTGGTGCACTTGATTATTATTATAAAGTCAAGAATTGGACTTTTATCTGGTGTCTGATCCGAGGGTTTAAGAGAGTGATAGCGCCCCCAATCTGTCACATGAGGAAACACCAGATTTTAGAAGGAAGCATTGAGGCTCATAGTTTTAGTAGAGAGGCTCTTCAGTTTTAACCTTGTTTTATGGAATATTTATTATTATTTATTTGGAATTTATAACCTCCATGTACAATTTCTTTCATTGCACTCTTTGCACTTTGTTTTTTTGTTTTGTTTTGTGGAATAAAAGCACTAGACACTTTGCATCTTTTTTTGACTGTGTGCATCCTCATTTGCCCAGCTTATCCTCAGTTATAACTATTGGCTATTATTTAATGGATGCAGAGCCAACCCGGACCATCATATACTGATTATTTCATTAGACTATTAAAAAGTAAGCAGATTTGCAAGCTTGTTTCAGGAGCAATTGCTTGGTTGGACAATTTGCATGAATTATTACACTTCTTTTTTCTGTTTAATTTTTGTGTTCTGACAGGAGGCCATGTGCAGCTCGGTATTATCTCACTGTACACAACTGCAAAAGAGCAGAGCACATTAAATAAATGGTGATACACATCATACCAGATTTAGTTTTATTATCCATACTATAACAACCTGTGCTGTTTCATCAAGCATATTGTAGTCTTCCAACAAGAGACGTTTTATTTTTAATTTGTTTTATTTTTACAAAGGCATGTCACCTTTTAAAAGCGTTAAACTTGAAGACACTTTGCTCATTATGTTGTGATGTGCATGAAAAAGTGAAAACTTCATTGTGAAGCTCAATGTATGTGCCTTAAGCATTCTTAAATTATTTACGGGATCATGACAGAGTAGGACAATAGTTGGGTTTTTGAACTGTGAGATGCCAGGTTGTAAAGAGCTTTTTAAGCTTGCCTGAATAACCCTCTGTAGATTTGATCTCGTTGATAATGCCTGGTCAGCTTGGTGTTGAGAGGAAACCCAGTGCCATTAAGAATCCATTCTCTACAACCCGATACCATTTCATTTCATGTATTCACTTAAGTGCCTGCGATATATTATCTCAAAGTGCTTTACTGATAATAATAATGAAAACTGCGCTCTTTAATGTTCTCTTCCCGTAAGCATTAGCTGAAGTTGGAAACAATAACCAAAAAATACACACACGCACACGCTCACAGAAACCCTGATATTATATTAAACAAAATAAGTATTATTTGAGTGTCATGGGATGAAGATATGAATCTTTTAAGAAAGGAAATATCTTTAGAATTGAACGTTTGTTATTACTCTAGATGATTCAACAACTTACCTTCATCTCTTTTATAGGGACTTTCACAAAAAGTTTTTTTCTGCTGCATGAGTTTTACTACATTTGTTAAATTCTGACCTTGTAAAAACATTGACTGTCTTATCTGCCATTTTTAACATGAATGTAACCTTTTGCGATTACAGTCATCCTCTAAAGGTTCTCATTGCTCTTCAGTCACCAGGATTTTGAGATTTTAATATTTTTGTCTTCGTTTCTTCTCCTTAATGTACCTTTCACAATAGTTTAAAGATGAACTCCTAAAACATCACCCCTATAGTGCTCTTACCTTCTTCTGTTTTTCTGGTCATCTGTATTAATTTAACTTACTTTCATAAAATAATATGAAACAAAGTTTTAGGTTTCTTTCATCTCACTACGTCAAAGTCAATCTTTTCATTTAAATATCAGTCCTAATATAAATATTCAGTAGGTGAAACAGTCCTGCTGTTTCCTAAAGAAGAAATGATTGTGGAGGGCACACTGTAGATTTTAGCGTGACAGAAATTCTCTTTGTCCAAAGCCCTTGTACCTTCATACTGTACATCTATCTCAGAGGCTGATGCAGCTGAGGGGATAAAGGGTCCAGAAGAGTGGGAAGGAAATGCAAAGTTTGGGACAGATGTAACTGGGACTAATAATTCAAGAGACTTCTTCAGAAAAGACTCATTCAAGCTGTTACTCATCTTCTCCATTTTCTCTTTTTCATATTATGGCATAGACTGATTAAAGTGTTGATTTGAACCCATATTTTTCACTTCAGATAAGTACACCTGTTCCTGCAGTTATTTTTTCACAAAAATACGTCTTAATGTGTTGAACAACAGCTTGCTATTTTATATAGTGCCTTTTACATTTACCATCTTCTGGAACTGTTATGCAGATTTAACTTACTTTACTGATCCCCTCTGTAGTATAATGGAATTCAGTAAAGCAATCTCGCCCTGTTGCTTCACATAAAGCATGCAATGGAATAAAGAGATACAGGAGGCAAAAGCACTTAAAAAAAGACTGTAGGCCCATAGGAAATGATTTGAGGACACCCTTGTTTACCTGGTGGACTAAATAAAAATGAAGTCAACGACACCATCCTCGGGATGGAGAAACAAGCCACTATTCTTGGGATAAACGGATAGAAAGCTACACCACCCTCAGAATGGAAAACCACAATCTAGAGATATGGAAGGGAGCAATGTTAAGACACTAAATAGAGGAAATGATGGACTGACCAATGGGTCTGTCAATATATAATATTTAATTAATGTATAATATTTAATTAATAATAATTAATGTAACCAAGTATGATACAGCAATAATGCCTATTTAATACAGGTATGCACAGGCAACCTGGGAGACTCAGGAGAGCATTGTTATGGCGTGCCTGTTGTCTCCAAAACTATAAGATCCTCAACCAAGACTGAGGGGAGAAAGAGAGCAAAAGAGGTGCTGGCCTGTGCCACCCTTGGTTGTTGTATATCCTTTGGGAAAGTATACTCAGATTCTTAAATGATTTGAAAAATATGATGTTGATTTGATGACTGTTGGTAATGTTTTCTGATGTATTAGCTAGCCAATATACAGTAAAGACAATGGAAAGCTGACATTGAAGTGATTTTGAAATAAAAGGCTGTGCCGTTAAATGCCAGTAATAATGGAAGTAATTAGTAGTAATCACTCACATAGTACTCTGGGTGTAAGTGTTACTTGAGTCAGCCAATTCAGTATAAGTGTAAATACAGTGGTTTCATAAAACTGATGCTAAAATTAATTTTGCAAACATGAAACAAAAAACTCACTTTCTCTTGGGGAATTTTAACAGTTTTTTTTTTGTGGGATGGAAAACAAGTAATATTTTTCCCTAAACCATTGTCCACACTTCTGTGTTTACCTGCAGTTTTTGGGAAGCTGTGTAACACAGGTAATCTGCAGCACACCAGTAAAATCAATTGAATTTTATGGCTCTGCTGCACATCAGAGTCTTTTCAAAATGTGACATACTCAATATTTTCCATATGAAAACACGCCATAATGTACACGTCCCCTTCCTTGCTGTTGTCTGGAAACTAGCTTTTCCTTTTTTCAGATTCCTGCAGCTGTCTACTCACCAAGCGCTGTTGAGTTCAAAGTGTTGTTTCTGTGTCAGATGCCTCTTTTGGGTTGCAATTTCAAAGATTGTCATCATAAATGGAAAAGCTGCTATCGCACTACCAGAACAACCACAACATATGTCTCACAGCTGAACATAATGTTTACACATGACTGGATGTGCATTTTTTTTCATTATAGAATTTTATTTCAACACTAAATGACCGGCATACACATGCATAATTATTACAAGGAGATACTTCCAGACATAAATTAAACATCTTTACTCCTGTGTCAATGGCATCAATTTCTGGGGTTTGCAAAAAACAAAATGTTTTGTGAATTTTGTTTGTGAAGTAAAACAAAATAAATTGTTTCAGCCATTACTACTAATACAATGTTTAGGTGTTAAAGCCATAAATGTCTATCATTACTCCATCCTGATTCCTGTGTAGGTGTATGCAAGTCAGTGACCGTCTCTCCTCCTTCTTCTGGCCATTACTGAGAGAATGTGAGCAGCATTTCTTTTATGTGAAAGCAAGCATTGCATTATAGTAAAACATATCTTTTATAAAATATCTTTGTTAGAAGGAAGTCAACCATTTGAAATATTTTTAATTATACAAACGTTACCCACAACTAAGTAATATTCCCTTCTTCCTAATTATAAACTTTTATGGTTACGTTCCAGGATTTCATAAATTAACTAGGTACTGTATATAATGAAAGACCAGCTTATATATTTTAATTGTACTCATTAAACTGAATCATTTAAATATTAATTAGGATTGATTTATTAATTTTTAATAATTAAGAAAAGTGATAAACAGTTCCTTCACAGTCCCTTTCTGTTATCTTACCCATTCGTCTATCCATCTCTTTTCTAAGAAATGTAATCCAATTCAACCCTGAGGGGATGTGAGCCTATCCTGGCAACACTACACATGAGAGAGAAGTAACTGTTATTTTATAAAATAAAATAAATATGGCATATTTATACATCTATCCAACCATCTCCTAACCCACCCATACAATTGAGGTTAGGAGGATTACAAACATATATTTATATAAGCGCTGATAATACACTTGAACAATACAGATACAGTACATGAAATCATTTGCAATGTGAGTGATAAAACGATGATATCAAACACACAATATAGTTTTCCTCACTTGGATTTCATTCGGTTGCTTCTTCCCAATTAGAGCATCAGTACCATTATTTCTGCTAGAGTGGCTTTTCAGATTAGCATTAGGATCAAAAGTCACAGCATTCATATTGATTTCCTGTTGCTGCACTTTGTTAAGGCACATTTCTGACAGATTCAAGCCTAAAATCTCTGACCTGCTTTAACAACATCCCAAGAACCAGTTGCTTTAGTTATTACTAAGCAAATCCCACTTCCAGCCAACATTTGTCAGCTTTCACTGGCTTGAATCCAAAAGAGAAGCAAAGATCAATTAGTAATTGGTCATTTCAGCTTTGACTGATGCCGGTTATTTTAACAATACTATTGCTTTTTGTTCTTCTAGGATTCTCACTGTATTGTTTTTTTGTTTAGAAAGGATCGTGTTGATGTATTTTCTTTAGCCACTACAGACATAAAAGTCTGTTTGGTCTGAGGTTTGCTCCAGTGTTGTTTCAGGTTGACAGCCCTGCTGAGCCTACAAATTACAATTACAATTAAATGCTGGAATCAATAACAAATATGTCTAAAACATTCTGTGACAAACTAAAAAGTACTTGGTTTTCATTTTTCACTCTGACATATTTGAGTTCACAAATGCTCATGCCAAGGACCCTAGAGAATTCTGTGCTCCTTTCTTGCAAACAAGACAATAGTTAAGAGTTAAGTCTTGAGTGGTTCAAAAGGAATTTGACATCTTCTGGGTAGGGGTTATTGATTTTCCTTTTAATAGATTTAAACTCTAGGACTGCTTTGAGCAGCTGTATTTTAGCCTTTCTTGAGTCAATTTTCTGGCATAACTGAGAAAGCGTGATCCCACTCAATTAGGCATCATCTCATGCTTTCTGCTACCTATTTTCATAATTGACATAATTGACCTTCGGCAGGGTTCGTTAGGACATGGTTAACAAAGGGTAACTCCAAAAACCTTCACTGTAATTAACGAATTTAATTGTCGGCCCTCTCTTTCTTTTAATCCAGAGTACCATGGGTGCACAAGTCATTTCTATTTTTATCCCCAGCAAATAGCACAATCTACTTAGCAGAGATGTGCAGAATTTTTAATGTCCTGCTCTATAATACTGTGGGACATCAATTCTCCATAAATAACATTCCTGCTGCAACCAAATACAGGATTTCAGACTTTCTTGCCCTGACTTGCTTATCTTTGAATTCTGTAAATTACACTGACTGCTACATTTTGGCTGTATGGAACTTGAATAACAAGATCATATTTTTTCTTATAATCACTAGGCTAATGTTTTTAATTCACCTTTACTATGGGTCATTCTCAGCTTTATGGTAAACTATTGGACTTTGACTAAGGCAAGTTTTTCTTTACTATTAAGCTTTGTTACATTTTTTTTATTTTTATTTAAATGTGGTCACTGTATGAAATAGTGCAATGCTTAATCTGTGACATAAAGAATACCTGTTAATTTTGAGTTATTTCTTCACAAACAGGGTATATTCTAATTTGCAACATAAAATTGTGTTCTAAAGTGAAGCATGAATGAGACAACAAAAGTAACCTGTAATTAATCAGATTTATCACAGATTCTTGGTATTATTTTCTTGAGGTAAACAGATTAGCTTAGCCCTTCAATGACTTACATCATATCTTTCTAATAGGCAAGTTTGTCACACTCTGCCGATATAAATCTTCCACCTCACCTGTGTCGCATGGTGTCCCTCAGGGTTTAGTCCTTGGGCCGTTACTTTTTCTACTTTATATCCTTCCTTTGGGTCAGATTATTCGCAGACATGGCCTTAACTTCCACTGTTATGCAGACGATATACAGTTATATCTTAGTACAGACTCCCCTATAGATTCACCTCCCAGCACACTCACAGAATGCATCACTGATCTTAAGCTATGGTTGAAAAATAATTTTCTCAAACTTAATGCCAATAAAACTGAAGTGTTACTGGTAGGTCCAAAATCCCAACTTTCTAAGGCATCCACTTTCTCTATTTCTGTTGATGGTACACTTGTCAAACCTGCTCCTGTTGTCAGAAATCTTGGTGTTTTGTTTGATTCATCACTTAACTTTGAGCTACACATTAGGTCTCTTTCCAAAATTCCATTCTATCATCTCCGTAACATTGCCCGCCTTCGTCCATTTCTGTCCTTGTCTGATGCTCAAACTCTGATTCATTGTTTCATAATATCTCGTATTGATTACTGTAATTCCCTCTTCATTGGCCTCCCTGCAAAATCTACACAGAAGCTACAGTACATTCAGAACTCCGCAGCCAGAGTCCTCACCCACATCTCCCCTGTTCTCTCCCAGCTTCACTGGTTACCGGTTCCATCAAGGATTAAATTCAAGATTTTGCTTCTCACCTTCAAAGCCCACAAAACCTTGCCCCCCTCTACCTCACTTCCGCTACTAGCTCCTTACACTCCTTGTCGCTCTCTCAGGTCCTTGAGCAGTAATCTCCTTACTGTACCACGCACCAGACTCTCCACCTTGGGAGGCAGGTCCTTCAGTACTATAGCCCCTCAACTCTGGAACTCTGTTCCTCAGTCTCTCCGAGATTGCTCCTCTTTCTTCACTTTTAAATCTCAACTGAAAACTTTCCTCTTCTCCAAACTTTTGTCATCTGTGTTATTTTTTTTTTTACTCTATATATAAAGCAACCTTGGGTTTGTGAAAGGCATTCAATAAATGTAACTTATTATTATTAAAAGGATGCACACTCTGAACACCAAATGGGACCATACAGGTCATCTTTAAGTAATAATATCAACTAGACGTGATGCCCGTCAACTCTGCCTAGGGCTCCAAATGAACGTCAACCAGCACTGATGGTAAGGATACGTTTCCCATTCATTGTCTGCTTGCTGTGGCTGTCATGGGTGGAGTTTTGCCATTTTCCACTGGTGCACCCCCCCACCCAGCCAAACTTCCATAGCTTCTGGCTGCATATTATCCTACTTTGATCTCTGTAGTTCTGTTTCATCAAGTTGTATATTCTACTATGGTTCATAACAGTGATGCCAAGTGTCTGATATAGCAGCAGATCTCTCAGTATGCCTTGAAATCATCTGATTTTGAATATGCATCTCTCACTGATTCACGATGTCTGGCAGCACCAATAGCACATATGTACTCAAATCATATTACTTTTTTTATTAGAACATTAGAACACTCTAGACAAGAACAGGCGTTTCAGTCTAACAAAGTTCACCAGTTCTGTCCACTAAAATAACATCAAGTCTAGTTGTGAAACTGCCTAAAGTCCTACTGTCTACAAATTACCTGGTAGCTTATTCCAAGTGTCTATGTTTATCTGTGTAAAAAAAACATCCTAATGTGTGTGTGAAATTTACCCGAAACAAGTTTCCAACTGTGTCCCGTGTTCTTGATGAACTAATTTTAAAATAACAGTCTCGATCCACTGTACTAATTCCTTTAATAATTTTAAACACTTTAGTCATGTCTCCTCTTAATCTTCTTTTGCTTAAACTGAAAAGGCTTGGCTCTTTTAATCTTTCCTCACAAGCATGGGAAAGATACTATATAAATAAAATGTATTATTATTATTGTTATTATTATTATTAATTCATCACCTGTAGCTCTGGAATCAGCCTAGTTGCTTTTCTCTGAACCTTTTCTAGCGCCGCTATGTCCTTTTTGTAGTCTGTAGACCAAAATTGCACACAGTAGTCCAGATGAGGCCTTACCAGTGCATTATAAAGGCTGAGCGGAACCTCCTTGGACTTGTACTCTACACATTGTGCTATATAACTTAACATTCTGTTTGCCTTCTTAATGGCTTCTCAACACTGTCTGGCAATTGATGGCGTCAAGTCCACTATGACTCCTAAATACGTCTCATAAGCTGTTTTTTCAATTTTTAGTCGTCCCATTGTGTATTCAAACCTAACATTTTTACTTCCTACGTGTAATACAATACCATTGGTATTCAACTCATAGGCTATGCTGAAATACATGCTGAATTACATACAGACATAGTGCTATATTGACAAATATACTTTCAAATCAGATTACTAACTGTGCCTACTTTTCACCTGTTACATTCTCTGTTGTTAATTTAACACTCAGCATGTCAAACCACGATATAACAGACTTAAACACCACCAACCAAATGTGCATGATGAGTTGCTTCTTCTGAGGGTATCACAGTAAAAGAAGTGAGGACAATGTTTTTGAGTAAATGTAATTAGTAAGTAGCACTCTTTCTTACTCAATCCCATAAAATGATATGGTAGTGCTGAGTTGTGATTCACAGCAATTTTAAATCAACTTTTATCTGTTTTTATTACATAAGTTGAAAGACGGTGAGCAATTGTGTGAATTTTTTCAGTGACTGTTACCTGTCTACAGAACAGAGAAATCAATTCAGATCTGGGCATTAATACTCAAAAATGTCATTAGCGGCTCTTGGAGATAACTTTTCAAAGTGAAACTGCACTCCTGGGGCAAAAGTAGATAATCAACAAAACAAAGAGCAGGGCTGGTCTACTTTTAAATGGCTGAATTTCACAAAAATGTTTTGCTTTTTTTTGGCTTTTTTTCATTCCTAAAATGACATGGGTATCCTGTTTAGCAATATGAGTGAAATCTAAAGAAGCAGATGAAAACTCGATCACACTTGTTACAGAATTTGTAAAGCAATTAGCTGATGCTCAGAGAACGCCACCCTGTGGTGGGCTGGCGCCCTGCCCAGGGTTTGTTTCCTGCCTTGCGCCCTGTGTCGGCTGGGATTGGCTCCAGCAGACCCCTGTGACCCTGTAGTTAGGATATAGCGGGTTGGATAATGGATGGATGGATTAGAGAGCTCCATCTCATTAGACTTGTGCTGGTTAAAAGCCCACCTTCATTTTTATGCTCCTTGTTTTTATCAGATCACTCCCAGAAAGAGAGGTGCTTCTAATGCCTGCCGGAGTGGGGGTAGTCATCGTCTCCTGCCAACATCTCCACGCTGTGGAAGAAACAAGAGATACGGTTAGTGGTAGTGCCCCCTCCTGCCTGTTGGTGGTACCATTCGGCTTACCTGAACCTTTTGGAAGAATCCCAGGCGTGTACGCATGACACACTCTTGGCTTGAAAAATGGATGTTTTCGGAAAGTTTCAAGGCTGTTGCTTTCATGTTTGGACACTGGCTCCACCCTCCCATTAAAATGCAACAACAGGCTAGGTATTTTTTTAATAAAAAATGATTACATTAAAACATGATTTCATTTGGCAAATTAATAAATACCCTAATTGTGAAGAAATAAATTCAACTTGAAAACCACCTACTTACCTATAAATTCAACTAGAAAAATTCCTACTTATCCATTATGGTCCTAGGTGCACCAGTAGTGGCTGAGGTGTCCCAGACTCATCTCTCTCCTAAAGGCACAGGAACCCAAGGTCCTCCTTTCCTTCATATTGAGTAGCTGGGAACCAAATATAACACAATTGGTTTCCTGCTGCCACCTAAAATGCTGGGGCATTCCTATTCCTTTAACTCATGTCCTGAACTTCCTTTCCTTTACTTTAATGACACACGGTGGTCACTGTCCTTCTACCCTCACAATCTTCAGCTGGAGGCTTTACAACCTAATTCCTGTCCTAAAAATACCTGTGGTCTCAGGCCCAACCAGGTCACCCTCCATCGATGTGCTCAGGAGTGTAACATAAAGTAATTAAACAATGGGGCTCATCATTCAAAAATGTGTACAGAACTCTTGAAATAGCTTATATACCATGTTTTACTAACAGCTTTTGCTTTGTCAATAATCATAGTATGAAATAAATATTTTCTAGCACAAAATAAGATTTTCTCAGTGACGTGCAACCAGACAGATAATTCTCCTATTTTTTTATTCCTTATTACTAATCTCATGCCTTCAGTTTCCAGCACGTATATTTGTAAGCTTTAAGAAACAGCCTTTCATTAAGCTTATTAGACAGCAGAAAAATAAAATAATAATTCAACCAAGTGTCTAGAATTAATTGCCCACAGGGAAGAGAAGCCTAAGCCTTCTAATACACAATTATGTTATCCACCATTTAATTTACCTCTGCTTGTCCAGAGCAATGTGGATATGAAGATGAAGCTTTTTTGAAACAGGTGTTTGGAAGACATTTTTTTATTTAAATATTCCAGTTGCTAATTAGGACAGTTTAAATTTTTCTTGTGAAACAGATTTCTGACTGTGTGCTATGTTTCATACAGCTTTATCACATATTCTGAGCAGAATGATTCGCCCACTACAGTACATGAAATATCATAATTTAGCACCTCAGAGGCACAGAGTTTATTTTCTTTACAAAGATTATTGTTTATTAATGCAAAAATATAAAAAAATTTTGAACATTGTCAAATATCACACCTAGATTTCTAAAAGAACGCCACAGCAGCAGAACTGCCGCTATCTCTCAAAATGTACTTTCAGATACTCCATGTCACCTTCAATTTTTTTTTTTTTTCTGTAGACAAGCAGGGGTGAAAACACCATCTAAATTTTGGAACAAAATATAGTTTATGGTCTTCCACTGTATAAATGAGGAATCCATGCAAAATTTGCCTGTGATAAGTGGACTTGCGTAGCAGACAAGCACACATTTAGCTTTATATGTTTGATTTTTTGTAGATGCTCTTCTCCTTATTAATAAGCTTATTTTAAGAAAAGGCCAGATCATTTAATTCTTTTGGAGTTCAAGTGTTCTTTCTAATGTCAGTCCATCCATCCATCCATTTTCCAACCCGCTGAATCCGAACACAGGGTCACGGGGGTCTGCTGGAGCCAATCCCAGCCAGCACAGGGCACAAGGCAGGAACCAATCCCGGGCAGGGTGCCAACCCACCACAGGACACACACAAACACACCCACACACTAGGGCCAATTTAGAATCGCCAATCCACCTAACCTGCATGTCATTGGACTGTGAGAGGAAACCAGAGCGCATGGAGGAAACCCATGCAGACACTGGGAGAACATGCAAACTCCACGCAGGGAGGATCCGGGAAGCGAACCCAGGTCCCCAGGTTTTCCAACTGCGAGGCAGCAGCGCTACCCACTGCGCCACCCTCTAATGTCAGTGTCTAAACTAAAATGATCTGGTAAATACATTTGGTGTTGTCCCACTTACATCAGATTACATGTTCTGAAACACACAAAGAAACAGAACTCTTTTAAGGGAAATTCCCTTAACACACACAGGCCTATTATTCCGTCAGTGACTTACACATTCCTGTTCATTGCTTCACAAACAATTCCACTGCAGCATAATCTGAGCAGTGCAGTGCATCCATAATTAAGGCAAGAGGCTGTTAGCATGATTCAGGGGTCTGCACCCTGCATTTTGCTTGGGTTTCACCCCCTGATTACCTCTGGCATTAATCTTTAACAGATGGGTCACCATGCTTTTAAAATTCTTCATTCTGTTCTAAAGCCGAATTTGGCGGACATTCTTGCAGCTAGGGAATTTAACATTACTCTCTGGTCACTATTTTTAACATTCGATCTGTCACCTAATGATGCCCTATAAAAAAATAAAAAGAATATAATATCCAAGAGAATTTCTTGAATGTTTTCAAGTGCATGTGACAAGGAAAATAAAGCTATTGTTACTGTAATTCTTGTTCTTGATCACATCCCCATCTTGTGGGCAATTGAAGATATGCAATCTTCAGAATAGGTATTTGGCTAATAACAAGCAGATTTAATATAACTGGCTAAATAAATCATCCAAAGACACACAGTTAAATAGATAGATAGATAGATAGATAGATAGATAGATAGATAGATAGATAGATAGATAGATAGATAGATAGATAGATAGATAGATAGAAATCTATCTATCTATCTATCTATCTATCTATCTATCTATCTATCTATCTAGATAGATAGATAGATAGATAGATAGATAGATAGATAGATAGATAGATAGATAGATAGATAGATAGATAGATAGATAGATAGATAGATATCTATCTATTTAACTGTGTGTCTTTGGATGATTTATTTAGCCAGTTATATTAAATTATATTATATTATAATATTATAATATATTATATTATATTTAGCCAGTTATATTAAATCTGCTATAGATAGATAGATAGATAGATAGATAGATAGATAGATAGATAGATAGATAGATAGATAGATAGATAGATAGATTATTGTACCTGTAGTTTTGACAATTGTACAATACTGAAACTATAATTTCCTTTTATGTGTTGAAATGTTGCCATATACATCTGAAAAATCATTCTTTTGCTCTTATTCAGGTGATAACACCGACTTAACTGCAAAAGTAAAAATGTGCTTGATTTCGTTACTAATCTCCCATGCTTAATAATTATGTGTTGCAGCTGAAGTGAAATAATGTCAATCGATCAATCATTCAATGCTCATTTTATATGGCTCTACTGACACCATTTACAATCCTGTGCTGCTTCACTGGACTAATAAGATAAGACAAGATAATATAATATCACATTTAACATGTAAACTGTACAATAACAGTAATAAAATACACATCTGAAGGTTAAAACACTTGTGATAATAAGCACATTACTGTGAAATTCAAGACATTACTTTATACAAAGAACAATGTCACATATTCAATGTCTGCAATTACAGCACAGTAAATTTAGCAGAAATCAAAAGGATAAATGGAGAAAATGAAAAATAAAGAGAGGCAGAAACATTGCAAAAAATTCTGAATGCTTCTTTTAATGGAGTATCTTTCTGACAATGCTACTCTTTTTCAATATAAAGTTGAATGAGGGTATAATAAGAATAGCACAAGGTGGCTTTGGTCACCATCACAAGCTCCCAGAATTATAATGGCTTTCCTGTAGCATTTGCTTTCAGGGATTTAGAAAGGCAGATGAAGTTATGAAGATAATTCTTAGCCAAGGAATCCGAGTAGTCTGGCTAGCTCAGTGTCTTTTGACACAAGCTTAGTCCAAAAACAAAAATGACAATGAATGGATTGATAAGCAGCAATAATGTCATTACATGTCCTCCAGTATTAAAGATGCAGAGACAAAATCTGAACTGATAAAATAAGGAGTGAGCTGTGTTCAAATTCTGAAAACATGAATCTAATCAATTGTCCTGTATTATATATAATGTTGTCATAATAATAGCTGGGATGGGAAATTCAAACGTTCAGACTACTGACAAGGACAGCTCCAAGGTCGGTTACAAAGGATGATAAAATTAATTGGCATTCGACAAAATTCGAGAAGTAGGAGCCAGAGCTTCTTGAGTGGTGCCTGAGATTCTAAACAAGCAACCACATGCGTTAGGACACAAAATGATTCAAAACAATAAATGTAATGTTCATTCAGAAAAAAAAATTTAATAAGGCAATATAGCAATCTCTAAAGAGAAACTGAAGTGTTACGTAATCAATACATAAGTACATGTTTCATAAAGTACAACACAAGAAGGTGGGTGACTATGTAGCCTAGACTTAAATTTTGGCCAAAATGTAAAACTTCCCTAACAGACACCAGGTGGGTGTTCCAGACAGACGGCGTCAACACTTTGCCTTTATCTCTCATTCATTTTTTAGTCACTCTTTAACAAAGATGTATTTCATCTCTAGATGAACAACAACTGAACATGTTAATCCTTTGATAAAAGTTTAGTAATATCATGTTGAAGGTGTCTGAAATGCCAGACTGCCCATTCAGAATAAAAAATGTCTCCCATTGCTAACAAACAAACAAACAAATAAATAAATAAATACATAATCACATTCTCAAGATTTACACATGAAGCTTAACAATTGCATGTTTCCAGACCTCCCAGCCATGGGAGAGCAAATAGAAAATATGTTTATGTAAAGCAGTATGTTAGAAACAAAAGTTAAACACATTATATAAATACAATATGTAAGTGTCTTAACAGAAAGTCTTTAATCATTGAAGCCACCTGCTCAGTTCAGATAGCTGTTAATAGGAAACAAAACATACCATAATGTTCACAAACAAGCTTTTTATCCTATGAGATTCAATGGCAGCCAGAGCCTATCCTCAGAACAACATGCGGCAGAAAGGAATGAATCATGGACAGGGCGCCAGTCCATCGCAGCATCCATCCACACTCACACTAGACCATGTTCGGCTCTCTACTGAAGCTCACACACACATCTTCAAAAGTGTAGTACCTGAAGAAAATCCCACAAAAACATGGCAAGAACAAGAAAACATTTTTTTAAACACAACTGGAGCACTGACAGGTTAGGTTAAGGGTCTTGCTCAGTCTGTCACTGTGAATGAGTGATGGGGAATATTCCAGAAAGATTGTGGTTTATAGTCTTTATTCACCAGGGCCACACTACTTATCCGACATTAGTCTTTCTTTCTCCTATGGTTATCAAATATTAACCATTCATTAAAAGTACAATTGTCAAGGCATCTTTTTTATAGCTCCCCTTAGTGTACTGCAGATATCTTTGCTAATTCCCTACACAATATAAACTTTACAAAGTTCTCCAAAGCCTACGTGAACCCAAAAACACCAGCTCTACATGTATAAATAATAAAGATGGAGTAACACACCAACAAAGTAAGACAAAATAACAACGTCCACAGCTCTAAACTACTGTACTGCCCTTAGCAAGCCACCCTGGGGTGGCTGGACTACTTTCCATCATCAAACACTTCTTCTCACCTTTCTTTTCTTATACTCTAAATACCACCTCAACTCTTCTTACCACCAGGTGAGTCCTTGCCCACCACCCTATTCCTGAATCCAAACTGTGAAACCTGAGGACCAGAAAGGTTTTAAGGTTTTTTCCTGATATCAGTTCCAGGTCAAAGCCTCAAACTGCAGCACTATGGATGGCCTAAGGATCTTCACAGAGCATTTTCCAGAGCACTATCTTTGGCCCTAGGTATCCCTAATCTCCGAGGCACAATAGATAAAAAGTTATGTAAAATTTTAAAAATCATTTTATGTCTCCTAGGTTTTAATTTGAGTAGCAGGGGTTAACTATGTGAGGGGTAGATAAAACAGTGGCCAAGAACAAAACTAAGGATTGTGGCCAAAGATCAAAAGATATTTGTTAGGACAACAAAGCTCAGTATGGGTAGAAGCAGGGTCAGACCTGAGGATTTCAAACAGTAACAAGTCAGCCAGCAAGACAGAGAAGATAAAACACAACAACCTTTAATCTGAATGACAGACCTGAATGAAATAAGAATTCTGCTACTAGACTCAGGATAGGCTGGTTTCTTGCAGAAGATATGAAAAAGGGTAGCTATCACCTAGTTTGAGGATCGCTGGCTATGTATACAACACAGGGGCCCTGTCTCTTAGCTTGCAAAATCAGCTGTTTAGCTTGCTGGACAGACAAAAGACAGCCACCACCTCTCAGGAGAAGCACCTGAACCACTAACAAGACAGGCAGTACCTTTTCTGGACAGGTGACAACAATGGAAATAAAAGACACTGCCTCACTGAACAACAAGCTTAAAGGAATCCTCCACCTAAAAATAATAATTTTTATATGTGTTACTCAGCCTTTGTTGTTCATAGTCAAGGCCAAACAATTTTTTAATCTGACAATCTCATGATTCCTGAAGTTGAAGATCTCAAAGTCATTTAAATATCCTTCACAGCCTGAGAGGAGTTTCCATAAATGGTGCATTTAATTATATTTTAGCAAAAAAATATGCATCTCAGACATTGTTGTTACAATTACTGTATATTTTATTATTTACTTTAGTTTTTGGTCCTTTTATATACAGTATGGTCTTTATTTCTTACAAACTATTTTTTCATAATGAATCTAATTTTAGTGATTATTTGGTGCTCAATGCTAAATGTTAATGATGTTTATATTTTATAATATTATTTTATTTTTATGCAATGCCATCTAAATGTCACATGACTTGCCTGGTCATGCTGATGATGCACTCATGGATTTTGGAATTATCCACAAGTAGATAAACAAAAAGTCTTCCTTTCCATGCTGTTCACAGTAGGTTAGCTTTCAAAGCAAGTGAAGAGGTCCTTTTTGGCATTTTGTCTTTTTTGGCATTCCCTTTTATTGTGGTGCTTGGTTACTTGTTGATCTCTGCCTGTCTGAGTACAGTTTGGGCTATGTTAATTTCCCAGTCTCTTTTAACTCTCACGATAATATTAGTGCACCTGAGTGTGCACATAAGAGTTGTATCTGACTGGATTCCTGACATATGTGTTACACAACACAAGTAATTTGAGATTTTTCATTCACTCTTAGATACTGAACTCCACTAAAGCCATCATTGATTTCTGTTGAATAATGAATTTTCTTATCTCTGTTCTCCATGAAAACATAATATTTTTTCCCTGCAATCACTATAAATAATCTGGGGGGTAAGTAACATACAAAAACTATCATTTTTGGGTGAAATATTCTTTTAAGTAGAACAGCTGCCATTCATTAGGATGAGATTGGCTTCTTAGAATGAGATATCAGTCCCTCAGCAACAATACGTTTGCTGCTGTCATGATTAGACTTCTTGTTATTTTTTATGTGTTTTCCTTGACCTTAAAAATAAGAGGGTTTGCAGGTCAAGGAGCCTTGTGGTCACTATTGATTCTCAATTTGATGTATTTATAATATCATATTTAAATCACATTGTTCCATATTGCCATTTTGAATCAATTGTTTTGACAGTTGCTTGTTCTTATTAGGCAGGACTGCTGGGTGTGCACAACATGTGATGTCATTAATAGGGCAGTATAAAAGATTAGCATTATACACTTCTTAGTTGGTTCAAGTTTATGTGGATTTGAATTATTTTTGTGTGTCATTTTGAACCCTGGTCACAAAATGTTTTTGTCTTTTTGCCCACATCTTTTGAATTATGTTTTGGCTCAGTTTAGATAGATAGATAGATAGATAGATAGATAGATAGATAGATAGATAGATAGATAGATAGATAGATAGATAGATAGATAGATAGATAGTTTACATGCACATACTAGGATTTCAACTCTCTTGCTACACCCTCTGTCTCCAATTTTGGTTTTGCACACTGAGCTTGTTTTCTAGATTCTTGATCTCCTGGTAGTTGACCTTGGCTAGTTTTTCATTTTCACCTTCTCCTGATTTGATTTCCTTTCAAAACTGCTGCCACCCTGACTGGAGTCAGTGCATCTGCAAAGGATAGGTCCAGGTGAGAAAGTTGTGACTGGCTTAACAAGTCAGGATATCAACCACTAAGTGAGATATAACCAGCTCAACAGGACAATACAAACATCCCCATTGCTCATCAAGACTAAATCAACTTAACATTAATAATGTTAGTATTTCCTAGGAACCCCTGCTCAGTCTAGAGCCCCTAGGTCTGTATATTATCATACAGAAGGCCAAAACAAAAGGAGACTACTGTTGAAAGCAAAATAGCCACAAAATAAATGACTTCTTCCTATATTCCCTATAACAAATAATAAGACAAAACTATTTATTTTACTATGTAGTTTTATGAAGTAGCCACCTTTCCTTGGACCTTCACAAAGAATAACACCAGGCACAATGCTACAAAGTTATTGTCTGTTATACCTGCATTTTTATCACTCTTTAATTTAATATTGTTTTTTATCAATATGCTGCTGCTGGAGTATGTGAATTTCCCCTTGGGATTAATAAATAATCTATCTATCTATCAAAATATACTGTATATGCAGTTGTGGCAAGCGGCTGGGGGTGGTACCCAGCCAGGATGCCTGGAAGGACCGAAAGAGGGACTACGCCTCTTCAGGACCACAAGAGGGCAGCCGCCCTGGATGGTATGGGGAACAGAGCTTGGAAGCTCAACCCTGTAGGGCCCGTGGTCACCGCCAGGGGGCGCCTACATGCCTAAGGAGCCCTGGCCCTCAGCACTTCTGCCACACCTGGAAGTGCTGGGGAGAAGAAGACCAGGGACACCCAGAGTGCTTCTGGGTGCACAGCCGGCACTTCCGCCACACCGGGGAGTGCTAGCAATCACTCATTGGGAGGCACCTGGAGCACATCAGGGTGGAAAATAAAAGGGGCCACCTCCCTCCATTCGATGGCTGGAGTCCGGGAGAAAGACAGACAGAGTCTTGGAGGAGAGGAGTGGAGGTGGACCTGAGGAGGCATTGGAAAGAAGGCCTGGACTTTGGGGCAGTACTGGGATTGTGTGTGAGCACTAATTGTAAATAATATGTATAATAAACGTGTGTTGGGTGAACTATCGGTGTCCGCCTGTCTGTGTCTGGGCCAGTCACCACACAGTGTACATGTTAATGAATAAAAATGTATTCCCCACCTGTTGGGTCTTGATAGGGTCCCTTTTATACTCTTTATTTTGTAGACCTTAGCAAAATGTCTCCAGTCCCAGGTTTTAGCCTTCATATGTTACACTGCCTTTTATAGCTATACCCTCGGACAACAAGACAGAACAATAGAACAGACAGGAAAGAAAGTTACACTTGTAATTAATTATGTATTATAAAGAAAGAAACTGAATACCATGATTGTTGGTTACAAACCAGTACAATCTGATTATGCTACATCTGTAGTTTCAGTTGATGCAATATCTTTTAGTTACATTTGATTCTTTTTGGTCAGCTCAGCAACTGTACAGGCCCAGGCAGCATGTCTGTCTCAATATGGCTGCTGAGACTGAGTTCTCTCCTCTTCTTGGAGGAAGATATTGGAGCAAGAGAGAGCATGCATTTGCAGTTCCCCTTCTCCTTCTCTGCAGCTGCTGACACACACCTCCTAGACACGTCCTGTGGCCATTCACTAATGACACAGTTCATGCACAACCCCTTTCCCAGTTCAGCTCCTTTACAAAATTGGGGAGTAGCATTTATTAATGAAACACATTGAAACACAATCCTCCAGGCCTGGCATATTCTGTAGTTCCAGACAAACAAGAAAAAGAAAACAATTGAAACCACAAAACTGGCCGAGATGTTGCTTTTCCTGTCAATGAAACTGTAGCTTTGTTTTCCTTAAAATTACCAAATTTCAGCAGCTCTAGCACAAAAAATGGGATTCAACAAAAGCCTGACACGTCAAAATGATTCCACAGACAAAATATCTTTAGTTAAAATTCAAACTAAAACAGTTCACACAAAAAAGAAAAAATTTAAATAGCAAAAATTTGAAAAGTTCTTGTTTAAGGGAAGTTCTGTTCAAAACTTATAAATCTTGTTACATTTCTAATCGTTACAAATCACTTCTAAACATTTCTGAACCATTTCAAAATGGTCAGAAAACTGTATGCCTATTCCATTTCTATATTGAAAATGGGTCTTTTAAGTCCCTGTGTACTGGGACCTATTCTAAACATCAACTGATTCAATTGTCACACTGTATCTTAATTATTCTATCTCATACTAACAGGGGGAAAAGACTATGCCATTGTCTATGACTATGAAAGAAATTTATATTCTATTGAAATTAAGAAAACACTAATATGATTTTAACTCAAAGTTTTAACTTTCTAAGATTAGCTCTTACAGAAACTTTATGGTTGGAAAACTGGTATGTCCAGCTTTCTTACCATTTAACATTACCAATAAAGACATACAATATATTTTCAACCTCCATGCTAGATATTACTAATTTACACATCACCACATTACTCTGTCTGATTTCCTGAATTTTTCTTTTTTTCACAATAAATATTATCAGACTTTTAATCAAAACCTGACATTAGATAAAACAGACCCACATTAATATCCATCTGCACTGACACTTTAAATAAAATAACAGATTAACAGAGTTCAAAGAGTTCAAAGCAGAAAAAAAGGATTGTCCAGATACTCCCTTGGCTCTGTCTGTCACCCTTCCGCTCATGTGCTGCTTGCTGATGGTCACACCCATCACAAGCTTTTTTCCCAGTATCCTGCTTTTACTTGTGGGTGGCATCAAAGATGCATTTCAAAAGGCCAATGAATAATGGTAAAGACATCTGCAAATGCAATTTCGATGTTATGACAAAAGTAAGCAACAATGTTTTCTTGGTACATGTTGGCTCATGCAGTGTTCAGTAGCACGATGTAAACAAGTAAAGCTGCCCACCAGAGATCTCATGACAGACACCTCGCTGGAAATGTCGAACACTGATGCACTCACATCGTCAGAATCCCAGAAAGAAACACTTTTTTTTGTACATAATGTACTTTTCTATTTTACCTTGTCACAAAGCAATATGCAATTTTGGGCATTAGGTGTTGTAGCTACATTTCCCCATGGCAATCAGCTGACAGCACAACATTTTTAAAGGATAGAAGAGTGCAGAGACTTCTCAGCATTTGATGATTAATGGAGTAAGGCATTTTTTGCTGCTCAAAAACCTACATATTATCATTGGGCAGTTTCCTTATAAAGAAATATGTGATGCTAAAGCTGGAATTCCAGTTAGCTTGAGCTTGTTATTTACTTTTGTACTGACCTTGACGTGTGACCTGTTTATCAAATGAGATGAGTGTTTCTCAAAGCACTTAAATCAGTTCATATCACATTGAAGTAGATGGAATTGTGAATGTTGCTTGATTATGTGTTTGTTCTGATAAAGAATTATTCTTGTTGGGGGTTCTCATTTGTGAAATTTGTAGCTGTGCTGTACATGTTTAAGAGTGTGAGGGATCCTATTCTGAATCTTCTATTTACTTGAAAGAAAACTGTTATAATTTAACTATATGTTGAAATTATCCTCTTCTGATTGTTTGTTAGTGTGTGTATGTATTGTAAAAAAAAGTATGAAAAAGAAAGTATTTATTCATCCATCTCTTCATTATTGAAACAATTGTTTCCACTTCAGGGTGCAAAAATATAAAAAAACACTAGAAAAAATAGTAATGTAATGATTACACACTTATTAAAATACTCCTTATGTACATTATAATTAGAGTGATCTCAAAATATCTAGATACTGCAGCAAGAAGACTGTAACAGAGGAGGAAAAGGCTGTCACCACATAAAGTGAAATGGGTTTCTTTATCATGATTCCAAAAACAAAAGAAAACAAATACATAGACAACAATTGTCTACTAAACATTTATATTATACTAGCTGTGTAAGCCCATGCTGTAAAAAGTCCGGGGTCCTAGAAACAAATGAAATCGTCAGAAAAAAAACTGAAATGTAGAGATGTAGGGTAATTGAAAGGAACTACTCTGGACATCTCTCTCCTAGGAGGTTTCATTTGTCGATGTGCTCGTCTAGTTTCTGTATTAGCTGCTAAGGGAGTGACTCTTTCTTCGGAGGTTTCGCTTTGCTGACGTGCTGGCCTTGCTTGTGTATCCTTAGAGGTGGAGCCCTCACCCTGACTCCACCTTTCACTTCCGGGCCGGACAGACACATACACTTCCATGCGTAGACGTTTATGTATAACATTGTACCTTTAAGTATAAAGAATGTCCCAAAGAACTTAAGAAATAACAGAAAACATCTCTGCTCCAAGAAGTGCACGTACACCACTTGGATTACAGAGATGCAGTATGCTGATGATAATGCTACACCAACCCAAAGAACACCTGAAGATACACAAATATCAGTTGACACCTTCAAGAATTCATATACTTGCTTTGGCCTTACCATCAACACAGCCAAGTACAACCAGCACCCAGGATTGCAACCCCAGACTCTCTCGTCACCATCAATAACACCCCTTTAGAATATGTAGCACAATTTTCTTATCTTGGGAGCAGTCAATTACCAATCAATGTAATTCTTTGAAGGACACAGAAAATAGAATATGCCCAGCCCACATTGCATATGCAAGCTTGTATAAAAGAGTCTTCAACAATAAAAACATAAGAATGCAGAGAAAAATTATGGTCTACCAAGCAGCTGTTATTTCCACGCTCTTATATGAGTCCAAAACCTAGACCTTATATCAAGAAGTGATATAAAGGAACTGGAACATTAATGCATATTAAATGGGAGGACTATGTCTCCAGCATAGCTGTCAAGTCACCAGCACAGAAGCAACTATCATTAAGCACGGACTTAGATGGGACTGGTCATGTGTGCCGAGTAAATGACTCCAGACTCCTATGCCAGGTGCTCTATAGTAAGCTTAGCACTGGTGGTAGAACTATGGACCGCCCCGTCTGGCGCTACAAAGACCAGCTCAAACAAATATTGAAAAAGTCCAATATTAGTCAGAACGCCTGAAGCTGACTGCAAGTTCTGGTGACACACCATTGCAAACAGTGCTAAGATAATTGAATACTACCATCGGAGAAATTACAAGATCAAATGAGAGAAAGGGAAGCTTCCTCAAGCCCAACCACAACCAACTCCTTAGTGCCATGTATGTGACCGTATGTTCCATGTGAGGATCACTCTCATCAGTCGCCAACAATATAAACAAAACATAGAATTTCATGTATACTATAAAAACCTGTATTAAAGCTTGAAAAACTTTATTCAAAACTAAAATTCAAAATAAAACCAATTCATAACAACCTTGAAAAAGAGTACACAAGTTAAAATAAAGAATGTGTTATTCATTTATGTACAGGCATTCAAACAAATGACTAGCTCTGGATTCCCATTTATTGTATAAAGAGTCGTTCAACTCTTATCATTATTATTTTCAACAAATTGTAAAATTTGGTTTATTTTAAAACTGATGCAGAATATCCTACTCTACAAATATGATGGCAAAACGTTTGGAATACACAGAAATATATGCCTTTACTTTAATTTGCATTATTATTTGGATTTAATGCTATTTTTTTAAAACCTCTGGAATAATTAACTTGATATTAAAATTCTCCTTTACAATGGACCTTTGTATAAAATTCTATGTTGAACCTTATAAAATATTAAAAAATAAATAGAAATACAGAATGCATGCATATTCCGATGTTTAGTACATATTACAAAGATTGTAATGGATTGGGAGAGCATGGGGGGTCATGAGGTCGCTGGAAAGGGGTGTGTGGCACTCCAGATGCCTATGCAAAAGGACGAAGGTCCAAGTCTTTAGAGTCCTGGTGCTTCCTGTTTTGCTACATGATAGCAGAACATGGATGCTCTCCAGTGACCTGAGATGAAGACTGGACACCTTTGGTACTGTGTCCTCTCTGGAAAATCCTTGGGTACCATTGGTTTGACTTTGTGTTGAATGAGCGGTTGCTCATGGAGTCCCGAATGAGGCACATTACCTGCATTGTGAGGGAGTCTCAGTTATGGCACTATGGCCATGTGGCGCGTTTCCCCGAGTGTGATCCGGTTCGTAAAATCCTCATTGTTAGGGACCCGAGTGGCTGGACCAGGCCAAGTGGTCACCCACGTAACACCTGGGCTGTGGCAGATAGAGGGTCACTTCTGGAGGGTGGGACTGGACTGCGTGTCTGCCTGGGGGGTTGCCAACCAGGATCTCGAGTTGTTTCGTCATGTAGTGGGTGCGGCAACGCCCTGTATCAGTGCATGCTCCCCAACTTGACTTGACTTGACAAAGAAACAAAATGCATTTTGTGCCATTTTCCAGGTTTCATTAATTTTACTGGCGATAGTTTAGCACTGTTTTAATGACATAACAACAACTCAAACTCACTGAATCCAATGTAAGGTTTTGGGGGGGCCAGTGCCTACCCTGGTTGGACTGGGCACAAATCAGGAAACAGCCCTGGATGGGGCACCATTCCATTACAGAGCCCACTCATACACACCACTGAATTCACACAGGGGCAGTTTGGATTCACCTGTTAACCTAACCTGCACTTTTTGGAGATGTGAAATGAAAAACTGAGTACCTGAAGGGAAACTCAGACAGGTACGGACAAAGTATGCAAACTCTACACATATGAAGGGCTTTGAACACAGGACCTTAAATGGTTTATACTCAAAAGAAATTTTGTGTACATAAAGATAGTTGAGGTCAGCACTGGGATTTTGTCATTGCATGTGTTGTTTATGTAATGTAATTTTTTTGTTTGATCATTGTTGATAATGTATGTACTCATTTATTTTCAGAATGTGTAGAATAATCCCAAACAATATACTGGAAACTGTTAATATTACCACAAACTGAACATATTTTAAGCAATTTCTAATTTCTTCACTAGATGGCTCTAACATCCTGTTAGAAAACAAGGCAGGCAAAGAATTAAAACCAAATGTATCAGTAGTGGCCAATAGGCAGCTTTCTGATGTGTGGCTTCAAGCCACAAACTCTAGAATATATTCTACTTTTATCAGCACTTTTCCAATTTCTAAGTAATTCGAAGTGACTCCATTGAAGAATTATTTTAGCAGCTGCCAGCCGTTGGTATTATGATAAGCCTTATTTTATTTCCTGCAAAATTTATTTCCTTTAACTGTGTGGAAAAATTGTTTATACTATGACACCCTTCCGCTATGCTTTTCTCTAACTAGATATTACACACTGTCCCAAACAGGACAGCTCGTCAGTTACTCTAAATTAATGTGCTTTACTGCTTCCTTTCAACATGTAATGCACATAAAGTGAATAAAGTTGGTAAACCCATGTGGGCCTTAAAAATGTTGAGTGTATCCATCCATCCATTTTCTAAACCTAATTATCCAGTTTAAGAGCTTGGGGAGTTGGTGCCTATCTTAGCAGCCGTGGGTGCCTGGGCCAATTTATCTTTGTAAATACAGAAAAAAATAACAACAAAAAAAACAAAGAAATCACACTGTACTGAAATACTCTTGCAAGTTAGCAAGCTTTGTTAGGCTGAATTACCTGTTTTTGTCAAAATTGTTCAAATGACTAAAACTACTGCTGTTCATAGCACAATAGTAAGCAAGCTAATTAGCTTTCTGTCCTTTCTTCTGCTTCATGCATTCTTCAAATTATTGTATTAAATGTTTTGCAGGTCAATCAGTGAAACATTTGAGGTAAAGCCCCTATTAATGTACCAAACGAGATACACATCTTCTTAATCAGCCTAATAACATGTATAGCGGTGTGCTTTAGAAGGAAAGTCACTTTAAAATATTGAGTATGCGGGCCAAAAAGCAAATCTATTTCACATTTCAATTTTTTAGTTAAATTAAAATAATGTTTGAGAAGATACAGTAACTTATTTTACCAGTCTTGTAGTCTCTAAGGCATATTTCTTGTTGCTAATGTGTTCTTGAAAAATACAAGAATCAGCTCTTAGAATAAATACTGACAGGTCAAATGGGGTTTTCTTGTTTTCTGTGAATCTTAAGGATGTGAACACATTTTAACTGTCACTAATCTGACATTAGCCCCCAGCCACAAACTAGAATTAGGTTAAGCAGTATTCAGAAAGCCATTATTATGACTTGACAGTAACTTCTAGTGGCTTCAGTGCAGTTTTTCTCTTTTTCTACTCTTATGAAAATGATTACTTGGCTCGAGATTGTTTTGTGCTGCCAAGAAATAGATTGGTAAAAGGGTGTGAAGTGATTTTTCTCAACTATGGATTTGTTAATTAAATTGTGGTAGCTTAAAGAAAGAATTTATCTGGACTGCTAATTTTATAATAAAAGTGTGTTTCCATGAACTTTACACTGGTCTACAAAAAAATATTTTTTGTTTGCTACTGGAAATTTCAGAGTAGCTCTTTATTAAGTTTTTCACACTGATTATATATGAAATCGGCATTAAGCTAGGTCAGGTTTTTGACATACACATCATTGACATTTTGACAGTTTTGAATATCAATATAATATATCAACACGATATCTGGAGTTTGAACTGTCCCACCAAAATTGTTTGATGTGTTTATTCTAAAAACAAACCAGAAGATGATACCAGAGACATGTTAAAGCATATTTATGTCAATTTACCTCAATATAAAAGTGAGGTCAGTGTGCCCAAAAATGTTGGAGGCACTCGCTTTTACGCTTGTACTGCACATCCGTCTCTCTTTGCAAGAACCAGCAGTAGTCACCCATCATGCTCGGAGTGAATTTTCCCCAATATCAGTTTTCCATCACCTTTATATCTTGATGAAATCTTTCCCCATGCTCATCTCTGACATCGCTTAGATTTGGTGGAAAAAAATCGAGATGAGAATGTAAAAAATGCGTCTTCAGTGACATTCTGGCTCCCGTAAGCTAATATACTTTCAGCATATTCTCCACAAGCTCAGTATAATTCTCTGCCCTGTGACTGTCAAGAAAATTCTGGTCAACCTGCACGAGTGAGGGTGCTGATTCAGTTGGCTTCAGTTTCTTTTCGATCTCATCATCAAGCATCAGTTCACGGATTTCATGGCCAACAAAAACACCTTCCTTAATTTTGGCTTCACTTTTCTCGAGACCAAACTTATTTCTTAAATGCTGAAACGCATCGCCTTTACTGTCCAGTCACCCTAGTTGTCCAAGACCTGGAACATCATAACTAAAAAAATGGGACGTGCTGGATGAAAAACGTTTTTCAGATTTGGAGTCAGCAAGTGAAATTTGTTAAAGTACACGTGAAAGAATCCCAGTAGCAAAATGCTTGTTGACCAGTGTAACTGGGTTATTTATAGAAATACTGTTTCAAAAATGACATGTATACCCTTACTCCGGTTAGAAATGCCGGAATGTTGGCCTTTGAGAAACCTGTTTAACAGAGGCAGATTTCTTTGTGAGCAATCCGGTTATGTGGCAATGTAAACCCTTAACCGGATTACATTTAAGGATTTCATAGTTTGCGCATGTCCATTGCCCTCTGTTAGCCTGTGAACATGCTGCCAGCACCCACAGGCAGAAAGCAGTGGAAGCATCTACAAAGATAAATTTCCTGAGGCAAATGCTCAGGCGCACGCATTCATCCTTCTCCTAATTGAAATAATGTTTCTTAGATATCTCTAAATTTATGTTGATGAGTGCTTAGCTCAGCAGCTCAATCTCGGGAGCAGTTTTGGGAGTAACGTGCTAAAAGTTACATACGTTGGCAATACTTATCTTAGGTACCGCAAATACTCATTTAGTCTTATGTAACTAGATCTCAGAAAAGGTTTCTTTTAGTTTATAGGTTGTTAATTTCTGTGCAGTGTGGCACTTGATATGCAGCTAAAATTACTCATGAATATGAAGGGTTCACAGGTTTTATATATTTTAAGTATGTAATATTAAAAGACATGCAGCATGTCTCACATAAGCCGACTCTGACTGTTAAAATATGAAGTCATCTTAGTAGGTCAAATCGCACAGACAAATAGAAACTTTACTGATGCTTTGGTAAGTGTCATTAAGACCAACAGAGTCTTTGTTACAGTCTTGTTACATAAGAGGAAATGAGTATTAAATAAATTTTTTCAGTGCCTACACTAAAGTGTAACACATGCGTTACTTAGTCTGCTTATTTTTTAAAGTAACAAGTAACCTAACACAAGTTTTTTTGAAGTAAAATTATTATTATCCCAACAGCATTGAGTATAACGCAAGAAACACATGAACTGCCGCTTCTTTGCAGAGCTCAATCGCACAGCCAAGCCAAGAGTATGCTGTGTGCAATCAGGTAACAGAAACATATTAATAAAGTAATAGTTTTAATCCAGGTATTTGCTATAGATAGGTTGAAACAGTTTGATTGGGTGGCTCAGCAGCTAGCGTTTATACCGCCAAAGTTTGGGGGCTCGATTTGAGAATATAAAAAAGAGCAGAATATTACTTACTTCACAGTATTTGAAGGCCTAAACGTATTTATAAAATACAAGAAAATGCTCACATTTGGCTATGTTTCTGATTAGTTACACGAAGGTTCATATATCCCATACCGAACTATTTTCTAAGCTTTCTTAATCCTTTAGGGGCCACGGGTGACTGGAGCCTAACCCAACAAGCATGGGGCACAGATAAGGATCAGTCCTTGAATATGGTGCCAGTCCATCACAGGGTAGGTTCACGGACTTAGGATTTAGTTACAAATGCTGGTTGGTCAAATGTGTAGATTTTCATGCAGAAGAACAAGTGACACACTGATTGTAACACATTACATTTTATAACAAGCAACTATATAACTTACTTAGTTGTTTTTCTGTAATTAATGAACATTTTGTGAAGATGAAACTCTGTAAGTAGACTCATACATGTAAATGAAATTTTTTAAGAAACCGGGTTTCTGCTTTAACTGGGTTAATCTCTTTATCCCTGCTTTGTGTGTGCATGTAAACACACTTATGGACAGCACGTATGGAGGTGCTGGGTTTGTTGCCACTCACTCTTCTAAACATGGGGGACATCCCCAATACCAGAGTGTTTTTAGAAAAAAGTCAAGATGATAAAATTATGCTCGAAAGTCCCTAATTGGATACAGTCAGTCAGTCAGTCATTGTCCAACCCATTATATCCTAACTACAGTGTCACGGGGGTCTGCTGGAGCCAATCCCAGCCAACACAGGGCACAAGGCAGGAACAAACCCCGGGCAGGGCACCAGCCCACCGTAGGGCACACACACACACACACACACCCATATACCAAACACACACTAGGGACAATTTAGAATCGCCAATGCACCTAACCTGGCTTGTCTTTGGACGGTGGGAACGAAACCGGAGCACCCAGAGGAAACTCACGCAGAAACAGGGAGAACATACAAAACTCCACGCAGGGAGGACCCGCGGGAAGCAAACCCAGGTCTCCTTACTGTGCCACCCTAATTGGATGCATTTGAGTGTATATGTTGCTCCAGGCCACTTGAAAAGCAGACCTGTACTTGACCCATCAGCATAACAAGAAAATTACAGTGATGGTGACAGCAAATCATACTTTTTCTGAAGCAGCCCCATAAACCATAAATATAAAAATGCAATATAAGTTTCTGAAATAAACTGACTAGCCTAACATAATCACTAAAGTTAACACAATTGAAATATAAATAATTGTCCTTTAATTACTGGAGTTTGGCTCTTGTTTACTGTGGTCACATTGTCAAATGCAGAGAATGCAACAGGATCCTCTGTTCAATGCATAATGTCAGAGATGTTTTCAAAGGAGAATTCAACTAAAGAAAACTTTTTAATGTGCCAGGAATGAACTCGAGGATGGTCAATCAGTTCATTGATGAAAGTGAATGACACAAAATTATATTTAGTAAATTTTAAACACAAGGTTTGTTCTAAACCCATTTTAGAGCTGCAAATATTTTTATATTTGAGACTTCTGTGTCTTCTATGCTACTCTGCTTTGAAGATTATTATCATTACTATCTGGCCCAGTTTCATAATAAATCATGGACGATTGGTCTAGCACTTAAAATGTAACTGCAGAAGTGTCATCTAATTGAAATTAATTCAACAGAGTGTGAATGTAGCTTGTAATACTTATGGCATTACTCCTGACACGCTCACTTAAGGACCTCATTCTCAACAATCCCATCCCAAGGAATATGTTGCAAATGTAAATACAATGCATTTTATTAATACAAGTTTTAATAAAACGCATTGCATTTTTTAAAACAACAAATGGCATATATTACCGACACTATAATGTAATAAAGGAAACTTTAAATTGAAAAAAATGATAGGAAATAAAAATGGCTAATATAGGAAGTACTACTCCCTTTGGAACCCATTTACTGTCACACAGAGGGATGTAGGTGATATTATGACTGCAGGGTAGGCCCTCTTTATAGCTGTTGTTATTTAGTTACACAATTTGCTCCTGCTGACATTTTGTTATATTAATAAGGACAGATCACCAGAACATTTAGTGGATTCGAATGAGATTAGTACTCCCTCTCTGTCATTCTTTTTAATATTTCCTAAATCTTTCTTTATTAAGCTATAGTGTTAGTTTTTCTTTTGCCTCAAGAATTCTCAACAGTAGTGCTAATGTTTGTGATGTGGCATCTGTTTGAATGAAAAATGCAATGTATTTTATTACTACGTTTTATAAAATACATTCCAATAGATGGAAAATCTCAAATGTTAATACTCCCTGTACAGCTGGAGAAAATCTCCAAAGTACCCTAGTATACCTCTCAACAAGTATTCAAAACCCTGCTCCGCTGAATATTGAAGACCAGGCTTCTCAAATATGTCATAATTTGTAATGCTTCATATACATAAATGCATTACTTTGGTACTCTGCTGCTGAATTCTTCTATACCGGTGCCCAATTTCTGAACTCAAGCTATGAGTATTGTCAATTGTAAACTATTTAAATCACCCAAATTTGATTACTGTTACAGCAAAATCACAATTATCCAAAGTAATGCAGACCAATGCTACCTCAGATAGCTGAAAACTCGGATAAAACAAATGGCCACTGTAGTGGCAACTCTATACCAAGAAAATGGGGTTTGACAGAGAGAGAAATCAGCTGACGTCACCAGGCAAGTGCACTACTCACAGTGGACAAAATTGGGCTCTGTGCAGCTGACAGATGGAGGTCTCCATTTATCTCACACCATAAAGTGCTCACCTCTGAGCCAGAGAATGTGGGTTTACAGCTCACCACCAGCAGTTGACCACAGCATAAATCTTCAAACTGAGATTCTTCGTGGCGTGATTCTACAGCAATTCAATTGGCAAAAAGGGTGGGATTTGGGATTTGCACTCTGGACGGGTGGAGTATAGTGGCAATGCTGCACAAAGAAGATACAGACGGAGGCTGATACAGACGGAGATCAGCTGACTTCACCAGGGAAGCGTATCTCTCACAGTGGTCACGGGTTCTGTGCAGCTGATGGATGGAGCTCTCCATGTAGCACATTTTTTGCAGTTCCCACCGTCAGTTCATCATGGTGATTTGAAATGTATAAACACAAAACTCCTAAATAGATGAAAGAGTAAAGCATGTGTACATGGTCAATGCTGGTGACACACTGACAACATCCTAGGGAGAGGTGATTGAGTCATACCCACATTCCCACAGCTCTTGCTGTACAGTTGAGGTTAAAAGTAAAGTTTTTACGCACTGAGCACGACATTTACATCAAAGCTTTTATGAATGATATAAGTATGGAATTACACTTAAGGGTTCAACCTCAGATAATGCAGAATCTCAGTAAATCGGA
Organism: Erpetoichthys calabaricus; assembly: GCF_900747795.2. NCBI lineage: Eukaryota > Metazoa > Chordata > Cladistia > Polypteriformes > Polypteridae > Erpetoichthys > Erpetoichthys calabaricus. The sequence continues at coordinate 50,159,619 of NC_041402.2, read as the reverse complement.
TTGCCACACATGTGCACTTAGGAGGCAGTCAACAAGCCATGAGGTGAGTGAAATATTGCAAGATGAAGGGTTGATTTATGGTACTAACAGCTCTCTCTCTCATCAGAACCAAAGAAGAAGAATAACAATTCCATTAACTCACTTGCACCACTTCCGGATTCACAAAATGGCCGCCAAATATCATGTCTGTTTCTGGCTCCTGATGATGATGTCACTTACAGCTTCTGAAGATGACATCACTTTCTGGCTCCTGATGATGACGTCACTTCCATCTCCCTCAGGATGACATCACTTCTGATTCCTTCCCGATGAGTCACTTCCGTCCAAACACTCTTTGAAGTCATTTCCTGCCACATCTCTTCTGACCACCATATCCTTATAAATATTGCCATTTTCCAAGTGTATATTATGAAATGCTCTGGTTTTTGATCAATTTTCACCATTATTTTCATAATGTCCGCAGGACATTATACGGGGCAATTCCCCAGCTCTTTTTGATTTTGTGGACTTTGTTTATTCCTTATTACAGGATAATCAGGGTTCTACTTTATTTTTACTTTTACTCCCACTCACACCATCTTCTAACATTATTTAGACAAGTCGGCACTCATGGCCATGGATCTTCTCTGGATGAAGACATGTTGAGATGTGAGTGTGTCTGAGTGTAACCTGTAATGGACTGGTACCCAATCCATAGTTAGACCTCTGCCTGGAATAGTCCTCAGCACCCTGTGGCTCTGAATTGTAATAAGCAGAGCTGGAAAATTAATTTTATAATTCTATTACCTGGAAATGGTAAATTTCTCACTAAGTGTAACACTATGACTACATAATAAGGTTACTCTAAGACGTAGAAAAGCAGGACACATGTTTCGGTAAGCACAGAAACAAATGTTACAAAATTACCATTACAAAGAAGTTTAGTATTCATTTTAGTAAGAAAAAGGGCATAATGCTGATATTGGTCACAAGAGTCATGGCTATAATTCTATGTAGATGATTTAACATACTGTAGAAGCACTTAGGCTTTAATGTCTTTTCATACAGAATGGCTAAGTCAGATCCCTTCAATGTGATTAGGGACAAAGCCTAGTATAAAAAAATAAGTCAATAAAAACAGATAAGGAAGGGCAAAAGGACAGAGATCATTTTTGTAGCAAGTGTTAAGCAGAAGCCAATCCTAGAGCAATCAAGAGATTAAAAAATAAAAGGATTAAAACTGCAATTTAATCTTCAAATTCAGATCAATGTATTTTTAATATTCCTGCTTCATTAGACTGAAATGAAATAGAAATAGATGTTACAAAGGGATCAACATGCAGATTGCAAGAGGATGGGCTTAGAAAAGCATCAAAAACATTCTTATTTAATTGTTTACATTAATTGTTTTTAATACCATAAGAAATTTTTCAAACTGAAAAAGATGTTGTATGTATCATCTTGTAAAAAACATTGCCACTATTTAAGTATTACTTATGTTTAGGGATGGAGTACTTATTTTTTTTATCTTATTTTTAGTAATTTTTTCTGAAAGTGCTGAGAAATAATCTGTCTTTGATAACAAACAGATGTGCTTCAGACCTCATCTATTTTTTTATCTCCTCATTGAGACGTTAAAACTGTTATTCAGTTTTGCAGGTCCATATTGAGTACCTCTATCGAAGGGTTTAAAAAGACTATTACTGACTGTTTAATGGGTGATAACAATATTCACATACATTAATACCAAGAGAAGTGATGTACGTGATGTATATGTGCTAAAATGTGATTCATTTTATGCACATGTTAAAAAATGGCTTATTCAGAATTAACCATGCTGCATTTTCATAACTGATTAAGTGTAGGACTGTGTTTTGGTTGTACATAAATGTCACATTTACTATGATTCTAAAGTTTTAAACTGTGCAGATTTAATTTTTAAACTTGTTCTGTAATATTCCCTTTCATTTTTAAGATGTTACAGAATTTTATTGGTATTCCAATTTAATTTCGTGGCACCATTTTGATGAGGTAATTTTTGTTTCAGAGGCCATCTTGGTTGTGACTTGAGCTGCCATTTTGGATCACATGACTCTGATCTTGTGACTTGTGATGTCATCACCCAGAAGGTATTTAAGAGGGCATCATGCTATTCCCCATGTCCAAGATTTTGGATACTCTAAAAAATGAAAAATATTTCTAGTGCTAGGAGTGCATGTTTAAGAATTTTAAGGATTTGTATTTCAACTTTGCTTTTGTTTAAAGTATTTGCTTTGGTACTTTGGGTTAATTTTGATCTCCTAGTTCTTTCATGCCTACAAGTTACCTTTTGACTTTGATTTTGTCTTTTCCATTTCCTGGTGCTCCTTAAAACTTTCACTCTGCTTTTTCCTTTAATTTCCCATTAGGGCATCAGAAAAAAGAAAAGGAAAAAACAGCAAATTCAAATTAAAAAAAAATATGTTGTGTATTATAAACAAATAATAAAGAAAAAGGACACATAATTGGAAAACACTTGTAACCATAAAAATATAAGCAATAACCTAAAACAGAAGCAAATGAAAAAAACAGATTGAAATAAAATGATTAGAATTGCAAAGGTTAACTCTAAAGTAAAAAAAACACAATAATTACTATCCAGGGAAAACAAAAACAAAATAAAGCATATCAAAACAAGGATGTCGAGAGTGCATGCATATATGTATATGTAACAATTAAATATCTGTATGATGAATGGACCCAGTAACGTAACAGGCAAAAAGGAAAAAAATGACAAAAATATACATACATATAAAACATACAAAAGACATTTAAACATACATGTATATTGACAAATAAAGTTCCAGGACGTGAAGAAGAAGATTAATTTCTTGAAATGCAACAGCACTTTGAGTCTTGAATTATTTTCTTAAGAACAGTGCAATATCCCTAACTACTAATTGTATATAAACATAACTCAAGTTTACCATCAATTTTCATGTTTTGTTTTTAAGATTTCTGCTTTGAAATTCAAGTTTGTGAAATGTGAACATATAATCAAGAGACGATTGGGCAGCTCATGGTCAAAATGCAGAAAAGATTAACAGAAGAAGAAAAAAAAAAACATAAAGCAAACTTGTACTCAAATAACATGTAAATTCATAGCTTTCATTATCGATTATTACTCCAAGTAACACCATAAAAATGTTTACTTACTTAATCCAAAATCTAGGACACTACTTACAGTGCACCACCATCTTAAATAGGTGGCACACAAAGATCTAATATATCACATGACCTCCTGTTATGTGACTGGCAATGGTAAACATTGTGATGAAGTCAGAACTCTCAAAAATGTGTGAGATGATACAATGACATCACAAAATTAGTGATAAAAATAATACCCCTCTCAAAATTAATCAAAAAATTGCAAAATCAGTGCAGAGTTGAATTCTAAACCTCCATTAAAAAAACATAAATCTTACCAAAATGGAGAGAAAGAGAAAGCAAGTGTTCTTGCAGAAGAGGGCCTTTTTGTTGAAGAAACCTAACTGGAGTCCAAAGAGGACTGAGATAACTTGACATACATTCAAAGTCTGCATGGAGCTACCGCTGAAGCTTACTTTTACAAATATTTTAAAAAGCTTTTTTCAAGCTGATAGGCTTCTGAAAATGGTCTGGTACGTATATCTTTTCAGTGATTCAAAACTACAATGCTTTAATCATTAAGATACATTTACTGTATATACTCAACACTGTGCTGATATTACTAATTTAAAATAACACATGCCTTTGCACAAATCACCTGGCAAGTATGAAAGGGACAGCTCAAAAGCCTGGATAGTGCTAATGAAGATATGGAGCCGAAAAATAAAAGTACAAAAATAAAATGGTGTCCTATAGTGCACACATTAAATCTTAGGTCTAGAAGGAACATGCTTAATTAGCAATTTATAGTTAATTGCAGTTTTTAAAGCAATTAGTACAGGGGCACTGTCTGAATCTTTCTTTTGCTTTGTTTATATTTTTGTATCAAAGAACCCACACAAATTGGACATACAGTAATTACCACAATCACTGAGCGCATAGTTCTACACCAACTGCGTGAAATATCAGCTTTGCAAATGATGAGTGATATTTCATAAATGACTGGTAATTGTGATAAATGTTTATCCTGTAATATTACTGCAGAGTTTATGTGGGAGTGAAAGGCAGAAGTGTGCCAACATTGTAGCTCGTTTTTGACCTTTCTTATAAATGGATTACAAGGGTTAATGAACTGCTGTGTAAAACTGAAAGCTTCACTTCAACATCTTTCAGTTCACTTCCCTATTTACAAATCAGAAATCAAAGAAAATGTAGAATTAGCTATTTTCATTCATTAACTTGGAAATTCATCATTTAACAGCAAATATAGGCCTAACCTATTGGAAGAAATAAAAGGGCCCTGTTACACAACAACAGCAGCAGCTTTTATTTAGATAACACATGTTCATACAAAGGATTTAGATGAAAGCGCTTTCAAAGATATCAAAGGAAAAAAGAAAAAACAAAATTTAAAAAAATGAATAAATAAGATGGAAAAATAAATAATACACACTTTTAATACCTGTACTTTTGATACAAGTACCTGTAGAGTCTTTATATGTAGAATCTGTTTTCAAGTCTCTAAAGATGAGTCCACTGATAAGGTCAAAAGGCCAAGGAGGACTGAAATAAAAAACCTTCAGTTAAGCTGGAGAAAAAAAAAAACCACAACCTTCAGGGGTTCCAGGCCAAAAGATCACCCAACTCCTAACATACATTCTACCAAGCATAAATGTTAAGTCATATCTTATTAATTTATAGGCTTCATCCTAGAGGATTCTACGCAGTGTGTCTCGTGGTAAACTGGGGTATCCAATTTCATTCAGACATCACAGATAGATGCACAGGACTTTAATCAAGGGGTGGTGGCACAGAACCAAAATAGAAAACAGAAAAATGTTCAGATTAGTAATGACTGCAAATTCATTGAAGAGTTAACAAATCTAGTTGATTAAGAGTAGAATTAAAATGTAGCTAAGAAAAAACAAAATTAAAAAGAGTGGGTTTTAAAATGATCCTCAGTATTAGTCTGGCATATCACTATTGGAAATATATTCCAGATTATTGGTACATAACAGCAAAAGGTCACTTTACCACTTCTTTTATGCTTGGCTCTTGGATTAATAAGACGATCTAAGGTATAACTTGAAATGTAGGAGGACAGGTACTCCGAAACATATGAAGGAGCAAGATTGTTTAATATTTTATATACTATTAGTAGTTTTTTTACAGTCAATTGTTATTTATTATAACATTTATAAAGCTTCTCTATGCCAAGCAAATACAAGTTTTTGTCCTGTTTGTACATCCATTTAACTGTACACAAGTTGACATGTTCATCATTAATATGTTACATTATGTGTGTGACCCCTCCGATTGAGGAATGGTGGTAGTCACACAGGGTCAAATTTGAAGAACAGAGTGAGTGTGTCATCTCTTTAAATCCACAGTTTTGTAGACCACCTTTTACAATCTTTGTAGTATGGCATGGGCATTGTCATTATGCAGAGTTTGGGGTGGGTTGACAGTTTTCCTTGTCACTTTCCTTGATTGATAGCTGTAAATGCCAACACACATCATATTGCACGGGTCATAGTGATGTATCCAAGTTTCATCTCTAGTTATCAAGCACTTAAATTTCTCACCATCTGAATTCATTCACTTGAGTTTCTCCTTGGAAATACTAAGTTCACTATAGAGAGACAGTGATCATACATATTTGCTTAAGCAATAATACTACAAAATGGGAACTGGAACTAGCCAAAAAGAGTAGGCAGCTTTATTATGTGTAAATAGGCCATTGTCTAAAGAAAAAAAAAAGTAGCAAACAGGCTAAACCAAAACACAAAACCAGAGATGTCGTCAAAAAGTGTGACAGAACCTACTTAAACTAGCTTGTTTTATTTGTCCATAACTAATATTAAAGCTATATTCTTTGGACAGATAACAAGCTACTCTGCAAAGCCATTTTATACAGGCAGATCACAATGACACAGCATGTCACGTGGTGTCCTTTCACTTGAGCGGCAATGAGAGCAGCAACTATAAACAAGATGACTGTGCCCATGAACTGGCACCACAAAATGGCAGAGGCTAGACAAATAAATATTCACAAAATGGCAATGTGCTGATGTCACTGTCATAATGATAAAATAAATAAACAATTGGAAAAACATGATCAAAAGTTCCCAAAGAAATCTTATATGTGCTCAAGCAAAAGTTTATTACAGATATATTGGATGCAGTAATGCCTCATTTAGGAGTCAACATTCTGGACACCCCATCATACATGTGTTTGATTGTTCATGAAGAACGGATTCAGCGAATTCCTACAGAGCCTGCTATGCTGCAACCTGACATTCTCTGATTTTGTTTCATTCCATTGTGACAACATTTATTTATTTAACATTTATTTATTATGTTGTCAAAAAGGAAGCTGGACCAACCTTGAGTCTGTCATAATAATTATATTACAGTAATCCATTTTCTTGTGTAAATGTATAGTTTTTATTTTTGAGGCTTTGAATTCTGTGAAGATTCTGGGACAAAGTACACATTTTATTTCATTTGGTTGATCTTTTGTTCTCATGACATGCTGGTGTCAGATGACTGTATGCGGCACTCCAATGATGTCAGCAGTAAATATGGAGGTGACACCGTGCAGCCTCATCCCTTGGTTCCTATTAAACAAAATTTACAATAGTGATTTTGTTTTTCAAGTGTGCTAAGCAGGATGTTTTGTTATTGGTAAACAACTGTTTCTGCTACTGACTTTGTCTCTCAGCTTGACTTCATGTTTTGGGTGCTGCCTGTTGACCGTTGCCTGTCTCACACTATGACTTCTTCCTGGCGTTATATATCTCCTGGTCTAATATTCCTTCCTCACAACAATTACTGGAGATGCAGTCTATACACACTCATTTTTGACAGGCATGTTGACTAGATGAGAATGAATCTCCAATGGGGTATTGTTGGTTGTGAAATGTGAAACATTCTCTACAAGCCATATATTAGAAACATATACATTCTGTACATATTTTAGTACACAAATGTTGATGGCTACTTACACAATTAGTACTATAGAAAACCCTTCCATGTTAAAATATTAGAACATTAGAAACATTTAGGCGAGAATAGCCATTCAGTCCAAAGGCTCACCAGTCCTATCAAACATGATCAAAACTTCCCAAAGAAATGCTATATGTGCTCAAGCAAAAGTTTATAACAGAAATATTTAACGCAGTAAAGCTCATTTAGGAGTCCATCCATCCATCCATTTTCCAACCCGCTGAATCCGAACACAGGGTCACGGGGGTCTGCTGGAGCCAATCCCAGCCAACACAGGGCACAAGCAGGAACCAATCCTGGGCAGGGTGCCAACCCACCGCAGGACTCATTTAGGAGTCTGATTTTTTTTTTTTATAAACTTTCAACTAATTCCAAATTTTGGGATGTACCTGTCCTCCATTATACTGTATGTAAAACATTTTTAAACCTGTTCCACTGCTCCTCAAATATCTCCACAGCTTATCCCATTTTATTCCTGTTAGACTTTGTTTCATTTGTTCAAAATTTGTCCTACCAAAGATAAACTTAACAGTTTTGGTCTTTGCATCTGCACTTTTCCAAAACACTGAGAATTGTATTATATCACGGTCATTTGACCTTATTGGTTTAATCACCTTTATACCCGTATTTCTATCCTGATTATTACAAAATACTAAATCCAGACAGGCTTCACCCCACATTGGTGTTTTAATAATACAGTGATCCCTCGCTATATCGCGCTTCGCCTTTCGCGGCTTCACTCCATCGCGGATTTTATATGTAAGCATATTTAAATATATATTGTGGATTTTTCGCTGCTTCGCGGGTTTCTGCGGACAATGGGTCTTTTAATTTCTGGTACATGCTTCCTCAGTTGGTTTGCCCAGTTGATTTCATACAAGGGACGCTATTGGCAGATGGCTGAGAAGCTACCCAACTTACTTTCTCTCTCTCTCTCTCGCGCTGACGTAGGGGGGGTGTGAGCAGGGGGGCTGTGTGCAGCTGCTTCCTGTAGGACATGCTGCACGGTGCTTCGCATACTTAAAAGCTCAAAGGGCACGTATGATTTTTGACTTTGTTTTTCTGTGGCTCTCTCTCTCTCTCTTCCTGCTCCTGACAGAGGGGTGTGAGCTGCCGCCTTCAACAGCTTTGTACCGGCGGTGCTTCGCATACTTAAAAGCCAAAAAGCCCTATTGATTTTTTTTTGACTGCTTGCTTTTGCACTCCTTTGAAAAGGAAGATATGTTTGCATTCTTTTAATTGTGAGACAGAACTGTCATCTCTGTCTTGTCATGGAGCACAGTTTAAACTTTTGAAAAAGAGACAAATGTTTGTTTGCAGTGTTTGAATAACGTTCCTGTCTCTCTACAACCTCCTGTGTTTCTGCGCAAATCTATGACCCAAGCATGACATTCTAAAAATAACCATATAAACATATGGTTTCTACTTCGCGGATTTTCCTATTTCGCGGGTGGCTCTGGAACGCAACCCCCGATGGAGGAGGGATTACTGTATACTCTATTAAAAAACAGTCGCCGATTATGTGTACAATCTCTTGCAGTTGCTGAACTCCAATATTTGCACAGTTAGCTTGGTTAATATTCAGGTAGTTAAAATCCACAATAACTATAATATTCCCCTGTAAACTTGTCTTTTTCATATTTTTAAGCAGATGCTCATTGAAATTACTGTCTGCATTGTGGGGTCTATAGCACAGTCCTAAAATAAGGCCTGTTTCCCTAATACTTTCCAGATGCCCTCACAAAGATGGGGCTCATCACCCAAATTAAGAAGACTTACATTTTGTTTGACATAAACAGTGTCCACCACCCCCCTTCCCCTTTTTCTTTTTTGTCATCCATCCTAAAAAATGTGTTAACATTTATGTTGTACTTCTCCCCACCTTTGTTATTTAGCCAGGTATCTGTTATTGCTAAAATATCACAATTATGTTAAGCTACATACATCCATCCATTATCCAACCTGCTACAGTAATCCCTCGCTATATCGCGCTTCGCCTTTCGCGGCTTCACTCCATCGCGGATTTTATATGTAAGCATATTTAAATATATATCGCAGATTTATTGCTGGTTCGCGGATTTCTGCGGACAATGGGTCTTTTAATTTCTGGTACATGCGTCCTCGGTTGGTTTGCCCAGTTGATTTCATACAAGGGACGCTATTAGCAGATGGCTGAGAAGCTACCCAACTTACTTTTCTCTCACTCTTGCACTGACTTTCTCTGATCCTGACGTAGGGGGATTGAGCAGGGGGCTGTTCGCACACCTAGACTATACGGACGCTCGTCTAAAAATGCTGAAAGATTATCTTCACGTTGCTACCTTCTGTGCAGCTGCTTCCTGAAGCGACATGCTGCACGGTGCTTCGCATACTTAAAAGCTCAAAGGGCACGTATTGATTTTTGATTGAAAAACAAACTCTGTCTCTCTCTATCTCTCTCTGTCTCTCTCTTTGTCTGCTCCTGACGGAGGGGTGTGAGCTACCGCCTTCAACAGCTTTGTGCGCACTCTTTTGAAGAGGAAGATATGTTTGCATTCTTTTAATTGTGAGACGGAACTGTCATCTCTGTCTTGTCATGGAGCACAGTTTAAACTTTTGAAAAAGAGACAAATGTTTGTTTGCAGTGTTTGAATAACGTTCCTGTCTCTCTACAACCTCCTGTGTTTCTGCGCAAATCTGTGACCCAAGCATGACAATATAAAAATAACCATATAAACATATGGTTTCTACTTCGCGGATTTTCTTATTTCGCGGGGTGGCTCTGGAACGCAACCCCCGCGATGGAGGAGGGATTACTGTATATCCTAACACCAAGCCCACACTAGGGACAATTTAGAATCGCCAATGCACCTAACTTGCATGTCTTTGGACTGTGGGAGGAAACCCACGCAGACACGGGGAGAACATGCAAACCCCACACAAGGAGGACCCGGGAAGTGAACCCGGGTCTCCTAACTGCGTGGCAGCAGTGCTACTCACTGCGCCACCGTGCCGCCCTAAGCTACATACAGCTCCAAGTCATTTGTTTTATTTTTTATACTTTAGTATTAAGGCAAGCTATTTAATGTGTTACTTATTTTACATTTGCACTTAAAACGTTGGGGTTGTGTTACTATGCATATTTGTTTTTACATTGTCATTCACTCCTTTATGTACAGTTCTAAACCTGGCATGTCCTAAACTCCATGTTCAAACTAAAACTCTCTGATCAACTCTTGTACATGTTTTACTCTGTTATTATATAATTATTTACCACAAGTTAGATTTATAATAATAGTATAACCTTCAAAAAAAATATGTTTGGGCTGTATTCTATGTACTGTACATCAGCATAATGTTGTAGAGGTTAGTGCTGCTGACTGACAGCTCCTTTTCAAATCCTGGTGTAATCAGGTCTCCCCCAATGTCCATGTGCACTGCAAAAAAATTTGTATGTAAAAACCAGACAAATAGGCATTAAATGGGAGTTTTTTTGCTTGTATTTAGCGGAAAAAATCTGCCAAAGTGGGGAAGGAAAGTTTACTTGACAAGATATCTTAAAGTAAGCTAAATAATTTTTTTGGATTAGTCAATAATTCTTAACAATAAAGACAGCTAGATTTAATTTCACGATTTAAATACTTTTCACGTGGCTTTGATTTCATTTTTTGCAGTGTGGGGTTTCCTCCTTGTATCTGAGTGCTCTTCCTACATTTTAAAGACATGTCAGATTCATATGCTGGCCATTGATCCTGTGTGTGAGTGTTGTCCTGTCCAGGGCTGGTTTCTGCTTTGTGCCCAGTATAGCCAGTATAGGTTGTAGCCTTGTGTGATTTTGCAATGCAAGAAATGGGTTTGAAATAGATGGATGGGTGTAGTATTTATACTCTACCCTGAAACCCTGTGGTGGAAGAAGTGGCTTATGAAAGCAGACAGATGTTCCATAAATTAGTAAAGTACCCGTGTGTGTTAGATATTGACCTGTTTGTCTTTGGCGATGCTTTCCCAATGAGGTTTTCAGCCAGCTTTCTTAAATTACCACAACAATTTTCAGTCTTTATAACTTTACAATGTACATAGTGACCTCTTTATCGATCATCCAATCTCCTTTTGCATTCACTTAACTACAAATTGAAGTTTATCCTTCAGCATATTCATTATACTATTTCATTTCCTTACTATTCAAATGAGTTATCTTTATAAGCCATATTTTGTGAACTGCATGCCAGCTATTATCCCCTTTCATCAAACTTATCATTAGAAATATTGTGCTGGTTTTCATCTATCTCCTTTTATTTGAAAGCATCTTATGCCACTTTGTTTCATTTTAGTTTTACTATTAATAAGAATATCATCAGTGTTATGTGAAGTAAATGCAAAACAATGCATTTTAGGAAATTATTTTCATACTAGCGAATTGGCGCGCGCTACGCTGCGCGTTGGATAACCACAGTTGAAGGACTCCCTGTTTAAACGCGCCTGGCAGTCGTGAACTGGGTCCTTCATCACACCGCATTTGATTTTTGCATGGGAAAGAAAATTTCAAAACAAAACCCATGATTCACGAAGTGTGGGACGCAGACTAATCAGAATCGTATACATTGTGTAAATGGTTGTAAGGAAGAGGAGTGGAGATGCGTCGTTGCGGTAATGTCTGTGAGTGGTGAGTGTCAGTTTGTTGCGAGCGAGAACGGTGAGAGCGTTCACTCGGAGTTTCTTGGGAGACCGTACGTTTCTGTACATTACGGTTGTTTTGCAATCGTAAGGACCTGTCGTCGGGTGTCTAATTGGCACGCTTTTGCCTCTTTCTTTCGCAATCACGGTGTAATGTGTCCTCTCTCTCTGTAGGAGTTTGTCTATTACGGTTGTTTTGCAGTCGTAAGGACCTCTCATCGGGTATCTGATTGGCACGCTTTTGCATCTTTCTTTAGCGATCATGGCGTAATCTGTCTTATCTCTCTGTAGAGGTTTCAGTTGCCTTTTGTTGTGCGGCAGAGACGCGTCGTTGAGCTAATCTGTGTGAATGCTGAGTGTCCGTTTCTTGCGAGCGACTGGCACGGCCTTTGCCTCTTTGCTTCGTGATCACGCTGGAATGTGTCCTCTCTCGCAGGAGCAGGTTCAGTTGCCTTTCGTTTCGGCATTGTTCGATAAGGTCTCCTCCGTACAGACTCAGACACGGGGCTTGAAATACTGAAGTGCACATGTAGCAAAGTGTAAATGTTATTTATAATTTTATTTTTTTTTTTTGTTATGAACTTCCCCAAAAGAATTGATCCCTGTAAATAGTTGATAGTATATCAACAATATAATCTGTTGTAGTACGGGCGTTAATTAGCGTCACACCTCATAACCTGCATACACCACGTTTCTACGGGGCGGCTATACAGCCAAAAGGAACCCGGACACGGACACGGACACCGCGCTGGGCTTTTATTATATAGATTAAAAGAAATATGGACCGCTTGATGACAAGAAGATCTGCTAGCCAATTGGTGGAAAACTAGAATAAGACATACTATACATATTAGCTTTCAAAAATTGGGGTTGACTATTTGGTAATGACTTGTGTGGCTGGTAGGCAGATGTGTTGTAGAATCTTTGAAGAAGGTGCAGACTATACCTACACAACCTTTGTACAGGTTGACCTGTCTTATCCGCAGGAATATGGTTCCAGGACCCCCTGCAGATGTACAAAAATGTTCAGGATGCTCAGGACTTTTATAAAAGCATAAAGACAATTGCACAAAGGAAGCAAATACAACGGCTGCTACTGCAGGACTTAGGGCTGGCTGGGTTTGGGTGCGCCGCGACTCAGCAGCATCAGCCTGTGCTTATTGTTTCTTTTGTGTACTTAGTAGACAGTGCTGCACACTGGTATTTCAAATGTTCTTTTTCAAGAATATGCTGGATTTTTTTTTTTTTTTACTTCAAACCGTGGTGGGACACCAAACCTGTAGGTAAGGCAGGGTGACTGTACTATACATTGTGACAGATTAAGGTCTCCGTGACCCCTTGAACCCTCAGACTAGACGTCAGACACCAGATAAAAGTCCAAATAATAGTTTATTAATAATAATAATAATAATAATAAATGTGCACAAAGCACCCTCCACTCCCCAATACTCAAATAATAATATTTCCAATAAACAATAACCAATCCTCCACTCCCAGACGCATTGCCACCCTTCCACCAGCTCAGCTCAACGTCTGGGATTTCCCATCGTCCTTTTATATTTCCTGACCCGGAAGTGTTTCCCATCTTACTTCCGGGTCAGATAAAAAGTCCTTCTTTTCAACCCGGAAACATGACGTTCCCTCTGGTCATATGATTATGACGTGCTTCCGGGTTATAGGGCACGTATAAGTCCTTGAACCTCCCTGCAGCGTCCTCTGGTGGGCCCCACGGTGTCTAGCAGGGTTGGGAATAAAAACTCCATTGTCCATAATTCCCTGCTGGTCTTCGGGGCACTTCCATGCTACAGGGAGGGCTCCATCTAGCGGCCTGAGGGTATTGGCCGGGGTAAATGGCCGGCCATCCCTCACAGCATATACTGATATACAGTATATTACTTGCTGGCTGATCCTCATACCGTGAAAACAGAACAGAGATATCATTCTTCACATGAAAGCAGAAAAGTAAAGTCATGTTTATTTTGCTTTAGCATATTGGATCAAAAAAGTCTACCACCAAAATGTTGGGGTGCAAACCGGGTCTCTCCTTTTAATAACTAAGCTGTCCAACAAAATAGCAGGTGCTCAGTGGCACAAAAGAAACTAAGAACACAAGTAGGCTGTATTGCTTATCCGGCCAAGAGGGGCCCAGCTCTGTAGAGCACAGGATCAGGTTGGAGCTCCATCCAATGGTCTGCACTTCCCAAAATGAGACTACCCCTTCCAGGAGTGTCTCAGCTTTCTAGCCACATGACTTCACTGGGTGGTTTCTTGAAGCTATGAGTACAAAAAGAGACAATACTGTCTGCGACATTATACCCTTGAGTCCTGGAGGGGTGATGCTTTCCTCTGATGAGCCCAGGAGGTGGCCTTCTGATGTATTGTGCATGATAGAATGATATTATATGTGTAGATACAGATTGGCACAAGAGACAGTGTAGTACTGCACTCACTTAAGAAGTCAACAAACACCTGGTATTAGTTGTCCATATAATCTCTCTGCCAGTTTATTGGCCATTTTCTGAATTTACCCAGATTTACCCAGATCTTGAGCAGAACTTTTTTTACAGCCAGATGTTCTTCCTGATGCCAACCTCTTTTTAATGCCTTTAATGACATGGAAGAGAGATGGTGACCTCATTCTAACTCCAGGTACCTGGGGTATAGTTATACAGTAATCCCTCCTCCATCGCGGCGGTTGCGTTCCAGAGCCACCCGCGAAATAAGAAAATCCGCGAAGTAGAAACCATATGTTTATATGGTTATTTTTATATTGTCATGCTTGGGTCACAGATTTTGCGCAGAAACACAGGAGGTTGTAGAAAGACAGGAACGTTATTCAAACACTGCAAACAAACATTTGTCTCTTTTTCAAAAGTTTAAACTGTGCTCCATGACAAGACAGAGATGACAGTTCAGTCTCACAATTAAAAGAATGCAAACATATCTTCCTCTTCAAAGGAGCAAACAAATCAATAGGGGCTGTTTGCTTTTAAGTATGCGAAGCACCGCGGCACAAAGCTGTTGAAGGCGGCAGCTCACACCCCCCTCCGTCAGGAGCAGAGAGAGAGAGAGAGAGAGAGACAGGTAAAAAAAATCAATACGTGCCCTTCGTGCTTTTAAGTATGCGAAGCACCGTGCTGCATGTCGCTTCACAAAGCAGCTGCACAGAAAGGTAGCCAACGTGAAGATAATCTTTCAGCATTTTTAGACGAGCGTCCGTATCGTCTAGGTGTGCGAACAGCCCCCCTGCTCAATCCCCCTATGTCAGGATCAGAAAAAGTCAGCGAGAGAGAGAGAGAAAGTAAGCCGGGTAGCTTCTCAGCCATCTGCCAATAGTGTCCCTTGTATGAAATCAACTGGGCAAACCAACTGAGGAAGCATGTACCAGAAATTAAAAGACCCATTGTCCGCAGAAATCCGCGAACCAGCAAAAAATCCCGCGATATATATTTAAATATGCTGACATATAAAATCCGCGATGGAGTGAAGCCGCGAAAGGCGAAGCGCGATATAGCGAGGGATCACTGTAGTCCATACAGTACACGATGTAATTTTGAATGGTTTACTCACACCATTCTTTGAGTACAAACATAATGTAAAATTCCTAAACTGACTTAATTCAATCCAGGGCCATCACGGGATGGCACCTGGCTCAAGGCTGAGAACAGCCCTGGACAGGGCCCACTCATGTACACGTTAACATGGGTCAATTTAGATTCACCAGGTAACCTAACCTCATTGACTTTAGGAGGAAAACTGGGGTGACAAGGAGGAAACCTACACAAATACAAAGGTAACAGTTAACAATGAGGTGTCAGATTCAAACCTGGGCACCAGATCTACAAGGCAATAGCCTTTACCACTCTACCACCATAAAAAGCATACAGTATTAATGTATACTTTATGTACATAGCACTTTTCTAAAGTGCACACTATACCAAGTACAGTGATTATTTACAGGTGGTGCACAGACAGGCGAATCAAATGTGGGGACTGAACTGAAGCCTTGGGGTTTGAAGTCCAAAGCCTTAGCCACTGGACGGTTCTTAGCTAAAAGGGTACATTACAGATTACATTTGCTGAGCAGATACTTAAACAATATTTGAATTTAAATAATGTGTACAGTAACACATACTGTTTGTAGGGATACTGTATTTCAAAATACTTTTTTTACTAAAACATGTCAATCTAAATATCTCTAAGTGGGCTTTGTTTTGGAGGTGGTAGTGAAAAAAAATGCAAGGAATCATCTGAAAGCACTTTATAGTAGGAAATGTACCACACATCATACACAGGCAGAATGTCAGCTAAAATGTCCAGGAAATGGTAATACAAGTATCATAACTTGGCTAACATTAATATAAATAATATGATGATACAGTAATATGAACTTGCCAATCACTATTCATTTTCTACAAGCTATTTAATTAAAAAATGTACCATTTTATGCACATTTGTTTCTTTACAAAGATCAAGTGGCGACATTTCCACGGTTGATTCATCTCCTGCTGCTGGAGCCTGCAACCCTGAAATGAATTAAGTGCATTTAGAAGCATAAATATATTTAAAGCAACATTTGACTTTAATTTTTTTTTTCTGAAAACATCCAAATACTCATATCATACATTTACTGTGTTTAGTGTGTTTTTTGAGAATTAATGGATAGGGAAGGGTGAGTGCACCTTGATGTACTAGCATCCTGTCCAGGGTTGTTTCCTGTTTTGGTCCTGATGATATACAAGTATAGACTCCTAAACTCAGAAAATGCAGTATTTGAAAATGGATGGATGGACTCGGAAGTGGAAGTCTAAACGCCTGTCCTGGGTCAGTTTCTGCTTTATACTGAATGCTGCCAGGATGGACTCATGGAACCATGCAGTAATGAATAGGACTACATGAGTTTGAGGACTGATGAATGGATGGAGAAATGTTAGTAATAAATATCGTTTTTCAGTTAAGTGTTATGTCAAACAAATAACCAGTGTCTAAGTTGGTGGTTTCCAATCCTAGTCACGGAGCACCCCTGTCACTGCAAGTTTTTGCTTCAACCAGTGTCTAATCGGTGAATCATTTTATTTCTAATTAATGTTACTCTTTAAATAGGCCCTATTTTTTTTCTCTTATTCTGCATTTAGAAAACAGCAGTAGTATGAGATTTATATTCATAAGAAATTTACAAATGTTCATATTTTTGTAATAATTTAAGGTTGTTATCTCTGTAATTTTCCTATTTCAACTTTCATTACTATTTAGCAGGTGCCTTTATATAAGGCACTTTATAAAGTAAATTAAATACATACAAGAAGGAAGGTGCAAACATCAAAAGCAACAGAGAACAAGATAAAAAAAGCAAATACAAGGGAATTAGAACATACAGTAATTATACCTGAAGCTAGAATACTACAAAAATCACTATCCTAAAGTCTTTGACAGTGCAAGAGCAGTTACTCTATGGGAAAGAAACTAAGCAATTCCAAGATATTTAATAAAAATGTGTTTTCAATAGACTTCTAAACACAAATAAATTAGGTGCCATTTGAATAGATAAAAGGAGATCATTCCAAAGCTTTGAAGTAAGACTGGAGAAGCATTGTCCAGTCCTGGCACGTCTGGCAAGAGTAGGGATGATCAGTAGACGTGAAGAGGCAGATTAGAGACTTCTTGATTTGACATAAAGGGAGACCAAGGATTGGAGATATTGAGGAGCAGAAGCATTCAGAGAACTGTAGGTCAAAACAAGAGTTTTGAACTGGATCTTTACAGCAACAGGAAGCCAATGGAGAGCTTGAAGGAGAGGAGTCATAGGAATGAAACGAGGAACAGAGAACAGCAGTCGAGAACCTGCATTCTGAAGAGATCTGATTGCAGCTGAAGGAAGTCCTGCAAAGAGAAAGTTGCAATAGTCCATCTGAAAGAGAACATGTCCCTGAACGACGGGTTGCATGTCATAAGTTGTGAGGAAGGGTCAAATCCTCTGAATATTATAAAGAAAGAAATGACAGGACTGGATATATGTTGTATATGAGGATATATGTTTGATGAATGAAAGTGAGGAGTCCAAAGTCACACCAAGATTTCTAACCCTCCCGTAAAGAAATGCTCCACCCAAAAATAATAGTTTTCTTTTTAACATGTTACTTACCCCATGTAGCTTTTAGTGGGGGCTGAGAAAAAAATTTCAATTTTCATGCAGAATGGAAATAAAAAGTATCTGATAAGTTATAAATCAATTGTGACTGTAGCACAACAGTAAACAATATAAAAAAGTCACATTACTTGTTTTGCATAATCTAAATGTGAAGTTATCCAGTTGTATGCTCACAATGCCCCAAACACATATATTTTTTACTAAAATGTTCTTAAAGAAGTAACTTCCATTCATTACTTAAAGTTTGTTTCACATGACGTTGACATTGCAGAGTTCACCAAGAGAAACGTACAACTGAACACTGAAAGTTTAATAAAAGTGAGTGAAAACATTATAGTATCAGGAAAATAATATGCTTCTGACTTCTGCATATCCAAAATGCTTTAACAAGCAGAAGGTAATTTCACCCATGCAGTTTCCCAGCCTTCCATTAAATAATTCTAAGGTGCTCCCAACGAGGATATGAATATAAATGTAATGACGAGAGGTCTACAGTGCAAATGCTTGTTTGAGTCGGAGTGTGCTCCATTTTAGTTCACAAGAGTATTTCCTGGAAGTGGCTTCTTTAGAATATTTTACTAAAAATACCTGTGTTTGGAACATTGTGAGCATACAAATGTGGATATGCAACATGAGTAATGTGAGATTTGTTCATGGATGTTTCAGTATTGTTTGCTGTTGTCCATTGTCTCCATTGACATGTATTTTATCAGAAGCTTTTTTTTAATATTTGTTCTTCATGAAAACATGAGATTAAAATATTTCTCTGCCATTTCTCAAATGAAATGGGGTACCATATAAAAAATATCACTTTTAGGTGGAGTATTCCATGAATTATCCCCTTATAATGACATTTAACAGTGAGCAGTGTAGACACCTAAGCAAGCAAATGACACAGAATGCTGAAAGGCTGCAGCTACTTTAGTGTCAGACACGTTTGTGTTCATTAAGAAGTAATGGTGTAAATAACTAGAACACCTGAAAACGTGGAATGAAAATCATAATGATGATGATGACAGTGAAGATGGAAACCTTAAAAGCCAAGGCAAAAAATTTTACATCAGGGGTGCCCACACTTTTTCAGCTTGCGACCTACTTTTAAAATGACCAGGTCGAAATGATCTACCTACATTAAAAATGCTATATACAGTATATATATATATATATATATATATATATATATATATATATATATATATATATATATATATATATATATAATATACTGAGTATACTTTATACATAAAATATATGTTGTCGTACCTTGCATAACTGAATAACCCTTTATGGCACAATAACAATTCAATACATTTATGGTCACTACAGAATTTGGATTTAATAATCTTCATGTGGGCAAAGGCTGACTTGCATAAATAAGTAGAGCCGAATAATGCAGTCAAGGAGGTAGCACATTTCCTCATGTTTGGGTACTTTTCCTCTGTGAGTAAATTCCAAAACTGTCCAAGAGCTCCAGACTTCAGCTGAATGTCATCCTGTAGTGTCAAAATCTCATCCTCCACTGTAGAGGAGTTTTAGGAGAAACAGTGTTGCAATTTTTGATGTGGGTGAATCACCCTCAACATCTTCCCTAAATGGATAGCACTTAAATGTAGCAATTGGCTCAAGTAAAGCTGAGTCTTGAAACCGTCTGTCAAAGTCTGACAGGCAATTTTCAATCTGCTCTGTGTAGCGTATACTGTCAAGTTGCGCACACGCCTTCCATTGCGTCTCCAGCTCTGACACAAGGTTTTGGATGTTCCCCAAATCAAGGTACTGCAGCTTTGAGGACAGATGTTGCATTTTTCGTTTGAAAGCATTAACTGAGCTAATCATATTGACCATGGAGTTCTCTTTTCCTTGTAGTTGTAAATTAAGCTCATTCAACATGTTGGTCAGATAGGAAAAAAAAATGCCAAGTCTAGCGGCCATTGATCGTTATTAAGTTGCTTGTATTCTGCATGTTTAATGACAAGGAGAAACTTCTTTTTCTCCGGCCAGGGGTCTTGAAATCTCAGTAGGAATTTCTCCCTAGCCATCTGTCTCAACGAAGACCTCTTTTATCATCTCTCCATCTTGGAAGGACTTCTTATGCTTAATGATCGAGTGACTCACCCGGAACGATGCTTTGATGTGTCAGCCTTTGCTTTTGAATTCAGCTAAGTGAAAAATGACGGCTGTCCAGTTAACTGCGATTTTAGTTCCCTCTCCTTACTCTTTCTCAGATCACTTTTCGAAAGGAAGTCAGTTTCATAGTTTTTATGAATGGTTCGAAAGTGCCTTTACACTTTTTCCTTCTTTGGGATAGCAATGATAGATTGACAGATCAGACAAATGCACTTCGATTGTGACATTGTGAGGAAAAAAAATCCTCTTCCAATTCCACATCCAGCCCATACCCTCCCCAAACAAATTTTTTTTTAAATCCCTTCTTTAGTCGATATAAATTGGAAGGCTAACTAGATCACAGCCGGAGTTTTGCAGTAGCTCGTGCGTTTGATCGTGCATGCAGGATGACCAGTGTGTTAGAAGAAAAGAGATCTCAGGACTGGTCGCCCTGTATGTCAATCAAGTGGCAAATGCCATAGGGAGGATATATGATAGACTAATGTTTAAAAAAATTTTTTTTTGAATGCAACGCGATCTACCAGTCGATCGCGATCAATGTATTGGGCACCCCTGTTTTACATTATATTCATGTAACATTGAAAAATTACAAACATACAAATTTAACAAACCCAGTTTTGAAACTTATGGTGTTGAGCTGTTCGTCATTCTCTTTGTTTATGGTTAACTGTCAAAAACTAAGATTAATTATTATTATATATATATATTACTTAATGTTTCCAAACTTCAGGTTTATGTGAGAACTCTGGTCACAAGGCAAGAACCAATTCTGAACAGAGGGACGATGTATTAATATCTCCATAAAGAAAATCGCCAAGCCAAGATTTGAATGTAGGATTCCCAGGATATGAAGCAACAACTGTGCTACAATGCGGCCTATTAATCTTTCATAATATAACCTAATATAACATACTGTATCCTCTTCACCCACACTAAACCCAACCCTGAGCCACAGTGGGCCAGAAGCCATCCCAGAAGCATCAGGTGTAAGTCAGAATCAACCCAAGACAAGAATGGCTTCCATAGTGAGGCCCACTTACAATACTTCTGCACAGGGTTAACTTAGAATAATGTGTTAACACACACAAATCTTTGAGATATGGGAGGAAAATCAGAGTACTTGGAAAAAACACTTCTGATCTACACTTACAGTATATTTATGAGGCAGTAGTACTTATTGTGTCACTATTATTAATTTAAAACATAATTCTGTTCACAATATTCCATTTAGTGATATGGAATGACTGAAAAAATCCACATATTGTGCTGCTTCAATGTTGCCTTTTTTAATTCTAGTGAGCAGTTAGAAGTTAAATTGGAACATTTGATTCAGTTCACTTTCATTATTATAATTATTGTTAGTAGTTGGAAATCCAAGCATAATAAGATTGCTCATAACCTCTTCTGTGACTGTTAGACCTAGGGAGGTGTCCCTGGTCAGGTCTGCTTGTCTAAAGCGACAGTAATTGGGATCATCACACTCTAAATCTGTTAAAGCTAATGCCAAATTGCAGACTGCAGCTCTGCATGAACTTGTACATTGATATGCTGCAAATTCTGTGACATGTTCACAATTCTATTCGAATCAAAGCACATCCATTGCAGACCTACATAGTGCAGATGAAGAGGGCACACACACACACACGCATAAAGGAACTTGTATCACCTTATAAACCCTGATCCTGAAAATGCTATGAAATGGTTTGTTCATCACGTTGACCAGCTTGAGGGCTGCGCCCTGCTGTGAGTAATTTATAACATAGCATCCTATAATGGAGTTCATAAAAGAAAGCATGAGGTGAATTTGAGAGCAGATCATCCGAGGACAATAAAACAACTCTAAAGGACTTCTGGGAAAATTCTGTTTTTCAGAACATTGTGAAATCATTTGGGTTACTTTTACAAAATACATAATACTGATAATAATAAAAATGACAAGTAATTAAGCAGAATGAACAGTCATTTTGAGGCTTTGGTGTATGCAGGCATTGTAAATATATAGATCATAAGAAAAGAATTACTATTAAGCTAAAAAAAACCTTAATATCTTTCAATATGAAATTTCAATTTGTCTTTAGTTTAATACAGAAAACCTGTCATACATTATTACGTCTCTATTACATCTTGGATGGTACATTTGGTAGCAATGCTGTCCAATGGATTCAGCATCCTAGACTTGAATCAATTACCTGATAACTATCTGGGTGGAGTCGACAAGTTCTCCCCATGCCTGGGTGGGTGTACTCCAGTTTCTCACCAGTACCACAAAGAGTACATGTTAAGGTTAACTGGTGTCTCTGTGTGTCTCTTTGTAGTGCCTTAATTGGGATCTCTGATTTTGCTGCTGCATCTCATACCCACTAATATATTTAGTCCTTGATGACTTAACGCTAAGAAACACTTATTTACTGGCCTTGGCTATTTACCAGCTTGCCAAGTGAACTTTAGAGTAACATTGACATATCAGAACTGCCAAGGTTTTCATTTGGCTTTAGGGTGTCATAGTCTTTCCATTACTCTGTTCTATATCTACTCTATATATATAAAATCCTAAGCCTAAAAGTGCAATGATTTTGTGCAACGATTTTATGTGACTTTTTATGTCATGTTTTTTGTCACGCTTTAAATCGGGCTTATTTCAAAACCTACATATATATGTTTGGTATCATTCTTTTCAGAATTTATCAACCTTTAGTGTGATGTTGTTAGATTTTCAGATTCTTATTCCATTTTTAAATCATAAACTAAAAATATGAAGAACTCACGTCCCACAAGATGAGACTTAACCAAGAGTGCCAAGAGATTTAACCACGCCCGGGGCCGGAAATAAAAGACAAAGAGTAGGACAGGTGCTGTAAAGGCTTTTAAATGTTCGAAGCGCTGTGCGAGCTGCAGATCATGTAGCATAGCAGCAGCAGCCAGGAGCAGCAGAACCTGATTGAGCAAAGAGGAGGTGAAAAAAACTGTATTTGTTTCCCATTGTATCACCATTTAAGAGGAGGTTTCGGAGGAGCGACCGCGTCTCCTTGGGGTGCGTTGAGCCCCCCTCTTCACAACGTGATCCACAGACTTGCCACAACTGGGGGTTGGGCGCCAAAGGCACCAGGGGGCTTGTCCTCCTAGTAATAGCTTAAGAATATTTCAATCTTAAAGAACAAAGCCATCTTGGTAAACTTTGAAAAATAGAAACACCTCTTTTAGTTATCATACTTAAACAAAGGAGCAAACAGTCCTTGCTTTACTGAACTGAACACCATCTCAAAGTATCTTACAGCCTTCCAGATGTGGTCCAAATGTTTATGTGTGGTTTTTATAAATGGAGTACAGGCAGTTCAAACTCAGATCCCAGAAGGGCTGTAGTGACTGCAACTATTTTTTCCAGCCATTTTCTTAATTACCAACCAGTTACTAATAGATCCTGTCTTACATTGCCTTGCTTTTAAAGAGCCAGAGTACTCGATTGCTTCTTTTTTTTCAGTAGCTAGAGCCATACAATAATGAGGTTTAAAGACAGCTAACAGATGACCAACTAACTTGATCCCATTTGCACTCATGGCTCTATTATATGTTATCTGTTTTGGTAAAATAACTGAAAAGAAAAGAAGGCGACGGTCTGAAGTGAGAAATAATAAACACTTCTGGTGCATAAAACGTTACGATGATGCTCTTGGGAAAAAAAGATAATAAACAGTTTTGCAAGTGTCCAGTACTGCAGAATGAGAACTCTAACAGTCCATAAAATTAATAAATGTTTGTCAATTGGCTTCTAATTAAAAAAAAATTATTGGTTGGTGTGAAAATGGTATCAGATTTCAAGACCCCTGAGTTAGGTGGTCATCTGTTGACTCACATTGCATCCCATCATCTTTTGGCTACTGGTTAAGAAGAAAATAAGCAATAAAGAGTTCTTAATCTTAAAAAAACAAGTAAATTAAAATAAAGACAGGCAAAGTTTAGTAAGTTTTTGTATTAGTAACAGTAATTTATTACTAAATAAGAAAGTGGCTGGCCTGGCCAGTGGCACAGCGGCCTTCCAGGATCTGAGTATGACACCCCTGCATTGCACTACAGTACACTCTATGGTTTAAAACATTATCTTCTCAAATTCAACTCATTCTGAATGAATGCCAGCTTATAAGAATGCACATTTCAGTCATTGGCATTCCATAAAAAATGCAATCAATAAATTAGCAGAAAGTTAACAAATATGAATGAATCTTAAAAGAAATGTATTCATCAGAGATCAAATTAAAGAGAGCTTCTATTGAAGATGACACCAGAAGTGCTGCACATTTACAAAATGCCTGGAACAGATGGCTGCATGAATACTGACAAGATGAGGTAATAAGTGTTAGATATGGAAAAAGATTGTATTAGACATTAGTGTTTGTAGACTGATCCCATTCCAAAGCCTTAATTGATTATTTACAAAAAGAAACAAAAATGAGTGATGTGTTAAAGTGGTGGTAATAGCTTGCAAATATTTTCCTCTTATGAACATTTATTCTCCTTTTTATTGGGTGAGTGTTTGAGGCAACCCATCCTAAGATTTACAAAAGTAAGCTACAGCAGCAGATAAATAACATTTTTTTTTTATCTTTGCAGTCCAAGGTGTTTTCAAGTAAAGAAGAAATAGTCCAGATAATTTTTGCCAGAAAGATCACCTCAGAATTTACAAGACTGCATTCAGATTGTCTTGAGAGACCAATAGCTACCATTTTGTACTTTTCCCTAGGAATCCAGAGTTACAGGGTCTCCAGTTATTGACTTGTATTTTTCAGTTGGAGCCAACTCCAACTGCAAAAATAGCAGCTATTGTACACAACAGTAAGATTAGAACTCACCGGTCAATAGAGGTGATAGTGAAAATATCGTTTTCAGTCTCCTTATTGCTTCGTTCTATTTGTACGGAAACATTTACTGAAGCCCCTTGAGCAAATGCAATTGTACCAACTGAGATTTCCTTTCCTGATTTGTATATCTGTGAAAACATTTTTCGAAGAATAAAAGCTTTTGCTACTCCAAATGTTAGGGCATGTTAAAAGGC
Organism: Erpetoichthys calabaricus; assembly: GCF_900747795.2. NCBI lineage: Eukaryota > Metazoa > Chordata > Cladistia > Polypteriformes > Polypteridae > Erpetoichthys > Erpetoichthys calabaricus. Next base: position 50,134,534 of record NC_041402.2, on the reverse strand, counting down.
AATGATAACACTTGGCGTATTCTTATTCTGATCATCTACTGCCTTTTCTTTGCAGAAGACTATAGGTTGCATGAAGCAGGCTTAGGGTGGGATTGTTGACGGTGGCAGTGGGCAAGCAGTGCTTATGTCAACACTAGCCGGTGTAGTTAGTTTATTTGCTGGTTTGATTTGAAGAAAAGTTCTGACATACAAATCAGCAATTCTTTTTCGTTTTTAATCCTCAAGATGTAAATTATACAATGCAATACCGAGCAGACAGCATTTTTTTCTTCCCTGAAGATCATATACCACATTAGACTTTCCCACTGACCCTATTGAGAAACACGAACATTTATTTGTTTAACTCTTTTTATATATGCATTTTTTTATGTAAGAGCCATAGAATATGTATTGTTAATGTTAGAATTGCTTAATTTAAATAATAGAATATCAGTTTCTTATAGCTGCTTAGAATATGGTATAGTCTTTTACCCCCTAAGTTAATATGAAAGAGTCAGTTAACAAATAGTCTCACTGTTCGCATGGACTGTTAGATAAGTTTGCAGTTTGCACATAGGAGATGGCATACAGTTTTCTGACTGTGCTTAACATACCTAAAGTACAACTGTATGTCCAAACTTAGAGAAATGAAACAAGATAAAAAAAACTTTAAACAGAACATATCTTAAACAAGAACCTTTCCTTTCTTTAATATCAATTTTTCTCTATTTTTTGTGTAAACTGTTTTGTTTTGAATTTTACTAAAACTTTTAAAACAAAGATATTTGGTGTGTGGAATTATTTGGAACATGCATCACACTATTGCCTGATTCATCCTATGAAGCAAACTAAGAGCTGCAGAACTCTGGTAATTTGGGACAAATGCAGATACGTTCACTGTTAAGTATTTTTTGAAAGCTATGTGTTCACGCCTATTGGATAGATGGATACTTGGTGCTTTAACATACTGCATTAAAAAACAGTGACTGGTTACTTTTAAACACACTTGCTCTTGTGCTCCGCCATTTGCAAGGTTGTCCCAGTTAACATTCGGAGAGTTAAAGTCCACCATGACTATAATATCACCCTGTAAACTTGCCTTTTTAATATTACTGAAAAGATGTGTGTTAAAATTACTGTCTGCATTGGGTGGTCTTTAACACACTGACAAAAATAACGGCTGTCACTCACGTGCGATTGGGAGGTAGCTAAAGGGCCTGAATAATAGTAGTACCATGCCAGACCAGGGGATGGCGAGCTGCACTGACTTTTTCCCTCAATTCTCTGCAGATCATCCACAGGAAATCCTGATGACATCAATCCTGGTACTGGGGCCATTGATAATGGCACATCCGATCCCGATGACATCACCTCCTGTCTCGGCCTTTAAAGCCACCATATTCTCAACCTAAAATCAGTTCTGTGAACATCTCGACCATTTACCCATTTGCAGCCAGGGCATAATATACAGGTGGCTGCCCCAAACTTTTTTGACATCTCTGACTCATTCATATGACAGGGCTCTGTCCCTAATGCTTTCCAGGCAAAGCCACATGTCCCCACTAAGATGGGACTCATCATCCAACTGAAGATGACATATAATATTTTTTAAATAATCCCCACTTCCCCAGTGTAATCTTTTGTGGGTACTTTTCATAAACACATGCATTAATGGCAACTGGAGGCAACCCATGTACCCTCCAGGCATGCCTTCATATCTCACTCCTGCCAGTGGTCTTATTCTTAGTGTTGTCAGTGCTTGCTAGGGCCTGCCCCTGCCATGTAGTGCCGACTTAGGCCTACAGTGTGTGGTCCTACCTGCCACCCTATACATAGTTTAATTGGGAACTCTGAAATGCCCAGCATGAACATGTGTGAGTGTCCATAGGAGTGTACTATACAATGGATTGGCATGCCTTGCAGAGTATGTCTCTGCCTTGCACCAGATGCCTCTGCAATTCTGAAATGGATAAAACAAGTTCAGAAAATGGGTGGATGAGTGAATAAACTCTCAAAAAGCATTTCCTTCTTATTAAAACAACAACAACATTTATATCTATAACACATTTTCATACAAATGATGCAGCTCAAAGTACTTTTACAAGATGAAGAAAGAAATGTTTATAAAAAATAACAATATAAAAGTAAGGTTAGGCAATACTAAATAGCAAATAATAAAGTAAGGTCCAATGGCCAGGAGGACAGAAAAAAACAAAAAAAAAGAACTCCAGAGGGCTGGAGGAAAAAAATTAAAATCTGCAGGGGTTCAGAGGCAACGAGACCACTCAGCTCCCACTGGGCATTCTACCTAACAAAAATGATCTAAATCAGTCCTTATGATTTTTAGGCTTCACATGGAGGAAGTAGATGATGATGGTCATGTGGACCTCTGGACTTCAGTTCATCAAAGTAGCGACTGCATGGTGCCTTGATCAGGTGATGGTGGTGCAGATTGCCACCATAGAAAACTGGAAAAAGAACAGCAGAGAAAGTAGGGGTTAGTATGAATTGTGGAGCCATGATAAAAATGATAATTCAATGCATATGCAGAATATCAGGGTTACACTAAAATGTGGCTATGAGAAAGCCATATTAAAATAATGGATTTTTAGCAGTTTTTTTAAAGAGCTCTATCGTATTAGCCTGGAGAATTTCTATCGGTAAGCTATTCCAGATTTTAGGTGCATAACAGCAGAAGGCTGCCTCACCCCTTCTTTTAAGTTGAGCTCTTGGAATTATAAGCAGACCTTCATTGAAGATCTAACATTACTATTTGGAGTGTAAGCTGAAAGGCATTCCAAAATATAGATAGATAGATAGATAGATAGATAGATAGATAGATAGATAGATAGATAGATAGATAGATAGATAGATAGATAGATAGATAGATAGATAGATAGATAGATAGATAGATAGATACTTTATTAATCCCAATGGGAAATTCACATAGGATGCAGCGAGATTATTTAAGGCTTTGTAACCCAAAAGCATCAATGCTAAATGGCACAGGTAACCAATGTAGTGACATTAAAACTGGAGAGATGTGCTTGGATTTTCTTTTCCTAGTTAAAATTCTGGCAGCTGCATTCTGAGAGGAGTGCGTTACAGCAATCTAGTCGACTGAAAACAAAAGTGTGAAGTAATTTCAGCATCTTGTAAAGTTATAAGAGATCTAAATTTTCCTATATTCCTTAAGTGAAAAAATGCTGTCCTGGTAATTTGATTAATATGTGATTTAAAATTTAGGTCAGAGTCAATAATTACCCCTAAATTCTTTACCTCCATCTTGACTTTAAAGCCTAATCGATCAAGTTTATTTCTAGTACCTCATTATATCCATTTTTGCCAACAACTAAGATTTCTGTTTTCTCCTTATTTAGTTTGAGAAATTTTCTACTCATCCATTCAGAAACACAAGTGAGACATTGTTGTCAGTGAATCAGGAGAGTCAGAGTCATCAGGCGCTATTGATAAATACAGTTGTGTGTCATCAACATAGCTGTGGTAGCTCACGTTATGCCTTGAGATAAACTGACCTAATGGAAGCATGTAGATCGAAAAGAGAAGTGGACCCAGAATAGAGCCTTGTGGAACACCATATACAGTAGAATATCATGTGTCTTTGAAGTATAATTACCACAACTAACAAAGAATTTTCTACCTGCCAAGTAAAACTCAAACCAATTTAAGACACTGCCAGAGAGGCCCACCAATTGACTAAGGGGATTTATAAGAACATTCTGATCAATGGTATCAACTGCAGCACTCAGGTCTAAGACGATGAGAACAGATAAATGGCCTCTGTCTGCATTTACTGGAAAGTCATTTACTACTTTAACGATTGTAGTTTCTGTACTGTGATTTGTTCTAAAACCCGACTGAAACTTATCAAGAACAGAATGTTTATTCTAGTGGTCATTTAGCTGTGTCCCCCTTCATTATTTCACTTTATTTTTGCCATTTGAAATTATACTATAAAGACTGTAACTGAATTCTTCTTTATACCAAAGAGGCCAAATGTGACTTCCAGATGGATACTTTCTCTGCAAGTCTGCATTTTAACATGGAGACACCTTGACGCCATCAGCAGAACTACTTGCTCAATAAAATGTCTCATTTCCTCATTTCATCTTTTCTGAAGCTGCTGTCACTGTCCTGTGTCATGTGTTTCTAATACTGTGTGTTTCAACTCTTGTTTTCTTAATTCCTTACACTCAGAAATGTAATAATCTGAGAATAATTTCTCATCAGCCAGTGCAGGAGATAAACAAAAATGGGAGTTGAACCAGTGACATCAGTAAGAAGACGTCTGTTAGCTTGGAGTTCCTTATTTCCTTGGCTTGTTCACACATTGTGCAGGACATCTGATGGGTACAATACGACAAATTGGTTCTTGCCAGCTTTTCATTTTTTTATTTCCTCAGTTACATTGTACAGTACATTTATGGTACATACATTCCTGACGTAACACATAGTGGCAGAGTCAACTTGCTTCTCTCAAAGCTCTTCTTAGTCAAAACCTTAATGTTACAAAGCTAAATAAGGGTTAATTCAAAACAGTAGCTGGAATTTTCATTGTTGCACCAATTGTGTTTCCTCCATTGCTTAGGCACCAAACACAGGAAGTGGCCAGCAGATAAGTTGCTACTGCCGCAATTACTATTTGTGCACAGGAAGGAAAAGTGGACCTGGCGGAAATCACCAATACAGCTGGATGCATTAGATAAAAGTCTAATCACACTGGATATGTCTGAGAAGGTCAGAGTCAGGCAGCTTCTGGGTCAGGAAGTGACAAATAATGAATCAGAGCGCGAAACAACGTCAGTGTAACCTAAAGGTAATGATAACAATAGAAACACCAGCACAGTTTCTAAAGGTGTTCACAGTAAACAGGCAGTTGGGTGTATGATAACTTTCCAGGCCATGTGGCTTTCATTTTATCCTTTGAAGATGTTTCTGTTGAACAGTTGGCACTTCTTAATGATTCTTCCTGAAAATTTCATAAGACTTCCTTTGCCTTTATCTTCCTGAAGACTTATAATCGAATCCAAGAAAGGGTTGGATTACTGTGTTTTCTAACAAATGTACACAATTTGTTTGTAGTTATAATACAATTATAATGATAATAAATTGAACCTTCAAACCCTAAGCCTAACCTAAATATGGCCTGAAGATCCATTTAGCTCTCAGTTTTCAAATTGACTTTGTCCAATTCAGGGTCACCAAGGTCCAGGGTCTATCCTGGCTACACTGAGCACAAGGAAGAATGCAAACTTGGATGGAGCTCCTAGTCATCCCAGGTCACACCCCACACTTACACCTTCCCAATTTAGTGGTGTGTGACCAGAATGAACACTGATTTAAAAAACAAATTAAAAACAATTCAAGGGGTCACTTTGGGGTCATCTGGGTGCTTCCTTCCTATTGATGCTGATAAAGTGTTTTGTTTAGTGTGACTTTGATTTCAACTTATTGTTCAAATCTTTTCCAAGCCTTCCTTCACTTAAGGGCCTTGCCATTTCCTCCAGCTGCAACCCACACATTACATTTTTTGCTTGTGGATGCCTCATGTCTTGATCAACAAGACAGACGGTTTACCAAAATTATTCACTTGTGCAACTGTTTTATCCTTTGAACTCTTTGCTGCCTGGCTGTGATGTGGGCTGAAGACATATAACTGCCAAGTGAAATTAGCGTTTTTAAAAGAATTTTGACATGTTGCAACTTGCATATTTTTAATATTCCACTCAAAATAGAAGGCAGTTTATAAACAGTGCATTTCTAGCTGTTCAACCCACACAGAGCAGTTACTGCTGCAGAAGACGAAGAATCTATTAACTCTTGACTAAATCTAATACTGTTTGAAGGGTAACTACAATGCAATTTCCATCCACCCCCTTCGTCATGTGGCACAATTATCCAATTTAGAGGGTCTGGGAATTGGATCTTAACCAGACAGGTAAGGCTGAGGGAAAACAACAGCTTAGGAATGGTGAGAGTAAGGTGCCATTAAAAGCCACTCATTGGAGTTACAAAAGTTCACGTCTCTGCCTATTTCTTGTGTATGTGTAGGGAGGGGAGTTCCTTTTTTCTAAATTTTTATTTTTTTTTAAGAGAAAAAAGCCACAATTGATAGTGTCCTCTTTACACTGGCAGCCAACCAGAATACAACACCATGTCTTTTATTACTAGTACAAAGCAGGAGGACACTTACCACAGGAACCCAGTGAGACTAGAGAATCAAGTCCATAACAGAATACTGAAACTCCTGTTTTTTCCTAGAAAGCAAATAAAAATAATCACCTACATCATTAAAGCATCTGGGGAACAGTTGGAAACATAAAGAAGAACTTTCTCCTATCCTCAGGAAAATTACAAAAATGCTTTGGACCCTGTAACCTTAAACAAAGCAGGATCACGGAAAATTGATAATATAAAGCTGTGTAATTTATCAAGGCTGTATTAAAATAACTGAAAAAGTTTATATTTTTTAGGAAATTCAGAGTAACGTTAATTAGACATCCATCCATCCATTATCCAACCTGCTATATCCTAACACAGGGTCATGGGGGTCTGCTGGAGCCAATCCCAGGGCGCAAGGCAGGAGCAAATCCCCAGGCAGGATACCAGCCCACCGCAGGGCACACGCACACACACACCAAGTGCACACACTAGGGACAATTTAGGATCGCCAATGCACTTAACCTGCAGGTTTGTTGGAGCCTATCCCAGCTAGCAAATGGTGCAAGGCCACCATAGGGTGAGCACACACACACCCCAATCAAACACTAGGGCCAATTTAGGGTCTCCAATTCACCTAAACTGCATGTCTTTGGACTGTGGGAGGAAACCCACGCAGACACAGGGAGAACATGCAAACTCCACGCAGGAAGGACCCGGGAAGCGAACCCAGATCTCCGAACTGCGAGGCAGCAGTGCTACCACTGCACCACCGTGCCGCCCATATCACCATATTATAAACATAATATTATCACAACCAGCTAATCAAATTCAGGGTTGTGATAGGCTACAGCCTGTCCTGGCAGCACTGGGAGCAAGGCTGGACCCAACTTTAGTTGAAATGCCAGCCCAATACAGAGCCCACACATGCACATACACAGCCAATTTATAATTGTCAGTCACCAATCAAATTAATTTTGTATGTCTTTAGGAAGTGGGAAACCAGTGCTAACTGTTGTGCCGCTCCACATTACTGTTAATAGGTCAACTGCAAAAAGCAATATAGTATACAATGAGTGATAAACATGTAATAGATAAACAAATTTATTTGTGAAATTGCACTTGTGGTATGCTCCATCAGTCCTTATACAGTAAAGGAGGTGAGGTGAGTTAGAACTGTAGAGATGGTATAAACCGGGGTCCCCAACTCTGGTCCTGGAGGGCCGCAGTGGCAGCAGGTTTTCATTCTAACACTTTTCTTAATTAGTGACCTGTTTGTGCTGCTACTGCTAATTAACTTCTGTTGAAGTAATTTTAATTGAATTGTTCTTGAAAATTCTGACCCCTTACTTATTTCTTTTTCCTTCATTAGCAGAAAAACAATAATGAGATACAAAAAGAGCCAAAACCTGACCAGCAAACTGTGTCCATTATACAATATCTGAAATTAAAGAAAGGTGATGGTCTCAGGAATGTTGATCTGCTCTGGTCCCCAAAACATTTTAACAGTGTTCTCAGAAAATTGAGAGCAGCAACAAGCCATTAAATTAAAGAACGGGTTTAATTAACAATAAAAATTGGTGCCTAAATAAGCAACAGGCTGGAATGAAATTGGTTGCAGTTTGAGGCCCTGACTTAATTGGTCTTCTGTTGGCTCACTCACTTCATATTTCATTTCTGTTTGGGTGCCATGTATGGAAAGAAATTAAGCAATTCAGAGGAATGATGAAGAAATTCAGGTTAACAAAACTTATTAATTAATTAATTCAAAGTATGTTCATTAAGTTCATTTTGTATGGAAGTTGAATATGTGGATGTTAATTTATCAGTAGTTTTTTTGCTCAGCTTATGCCTGCACTGATAATGCCTTAAATATGAAGAGAATAAAGGCTGCAGAGAGGATGGGCATTCTGTATTAAATTCTGAGTTACACAGCTGGATACACCCGAGTAAAACTTGATTAAGTCGAGCGATACCTTGGGGTACAAAAGGTCAAAACATTTTTGAGAGTTAACATTAGCCCCCTGTAGCATATTTTGCTAAATTAGAAAAGGTTAGACTTACTCTCTGTGAACCTTGAATCAGCATTATTCATTAATCACATTTTAACAGTGTAACATCACCTGACAATTCCTAATAAAACTTTCATTTAAAGTCAGTATAACAGCACTGCATATTTGTGCAGTTTTCCATTTTAATTGAGTTAAGGTTAAGAAAAGGTGGGTATCAAGCAAAATAAGGTCAGTTTAATTTATTTTATGATAAATGTATGGTAAAATAACAAAGTGTAAATGATGCTAAATGCACAAATATCCTATACAGCGGATTTAGAAAGTATTCAGACCCTACACATTCTGTACACTTTACTCTGTTGTAGATCTAATTTTAAATGGATAAATTTGCCATTTTTGCCCATCATTCTACACTTAATAGCCCATAATAATAAAGAGAAAACATGTTTTCAGAAAGGTTTACAAATGTATTAAAAATAAAAAAGATTAAATACCTAATTCTTTAGTATTTAGACCTTTTGCAGTTGTTGTGATGTGAAATTTTACATACAAGTTGATAAATATTTTGTATGTCTTTATTTGTAACTTAGACAAAAGCAAAGTAATATTAGTGTTACATTAGTGAGAAGCATTCATGTTTACCCCCCCCCCCCCCCCCCTTTAGAACTGAGTCTCTTTGTAATTTTAGGACAGGGTTGGGGGAACTGCCTCAAACAAGTTTGGTAAGTGTTTCTCTGCTGTTTCTCAGTCAACCCCCACAGGAAAGCCAGACTACCTAACTGCCAAGCTTTACCTTAACATGTGGTTTGGGGGCAGGTGTGAAGATGTTCTATTCCCCCATTGGTCTGAAGTATGGCTGTTTGGAACTGGCTGGTATCAGAAGCCTTTAAGTACCATGACGTCCTATTGGCTCTAGGGGTTGGACAGAAAACCTATAAATTTGCTTGCTTTACCCAGCTCTCCCTCTTACCAAACTGATGAAAGACCATCACACACCATGAACTGAAAAGGACAACACAATGAAGAGCACAGCTCGGCAGCCATATTGAGACAGGTATGTGGCCTGTTCTGAAGAAAGCTGACCACAAACGATGCCTTAACTAGAGACATTTTAAGTAACCAACAAGTCCGTGTGCTGCCTGAAACTACACATCAGTATTTATCAGGTTGTATGGTTGCCAATATTCAAATGTACTTTGCATATTGTTATTTATGAATATTATCAATAATACATTATTTAAATTGTAACTTAACTCCTGCTTGTCTTTTACTACATCTAATTGCCTGAGGTTATACATGTAGAAGGGAAGGTGGGGAGAAGTTATATGGTACAGTATCTTATAAACAGTGGTAAGTCTGCGATTTGAGCAATTCTGACAAAGGCTACATATTAATAATACAAAAGGGGAAAGTTGAGTGATATATTATAGAGTAATATATTACTCTACCAAGACAAAACAGCAATGGTCTCCAAATTGTGGTCAGGAGCATCCTGTGTGTTTCAATTATCCTTGAGATGTGTTTAGAACTTGTTTGTGGCAAACTGAGTTTATTGGATATCATTTAGAAAGGCACAAATCTGTGTGTATAAGGTCAAAAAATTCACGCTGCATGTCACTACAAAAACCGAGCCAAGGAGTCCATGGAATGCTTAGTAGATCTCCGCAAAAAAATTGTGGTGAGGCATAGTTCAAGGCAAGGATCTAAGTCCTTTATTACAGCTTTGAGTGTTACCAGGGGTACTTGGGCCTCAATAATTCTGAAATGGAAGAAGTTTAAAACTACTTGGAGCCTTCATAGAGTTGACCATCTGCCTAAACCGAGACTCGCCTATTCAAGTACTCAACTTCGGAAGCTGAGAACAAATGCCAGTGCCGGTGTGGTTCCATATTTACCCGACGAGGTAAGAAGGCGATATCGTGGCAGCAGAGCCGGCACTAAGCTAAAAAAGAAGCGGCTTGCGAGAAAGTGGCGGTTTCAAGCCTTCGGTGCCTTCTGTGATTCTGGGGAATGTGAACTCAATCTCAAATAAGATCGACGAACTGGCTGCGCTGGTGAAAAAATGTAAGGACCTACAGAGAATGCAGTTTGTTGTGTTTCTGCGAAACGTGGCTAAATAACACCATCCCAGATGCCAACGTGGAGCTATCCGGGTTTAGCACAGTTAGAGCGGACAGAGACGCAAGTACCTGTGGGAAGCACAAAGGAGGAGGACTCGCTCTCTATGTTAATACACGGTGGTGTCACTCTGGACATGTTAACGTCAAAATCTCCACTTGCTGCAGGGACATCGAACTGTTGGCCGTAAGTTTACGTCCCTACTATTTGCCCAGAGAGTTCGGACATGTCATTGTTGTTATTGTATACATTCCTCCTCGGGCAGACGTGGAGTCAGCGAGTGACATCATCCATTCTGCTGTTGCTAAGTTACAAACGCAGCACCCTGAGGCGCTTGTGCTAATCGCTGGAGACTTTAACCATGTGACGCTGGACAAAACATTGCCTGCATTCTCCCCAGTATGTGGACTGTAACACCCGGGGAAATAAGACTATTGATTTACTGTATGCCAACGTTAAAGACGCATACAGCGCCCCCCCGCTGCCTGCGCTTGGGAAAGGAGATCATAACCTGGTTCAGCTTCAGCCTCACTATAAACCAAAAGTTAGAGTCCTACCTGTAACCACACGATCATTCAGGAAGTGGAACCCGGAGGCTGAGAATACTCTGAGAGAACTTTTTGGAACTACAGACTGGGATATCCTGCAGGGATCTCATAATGAGAACATTGAGGAAGTTGTTGACTGCACTACTGACTACATCAACTTCTGTATGGACATTGTAGTTCCAGTAAGAACAGTACGCTGCTATGCTAACAACAAGCCATGGATTACAAGTGACATCAAGGGCCTTTTGAATCAGAAGAAAAGGGCTTTTAAAGACGGTGATCAGCATGAGCTCAAGCGCGTGCAGAAGGAACTCCGAGTCCAACTCAGGCGGCGAAGGAGCAGTACAGGAGAAAGCTGGAGCAGAAGTTGCAGAATAACAGCATGAAGGAAGTGTGGGAATGGGATGAAGATCATCACTGGGCTGCAGCTCGAAGCGGGGTACCACCATTGAGAGAGACGTGAAGAGAGCAACCAAATGAACAACTTTTTTAACAGGTTTGACCACCCTAACCCACTCTCACTCTCACCTCGGAGTACTGCACCCTCCACACATCCTTCTGCTGATACCAGCATAGGAAAAACATCCCACCCATAATAACAACAGCGCAAGTGAGCAGAGAGCTGAGGAGACTTCGTGCCAGCAAAGCAGCGGGTCCAGATGGAGTATCGCCACGACTGCTGAAGGTCTGTGCATCGGAGCTGGGGGGGTCCTCTACAGCGCATCTTCAACCTGAGCCTGGAACAGGGGGAGAGTCCCGAGGCTTTGGAAAAACATCTTGTATCACCCCCAGTCCCAAAGGTATCACGTCCTAGTGAGCTGAATGACTTTCGGCCTGTTGCTCTGACATCACATGTGATGAAGACCATGGAGAGGCTGCTGCTTCACCACCTTAGGCCACAGGTTCAACATGCCCTTGACCCTCTGCAGTTTGCATATCAGGAGGAGGTGGGAGCGGAAGATGCCATCATCTATATGCTACATCGATCCCTCTCTCACTTGGACAGAGGGCAGTGGTGCTGTAAGAATTATGTTTCTAGACTTCTCTAGCGCCTTCAACACAATCCAACCTCTGCTCCTTAGGGACAAGCTGACAGAGATGGGATTAGATTCATACCTAGTGCCATGGATCGTGGACTATCTTAAAGACAGACCTCAGTATGTGCGTCTTGGGAACTGCACGTCTGACATTGTGGTCAGCAACACAGGAGCGCCACAAGGGACTGTACTTTCTCCGGTCCTGTTCAGCCTATATACATCGGACTTCCAATACAACTCGGAGTCCTGCCATGTGCAAAAAGTTCGCTGATGACACTGCTATCGTGGGCTGTATCAGGAATGGGCTGGAGGAGGAGTATAGGGACCTAATCAATGACTTTGTTAAATGGTCCGACTCAAACCACCTACACCTGAACACCAGCAAAACCAAGGAGCTGGTGGTGGATTTTAGGAGGCCCAGACCCCTCATAGACCCAGTGATCATCAAAGGTGACTGTGTGCAGATGGTGCAGACCTATAAATATCTGGGAGTGCAGCTGGATGATAAATTAGACGGGACTGCCAATACTGATGCGCTGTGCAAGAAAGGACAAAGCCGGTTATACTTCCTTAGAAGGCTGGCTTCCTTCAACATCTGCAATAAGATGCTGCAGATGTTCTATCAAACAGTTGTGGCGAGCGCCCTCTTCTACGCAGTGGTGTGCTGGGGAGGCAGCATTAAGAGGAAAGACGCCTCACGCCTGGACAAACTGGTGAGGAAGGCAGGCTCTATTGTTGGCATGGAGCTGGACAGTTTAACATCTGTGGCAGAGCGAAGGGCGCTCAGCAGGCTCCTATCAATTATGGAGAATCCACTGCATCCACTAAATAATGTCATCTCCAGACAGAAGAGCAGCTTCAGCGACAGACTGCTGTCACTGTCCTGCTCCACAGACAGATTGAGGAGATCGTTCCTCCCCCAAACTATGCGACTCTTTAATTCCACCAGGGGGGGGTAAACGTTAATATTTAACATTATACATAGTTATTGTCTGTTTTTTTCACCTGTATTATTATCATTCTTTAATTTAATATTTATTTATTGTATCAGTATGCTGCTGCTGAAGAATGTGAATTTCCCATCGGGATTAATAAAGTATCTATCTATCTATCTATCTATCTATCTATCTATCTATCTATCTATCTATCTATCTATCTATCTATCTATCTATCTATCTATCTATCTATCTATCTATCTAATACACGGTGGTGTCACTCTGGACATGTTAACGTCAAAATCTCCACTTGCTGCAGGGATATCGAACTGTTGGCCGTAAGTTTGCGTCCCTATTACTTGCCCAGAGAGTTTGGACATGTCATTGTTGTCATCGTGTACATACCTCCTCGGGCGGACGTGGAGTCAGCGAGTGACATCATCCATTCCGCTGTTGCTAAGTTACAAACGCAGCACCCTGAGGCGCTTGTGCTAATCGCTGGAGACTTTAACCATGTGACGCTGGACAAAACTTTGCCTGCATTCTCCCAGTATGTGGACTGTAACACCCGGGGAAATAAGACTATTGATTTACTGTATGCAAACGTTAAAGACGCATACAGCGCCCGCCGCGCGGCCTGCGCTTGGGAAAGGAGATCATAACCTGGTTCAGCTTCAGCCTCACTATAAACCAAAAGTTAGAGTCCTACCTACAACCACACGATCATTCAGGAAGTGGACCCTGGAGGCTGAGAATACTCTGAGAGAACTTTTTGGAACTACAGACTGGGATATCCTGCAGGGATCTCATAATGAGAACATTGAGGAAGTTGTTGACTGCACTACTGACTACATCAACTTCTGTATGGACATTGTAGTTCCAGTAAGAACAGTACGCTGCTATGCTAACAACAAGCCATGGATTACAAGTGACATCAAGGGCCTTTTGAATCAGAAGAAAAGGGCTTTTTAAAGACGGTGATCAGCATGAGCTCAAGCGTGTGCAGAAGGAACTCCGAGTCCAACTCAGGGCGGCGAAGGAGCAGTACAGGAGAAAGCTGGAGCAGAAGTTGCAGAATAACAGCATGAAGGAAGTGTGGGATGGGATGAAGATCATCACTGGCTGCAGCTCGAAGCGGGGTACCACCATTGAGAGAGACGTGAAGAGAGCAAACCAAATGAACAACTTTTTTAACAGGTTTGACCACCCTAACCCACTCTCACTCTCACCTCGGAGTACTGCACCCTCCACACATCCTTCTGCTGATACCAGCATAGGAAAAACATCCCACCCATAATAACAACAGCGCAAGTGAGCAGAGAGCTGAGGAGACTTCGTGCCAGCAAAGCAGCGGGTCCAGATGGAGTATCGCCACGACTGCTGAAGGTCTGTGCATCGGAGCTGGGGGGGTCCTCTACAGCGCATCTTCAACCTGAGCCTGGAACAGGGGAGAGTCCCGAGGCTTTGGAAAACATCTTGTATCACCCCCAGTCCCAAAGGTATCACGTCCCAGTGAGCTGAATGACTTTCGGCCTGTTGCTCTGACATCACATGTGATGAAGACCATGGAGAGGCTGCTGCTTCACCACCTTAGGCCACAGGTTCAACACGCCCTTGACCCTCTGCAGTTTGCATATCAGGAGAAGGTGGGAGCGGAAGATGCCATCATCTATATGCTACACCGATCCCTCTCTCACTTGGACAGAGGCAGTGGTGCTGTAAGAATTATGTTTCTAGACTTCTCTAGCGCCTTCAACACAATCCAACCTCTGCTCCTTAGGGACAAGCTGACAGAGATGGGATTAGATTCATACCTAGTGGCATGGATCGTGGACTATCTTAAAGACAGACCTCAGTATGTGCGTCTTAGGAACTGCACGTCTGACATTGTGGTCAGCAACACAGGAGCGCCACAAGGGACTGTACTTTCTCCGGTCCTGTTCAGCCTATATACATCGGACTTCCAATACAACTCGGAGTCCTGCCATGTGCAAAAGTTCGCTGATGACACTGCTATCGTGGGCTGTATCAGGAATGGGCTGGAGGAGGAGTATAGGGACCTAATCAATGACTTTGTTAAATGGTCCGACTCAAACCACCTACACCTTGAACACCAGCAAAACCAAGGAGCTGGTGGTGGATTTTAGGAGGCCCAGACCCCTCATAGACCCAGTGATCATCAATGGTGACTGTGTGCAGATGGTGCAGACCTATAAATATCTGGGAGTGCAGCTGGATGATAAATTAGACTGGACTGCCAATACTGATGCGCTGTGCAAGAAAGGACAAAGCCGGATATACTTCCTTAGAAGGCTGGCTTCCTTCAACATCTGCAATAAGATGCTGCACATGTTCTATCAAACAGTTGTGGCGAGCGCCCTCTTCTACGCAGTGGTGTGCTGGGGAGGCAGCATTAAGAGGAAAGACGCCTCACGCCTGGGACAAACTGGTGAGGAAGGCAGGCTCTATTGTTGGCATGGAGCTGGACAGTTTAACATCTGTGGCAGAGCGAAGGGCGCTCAGCAGGCTCCTATCAATTATGGAGAATCCACTGCATCCACTAAATAGTATCATCTCCAGACAGAAGAGCAGCTTCAGCGACAGACTGCTGTCACTGTCCTGCTCCACAGACAGATTGAGGAGATCGTTCCTCCCCCAAACTATGCGACTCTTTAATTCCACCAGGGGGGGGTAAACGTTAATATTTAACATTATACATATTTATTGTCTGTTTTTCACCTGCATTGTTATCATTCTTTAATTTAATATTATTTATTGTATCAGTATGCTGCTGCTGAAGAATGTGAATTTCCCATTGGGATTAATAAAGTATCTATCTATCTATCTATCTTGCTATCTATCTATCTATCAATCTATCTATCTATCAATCTATCTATCTATCTATCTATCTATCTATCTATCTATCTATCTATCTATCTATCTATCTATCTATCTATCTATCTATCTATCTATCTACTGAATAACCGGATAAAAAAGGCCCAGCTCAGGGAAGTGATTAAGAAACCAATGGACATACTAATAGAGCTTAAGAAGCCTTTTGCATGGATCAGCTGCAAAAAAAAAGGCTGAATAGAGGAGAATGCATACCTAGGGATGGATGGTGTAATGGTAGTGGTGATGAAGACTGGCGAAGGTGAAAGGGTTGAAGTGGAGGCAAATACTAGAGATGGTGGTGCTGGCACCAGTTCCTGGTTTTGCAGCAGCAGTAGAAGCAGATGGCTTGACTTTTTCAACAGCTCGGAGTGCATATCGCTTTACCAGTCAATCTTTGTCTAACCCTCTTTTTCCTGAGCAAGGTTGTAGGTGTCTGCTGGAACCTATCCCAGCTAGCATAGGGCACAAGGCAGGAACAAACGCTGGGGAGTGGACCAGTCCATCTCAGATCACTCTAACAGGTCCTATAAATTTGCTTGGCATGTTCTTACCTCTTCTTCTTCTTTCGGCTGCTCACGGAAGGGGATGCCACAACAGATCATCTTGTTCCATACCTTCCTGTCTTTATACTGTCTTCTAAATCAAAAAAATATATTGCCCTCCCCCCAAATCCATAAACCCTCCCAGGAAAGCTAAAGCCCCAAAAAGCTTATCCGTTTAAACTGAGCTGCTGACAAGGGGACATTTTTTTATATTATATCAGTTCATTCTGTCATGAACTGGGGGTAAAATTAGTCCCACAAACTGACTCAAAATACAATGCCTACTAGAGGTGAGTAATTGGAGGAGAAACAAAGAATCTTTATAATTCTTTATTTATTATACAAAAATGTTCTGTAGACAATGAAGCTCTGAAGACCACAAAAGGCATGGTAGGTATTGCCTGAAAAGGCAAAGGCAATCCATGGTTAATACAGTAAGTCCCAATACACATATCCCAAGTATGGTCAAAAGACAGAGCACAGAGGTCAAAAAGCATTGAATAATCACCATAGAAACTCATCAATGCCAGTACATCTAATGAACCGCAGGGGACTGTGCATTATCCCCAAAGTTTATATTGCTGTGGACAGTCCATTGACAGCAATGGATAGGTGGTCCTGAATCTTGGGGGACCACACACACAAAACACCTTTTTTGCTTAGACATAAAGAAACTGATCAAGAGTGTTAACATAAAAAAAAAATAAAACAGACAAAAGTGATCTGAACTACACCTGGGGGGAAATTATGACTGAAACATAACATCTACATTGTATGAAATGTATTTTGTCTGAAAAAAAATTCTGATGGGCAGTTCACAACATTAAACATAGGCAGGTTATACCTTAATGATTGCAATTATGTCTACTCCTCTGAATTTTGGCACTTTCTGCAGTATAGTATCAACGGAACTTGAGTAGGGAGGCAAATTGAAGCAAAAGCTTTGTTAGCAGAAAAAGAAATTGGCAGAACTGTGATGAAAAGAGGAGTTTTGTGTTGTAAAGGCAGGCCCATTGAAATGATGATAGTGAGAGGCCCAGTGAGACGCTGGGTTATGGTTTCCTACTTTGTTTCGATTTTTGAGGTAATTTTGTGCTTATTTGGTTCACTTCTGATTCACTTATCATAACAAAAGGACTTTATTGTAGTTCTTTTCAGTGCTCTTAAATGATTTGTTTCTATTTTTTGGTCAGTGGTGCTCTACTAAATCAGACAGAAAATTTAGATTTCTATTTACAGTAAGCTACTCTACCCTGTAGTCACAAGGTTTTAAGTGTTGACCTGGGAAATGACTGACTTCCTAGTTGAGCTTACTGGTCTTTTGTTCTGATGCTTTTGATGCTCATCGACTGTAAGACCATTTTGTTGCCATAGATGGACATCCTAGAAATTTGACTCCCACCCTATTGTGAACATTCACATTCCTTGGTGGCAGTTTTTGTTGAATGTGAATAACCGCTTTTGTTTATTTTGTTATTTCATTTCCCTTTTGAAGAAAATAACATGAGATTTTTTGCAAACAATAATACAGTAAACAAGCACACCAAACTGAGTGATAGACAATCTGCTTTACCCATCAAAACCAATTTCTCTCTCAGGAGACAGAGTTCCAAAACAAACAATACAAATTCCACCCAATTCATAAAAGACTGGCCTATCATAGAGCTTGCTCACTGTATTGCACTAACTGATTTATTTTTATCTCCTCATTATAGTTACAATAGTCTGTACAGTGTGTTACAAGACCTTAACAATGAACCTATTAAATAAAGTTGTTTACATCCTTTAGAAATATTAATTCACACATCACATTAACATACAATCATAATCAAATCCCTCTTCCACAAACAAATGGAAAGCAAGAAAGGTAAAAAAGTAAAATAAAGTGGTGATCAGAGAATAAAACCTGCTACTTTAAGGGGTGCTGGCAAGTTTTCCTAACTGAGAAAATTGTATTTTTCCACTTCCAACTAGCACAACTTGTCTTACTCCCATTGTGGTACACATTGAATGGTGGTGTCTTTCTGCTGAGAAAGAGAAGATGGAGATGTAGAAGTCCAAGCAAAATTATCACATTTAATCATACTTTATATAAAAGTGTTCCTTCCAGTAGTCAATCCAAAAATACAGAAAGAGAAATGAGGATTTACAGTAATGAAAATACTAGTCCAGTAGGGCGTATGCCCAAAATACAGCCAGAACATTTGACAATGAGACAAACATACTTGAGATCATTCATTACAAGTTAAATAATATTGTGTACATTTTTAATGGCCTGTATTGGTTGTATATGAGATACTGTATATTGCATAATTTTCGATTGACCTATCCTGTGTCTAGCACAAACTGAGAATCAATGTATTTCATTTAATGTTGACATCCACTCTTTCTATTAGAATCAAATTATAAGAACCTTAAGAGTATTAAGTCTGTCTTTACTTATATTTTTCTGGCCTGGTTTGGGATTCTTAATGTCAGTAACAAAAACAGAAAAAATCTAATTATAAAATGGAGCATTAAAATAACTGTTTCAGCAGTCAAATCTCACAGACTTGTTTAACAAGCAAGTTTTATAGAAAGCAGAGTGTATTCTGTCAGACAGGACTCACCCACTACATCCTCAATTTCAGTTGTTGCCTTCAGATCACAGGTTCAAGGTTCCAAGGATAAAAAGCAACCAGTTCAAATACTATTTCACAATTAAATTTCATCTTCTAAATATGATCAATTTCAATAAATCAAAGAATAAACAGTTATTATTTGCATCAATTATCAGTAAACTATATATGGTGGTTTAATTTTTTTGTCTAATATGTATACTGCTCAAAAAAATAAAGGAACACTTTTTAATCAGAGTATAGCATCAAGTCAATGAAACTTCTGGGCTATTGATCTGGTCAGTTAAGTAGCAGAGGGGGTTGTTAATCAGTTTCAACTGCTTTGATGTTAATGAAATTAACAGCAGGAGCACTAGAGGGGCAACAATGAGATGACCCCCAAAACAGGAATGATTTAACACGTGGAGACCACTGACATCTTTACCTCATCATCTTTTCTGACTGTTTTTTCACTAGTTTTGCATTTGACTACGGTCAGTGTAACATGAGGAGATACCTGGACCGTACAGAGTTGGCACAGTTTGTCCAACTTCACCAGGATGGCACATCAATACGTGTCTTTTCCAGAAGGTTTGCTGTATCTCCCAGCACAGTCTCAAGGGCATGGATGAGATTCCCGGAGACTAGCAATTACTCTAGGAGAGCTGGACAGGGCTGTAGAAGGTCTTTAACCCATCAGCAGGACCTCCTTTGGACAAGGAGATCAGCATGAGCACTGCCAGAGCCCTACAAAATGACCTCCAGCAGGCAGGCCACTGGTATGAATTTCTCTGACCAAATAATCAGAAACCGACTTCATGAGGTTGGCCTGAAGGCCCAACATCTTCTAGTGGGCCCTGTGCTCAGTGCCTGGCACAGTGGAGCTCAATTGCCATTTGCCATAGAATACCAGAATTGGCAGGTCCACCACTGTGCTTTTCACAGATGAGAGCAGTTTCACCCTGAGCAAATGTGACAGACGTGAAAGGGTCTGGAGTAGCCATGGAGAACGTTATGCTGCCTGTAACATCGTTCAGCATGACCGGTTTGGTGGTGGGTCAGTGATGGTCTGGGGAGGCATATCCATGGAGGGATGCACAGACCTCTACAGGCTAGACAACAGCGCCTTGACTGTCATTAGGTATCGGGGTGAAATCCTTGGACCCATTGTCAGACCCTATTCTGGTGCAGTGGGTCCTGGGTTCATCCTGGTGCACAACAATATATTTTCTGTGTGAATACCAATATTACCTGAGCGCCGCTGGCCAAATGTGAGTGTATGTAAGTCTGTGATCTTTTTAATTGGTTATTTTCAGACTTTTCTGGGGACGCAGCTCCCGGACACTTCCACATTTATTGGGAATAAAGGCAGAATAAGATTTAGATTAGACTTGTCCTGTGGGTGTAGTACAAGACAGGTTTTCAAGTTAGGTTTAAAGAGGGACTGTGGATCTTACCATGTAAATCTGTGCCCAGGTGAGGTAAGCCTGGGAAACCTGCATGGGACTGGGCAGACAGCAGCAAATGTAGAGTATATTTAGGGTGCGAATGACTCTGTGGATGTGGTAAATAATAAACTGGAATGCAAGACTTGAGGAAATGACAGGGAATGAGCAATGTATTAACAGTGGCAGAATAATATTTGGAGTGGGCTTATGCTATGGATGTGTTAGGACAGATGGAAGTCCAAGGTATTGGAAGATTATGGAGCTGGGGGTGCAGACATTATTGTGAGGGTTTTGGCAGAATGTTGAGCTAGTTAAGTTGGCATAGGACTCGCAATTTAGAGACAGGTGTAGTATAAAATATGGGTGGGAGGTTTACCTGTTCCTTTCCACATTTATAGGGCAAGTTATGGGAAGAATAAGGGGACTGCGGACATCACTGAAGTTTTGGAGCACAGTAGAAATGGGAAAGCTGGCAACAGATTGGGCAGCAGGGTGGAAAAGATATAATACATTTTACACTGGATTTGTCCAATGGGTTTGGTACTGGACAGGCCAAGATGTGCATTGACACTATGATGAGGACCACAAGAGATGTGGAATGACTAGATAGATAGATAGATGTGAAAGGCACTATATAATAGGTAGATAAATGTGAAAGTCACTATATAATATATAAGTGCTGCTTCAGTTTGTCCCCCCAAAAACTGTGCCCCCCGCCCAAACTTTTTCAGCAGCTGCCACTACTAATTTGCATACACTGAATTATATTTTATCAGACCCCAATATCATACACATACACTTCATCCATTTTCCGAGTACACCTTTTTCCAAGAAATAACTGCCTATCTTGATAGTGCTGGTATTAGTTTTTCTTAGCATTGTGCAAATTAAATGTCAGGTATAAGTTTCAGGACAACCAACCAATCATCCATCCATCTTATGCAGGGCAGCTGGAGTCTATCCCAACAATTACAAGGAGAAAGGCAGGAACAACACCTGGACAGGGCAACAGTCGACCACACAGCAGCTAATGTGGTACCCTCTACCATCTACACAGCTATTTTTATTTATCACAAATTTGCTGCTTGAATAATTCATTCTGAAAGAATAGAGTGATCAAACAGTATGGGACTAAAGGGTTGTTAAAATCTGCTTTGGCATACAAAATATTTTGCTGATTTTCTTAGCAGACTAAGCAGGAAAAGGCAATCTAATTAAAACAGGAGATGTCAGACAAAGCTGTGTGGTCTGGCATGGTACAAATGTTAGAGGCCATGAAACACTTCCTGTCAGAGGAATCAAATGCTAGCTTCTGTAATTGGTAAAGTGTCCCATAGGCAAGATGTTGGAATTCCGGGACTTGGGATGCCTCAAAAGCTGGCATCACTAACTAGCAGTAACATACAACCAGGGCCGGCTCAAGGAATAGTCCAAGTGGGCACCGGCAAATGGACGCTATGCCCAAAAAGAGTGCCAAAACCTCTTTTCATATACAATTTTCAAGGGGAATCATTGATTTCAGTTCCAACTATGTGAAGGAGGACTCTATTTTAGTTGCCTTTTTAAAGCAAGCCCTGCATACAACCGTATATAATTTTGGTTTAACCCCGAACCTTGTAGGGTCTCAAAATAACATATTGCAAGTAGATCTACAAAGTAACACTTATGTTGTCACAGTCTTTATAGGTTTGTGACAGAATTATACACACAACAAAATCACTGGTTTGAGAGCCAGTGTAGTAGAATGTTGTGAAAAAGTATTTGCCACGTTGCGATTTTTCTTCTGTTATTACAAATCTGAAATGTTTTCAGGTCTTCAACAGAAATTTAACATTAAAAACGGCCACCTGAGTGAATAAATAACACTGCACTTTTGTCACCTAAATCATTGAAGTAATGAACAAAGGCGCTCAACACCAACTGGCATTGTGTGAAAATGCAATTGCCCCCAAGTTAAATAAACTCAATAAAGAGATAATTAGAATCAGGCGATTTGAATACAGCCAGGCTTTATTACATCCAGACCTGCTCAAAATAAACTGCTCTTATTTTAACCGTAAATAGTAGAGTCAAGCTCCCAGCACAAAGATTCAACAAGCACTTAATGGCACCATCAAAGGAAGTTCCTGAAGAAATTAGAATTATAGTTGTTTATAATCCTGTCGGTCTGGAAAGCCATTTCTAAGGCTCTTGAACTCCAGCAAATTAAAGTGAGTGACATAATATCCAAATGGAAAACATTTAGAACAGGAGTGAATCTTCCCAGAAGCATCTAGTAAGCCATGACTACTATAACAGTGAATTGCAAAATGATTAAGGAAGTTGTATAGGCTGATAAAAATTAAAAGAATTGAAGGGTTCTACTGCATCAGCAAACGTTAATGCCCATGGATCTGTAATCAGAAAAAAATAAAGAGCAAAATTGGGCCTTATTGGAGAATAACAAAGTAGAAACCTCTGCTAACCAAGAAAAATATAAATATTCATCACCCATTTACCAGAAAGAACTTAGATGACCCCAAGCCATTGCAGAGATTGTTTTATGGAGAGAAGTCAAAAATGGGACTTTTTGCACAGTTTGGGGCCTGTCATATCTTACATAACGCAAACATTTCATCGTACAGTAAGTATAACATACCAAACATGGGGTTGGTCAAATATGATGGTGGTGTTAGTAGTGGAATGGTGTGGGAATGCTTTGCTGCCTCAGGACCTGGAAAAATTGCAATAACTGTTGGAACTAGGAATTCTTAGGTAGACTGTCTGGTCGTCCATCGGTCAGCTGAAGTTTAAACATAGCAGTTGCATGCAGAGATCACTGAACCGTATTACAAAAGAAAGACCATCTCAGAGCTGCTGAAAAGAAGTAAAACTGTAGCTTTGGCCTGGTCTAGTGAAAGGCAGTTTATTCTCAAAAAAAGTTCTGTTTTTTTTTACTTCAACAAATGACATAAGTATAAACAAAATGTGTTACTGGAACAGCTGAAAACATTCCAAGTCAAAATTAGAAGAGGAAGCCACTGAGGGGCCAATACATTTTCACTGCAGTGTATATATGAAAACAGTGTTAATTTTTATACACTTTAAACGGATAGTTTACCAATATAAGAGATAATTTAACAAAAGGAGACAAATGTTTGAAGAACATTGTACAAAATGAATTTTATTTAAGAATAAATTAAAAAAATACTAATTTAGATTCTGTGCTTGAATTAAAACAGATACTATGACCAGCAACAATTTCAAGAATTGCTCTAGAGAAGACAACATTATAAGTATGATGAACAAAACTAAAAAAAAGATAATAAAAGTGTTTTGTAAATAAATAGTATTTATGTATTTTATTGATGTGCTTGCTGCTTCCATAGCAGCTCTTGTTTTCTACACCCTAGCGGCCCGCTCCTTCTCTTCTTTCATCGGCATCTTTTTGTGTTAAAACTGATTAAGTCAGTGAATATGAAGAGGTAGGGAGATATGAAGAGGTAGGGAAACTAGGGGTTTTGTGTACTAAATTTCAGGTCAATAGGTCAAACAGTTTGCGAGCTACAGGTGATTTAAAATCTTGGACAGACAAATGGACAGCCACGGTAACATATTATATATAAAGATAGATACATATATATAAGAAGGACATATAAACAATGATTAAACTATACAACCCCCCCCCCCCTTGATCATACTGACTTAGTCACCTTCACCCACCCCCCCATCCCCCCATATACTGAATGTGTTGCTATATATTGCCTTTGATTCTTGTAAGTCTAAGCATTATCCTCTGATGAAGACCCCTGATAGGGGTTGAAAGCTCAGGAATAAAACTATTTTATGATACGTGATTCGTTTTTTCTCCCTTCGTGGATCTCCAACTGCAAATATATATATATATATATATATAGATAGATAGATAGATAGATAGATAGATAGATAGATAGATAGATAGATAGATAGATAGATAGATAGATAGATAGATAGATAGATAGATAGATAGATAGATAGATAGATAATGATAGATAGATAGATAGAAAGTGAGAATTTATTTACGTATAAATCCACACCATGCTGAAAATAATCAGAAAGATGTCAGTGCACCCATCATCAATTCAGCTGTAATGACATGCCACATATTACAAAGTTCTTTTTGTCCTTCATCTTTGATTAAAGTAGTGGTAGCATTTCCAACATGTAGGATATGCATTGATAAAAAATTTTTAAATTGTGAGTTTATTGAATATTGCAAATTAGCTCCTCAGATGCTATAAGTCCTCATTTTGGGGCATCATCACCCTGAAAGCGTATAGTAGAGGTCACGTAGTATATGTATACCAAATTTTAGGTCAATAGTTCAAAAGGTTTGCGAGCTACTGGTGATTTAAAATCCTGGACAGACAAACGAACAGCCACTGTAGCATATTATATATAAAGATTCTGTTGCTTTTGTTTAGAATTGTTTAATTGTTTAAGTTTGCCTCTTGGGGTGTAGGCCCAGGACATGGAACCATCCTGATGTCACTACTTCTGAGCCCTGCCTGTCGCTATTTAAGCCAGATCAGAGAAGGCTCAGGATGAGGAGATCATTAAGTTTGTATTTTAAGTTTTTTTCTAATTCTTCTGGTTTTGCTGATTTTTTGCTACTAGATTATAATTTCTGTGTTGCCTATTGGGGAATGTTTGCTTTGGATTGCCTTTTAGGCAACTTCTCTTATATAGTTTTTCTCTATTTCTTCATTTTCATATAATTTTCTATTTTTTGTGAATAAATCCTGAAGACATTATAAAGATCCCTTGTTTGCCATTTTATGAACAATCTGGGGGTTTACAGTCATCTTCTCTCTTCTGGGACCTTATATATTTTTGGGGCATTTCTTGTTATATTGCCAGCTCCTAATGCTTGAGGCCTGTTACATGGGAAGCCTGTAATTAGCTGTTGTGGGACGTTCTGGATTTGGCATGAGTCTACTCTGGCAGGCCTGTTAGGTTGTTGCTCTTTATTGTCCTTATAGCAGGCTTCACACCGCCACCATGTTTGTGACTCTTAATCACAACAAAAAGAAAATGTTTAAGGGAACATCAGTGCTCATTATATCTGGATATTCAAGCAATCATGTTTTTGTTATGTTTTAAGTAATGCAAAAATCTTAAAAAGGCTAACAATTATTGAATCCAGTAAAGTAAACTGTGTCATTGTGAAGTTGATTAAACAGTTCCCAGGGTTGGTTGGTCCTGTTTGTTCTATAGCCCCCTAATGATTTACTGCAGATTAGTTGTCTGTGAGTGCGCTGCTACTTTTTACATTAATGATACGTGCTTCATGAGACAACAGGCTTTCAGTCCTGTTACATTTTTGATGTGCTTTAACAATTGCAAATTACAGCTATTCAAGCTTCATTATATCAACTTTCAGCCTTTCATCTTCCTTTGATGGTAGATATGTGACTTGCTTGAATATGTATTTTACTGTAGAACAAACATTAAAGTTACTAGTGAAAATAAAGAATACTAGCTGTGTTAGCCATCTAAAAGGAGTTGAAATCTGACTAATCAATTTAGACCTCAACATAGACCATTTGCAGTGCACCATGTTTTGGAATGTATTTTGCAATGCCTGTAGTAATAAATTACACCGCATTTGTCATTCCAACAGATGACACAGTAGAAACATTTGTAGTAATAAAATGCATACTACAAATGTTTGTGATGTACCATCAGTTGAAATGACAAATGCAATGGGATGCAAATGCAAACTGGGATTAGTAAAAAACAGTGTCAATGTTTGTGATGCATCCTCTATTGGAATGATATTTCTGTTCTGTTCTATGTATTGTATTGTATTGACCCCCTTCTTTTTGACACCCACTGCACACCCAACCTACCTGGAAAGGGGTCTCTTTTTGAACTGCCTTTCCCAAGGTTTCTTCCATTTTTTCCCTACTAGGGTTTTTTTGGAAGTTTTTCCTTGTCTTCTTAAAGAGTCAAGGCTGGGGGGCTATCAAGAGGCAGGGCCTGTTAAAGCCCATTGCGCCACTTCTTGTGTGATTTTGGGCTACACAAAAATAAATTGTATTATATTGTATTTATTTATTACAAATATCTGTAATGTGTCATCTGTTGGAATGACAGAGACAGTAACCAGACAGTCACACAGATATACAGTAATCCCTCGCTACTTCGCGGTTCACTTTTCGCGGATTCACGACTTCACGGGTTTTTAAATACAAGTGATTGCCCGCCTATCGCGGAAGTTATGTTCCAGACCCATCAGCAACAGGAGAAAATCCGCGATATAGAAAGACCATATACAGTAAATAAACATTTTTATAGTTTAAGCCTTAAAATACCCATCCCACATACTTTAAACACATGTAAACTTATAAAACACACTTTGTTAACACATATGATATGTGGATGTTGGGCTAAGGATATGAGTAACATCTCACTATTATAAAACATTTTAACTTCACGCAAGACAAGACAGTGAGACAGGAAAATTGGTGCTGTACAGGCTTTTAAATTATTGACACGCAGAGCGACAAGCAGCACAAAGCCAGCACAAAGTCCACTTCTCCTTAGCGTTCATTCAGCTCCCCACCCCCCTTGACAATGCGAAGTGGCAGGAGTGTACTGCGCCTCCGGGGAGGGGGGTTTGAGCGAACGTGCGTTCAGCCCTCACACACCCCCACTCCTGCTCCTCCTTCCAAAAGCGCAGAGCGACAAGCAGGCTTTTTGGCACAAGCAGCACAAAGTCCATTTCTGCTCAGCGTGAGTTCAGCTGCCCCCCTTCACAAAGCGAGTGCAGACACATTGACGTCTGATTGCTGCGTGCAGTGTGCAGTGTTGGTCTGAGGTGTTTAAGAATGCAGAAAGTGTTTAAGAGCATAGGAAGTGTTTATAAGAGTGTGGGAAAGGTTAACAAGAGAGTGAGAAAGGTTTATAAGAGTGTGGGAAGGGTTTATAAAGCCTTAAAATATGTATAAATAATAAAATAAATATAGGTCGCTACTTCGCGGATTTTCACCTATCACGGGGGGCTCTGGAACGTAACCCCCGCGATAGGTGAGGGATGACTGTACACACACACACAGAGACACTTGTCCTTTTATTAGGAGGCAGAAAACATGACTGTCAATTATAAGACCATTATGTCATCGCCCTCAAATTCTAAGAAGGCAACAATCTTAAAGTAGAGCATGATTCAGAACATGACTTGGACTAATATGGTGCAGCAGCCATTGCTGCTCTAACAAGGTACTGTACATTCACCTTGGTTATTGACTTTAATTCATCAGGAGACACAAGGATAGTAAAACTAATCTTTTGACAAAGTGTAGAAATTACCATAATCACACAAAAATAAAATCAAATTTGATGAAGAAGATTGCTGGATGGAGAGAGATTTATTTTGTATAATTTATTTTTGAATAGTACGGGTTGGAAAATGGATGGATGGATGGACACTTAAGTAATTTTATGTCTGTTTTGTATCAAATGCATGTAGAATCTTGGGTGTGTAGATTAAGTGCCATAGCAGGATACTATGTCCACCCTTTATTTCTTTTTGTTCTAAACCTGTTACTAGCAGTCAACTCAATGCAATTTAGTTAATTTCTATATAGGGTATTTAATGAATATTCAAAGAAATTACATGATAATAATAATAATGCTAATTTATATAGCACTTTTCCCATGCTCATTTACAAATAAAAAATAATAGCAAAAAAGCACAAAGCCACACAGAATTTCATGCATCCATTAAACATAAACAGTAATAAAAAAACACATAAATTTGTCTCATCTTCTCCCAGAGGACAAATTATAAAAACATCTATCACGTTAAAGACTTGGTAACTGGAATACTATGATCAGATTTCCTTGTTCTTGTAATTCTTGTGTCAGCAATTAATTTAATGCTTTCTCCTCTGGGTCTTTCCTTAATACGTGAAAAAAGGCACGCAATTCCACAGGTGCTGTAAAAGGAACTGTCTGAGACAAAATGAGCCAGTGTAAGCAGTGAATTAAGCTGTGACTATTTATGACTGTACTTTATGACTAACTGGAATGCCTTCTGAATCTTATCAGCTCCAGAATTTTATATGCCTCAAAATGAGGACTTCTGAGGAGCTAATTTGCATTATCCAATAGACTCACAATTTTATATTTTTTACCAATGCATATCCTACATGTTGGAAATGCTACCACTACTTTAATCAAAGATGAAGGACAAAAAGAACTTTGTAATATGTAGCATGTCATTACAGCTGAATTGATGATGGGTGCTCTGACATCTTTCTGATTATTTTCAGCATGGTGTGGATTTATATGTAAATAAATTCTCACTATGTGTATATATATATATATATATATATATATATATATATATATATATATATATATATATATATATATATATATATATATATACAGTATATCTATCTTACACTACCAAGTCTGTCTGTTTGTCTGTCCAAGATTTTAAATCACCTGTAGCTCGCAAACCGTTTGACCTATTGACCTAAAATTTAGTTCACATATACTATGTGACATCTACTATCTGCTTACAGGGTGATGATTGACCTCCAAGGTTATTCCTCTTTTTATTTTTACTTTATTTTATTGTAGAATCAACTCTCGGCAGCAGCCAGCAGGGCGGTCGTTCTCATCCCTACCACCTTCGCCGTCACTTCCCCTCTTAAATCATTCTGGAGGCAGATTGAAGACTTAAGTGCCAGCTTAAGTGAAAAATTAAAGAAAATGTACTAAGTAATTGCAACACAAACACTGACTTAATCAGTTTTAACGTGAAAAGATGCCAACGAAAGAAGAGAAGAAGTGGGCTGCTAGGGTAGAGAAAAGAAGAGCTGCTCAGGAAGCAGCAAGCGCATCAACCTCTGAGCAAACGAATGCTAAATGTACAGAGAAAGAGTATGAAAACTAGGAATGCTCAAGTCAAGTGTATTCACTGCACGTTATCATACTGGTATATATATCATTTAAATGTACTGTATATATATTTACCAGTATTTTAACTTCAATGACACTTCTCTTTTTATTTTACATTTTTCTGGCTTACCTGTCTTTATTCTCTGTAATTAATTCCAGGCTCCATAAGACAAAACATGTACATACTCAGCATTTAACCATGGACCAGTGTGCCTTCATGGGTATGGCTCATTAGACTGACTGCCATCCTTTTGTGTTTACATTTAAAAAGAAAAATGAGTAGATTAAGCAATTGATTGCAAGATGGGAAGACAGTATTCCAGCTGTACAAGAAGGTCAGGTCATGTTGGGGGGCATGCACTGGTACAGCGCGTTGCCACATCCACCACACAACGAAACAGCTTGGCAACTCCCCAGGCAGACACACAGTCCAGTTCCACCTTCCGAAAATGACCATCTGTTTGCTGTAGCCAGGTGTTACCTGGGTGTCCCCTTTGCCTGTCCAGCCCCTTGGGTTTTCAGCAATGAGGATCCTGCAAGCCAGATCACCCTCTGGGAATCACGCCACACGGCTGTAGTGCCGTAACTGACGTGCCCTCACAATGAAGGTAATGTGCCTCATTCGATACAAGAAGTGAAATTAAAAACTGCCATAACAATTTTGAAATACAGTATTAAGAACTATTGAGAGTCTACTTCTGTCCATCTGTTATCAAACCACTTTATTCAATCACTGTGGCATCAAGCACAAGGCAGGAACCATGCAATTTCTTAATTAGAAGCCCAGTCTTGTGGTTCATAGAATATTTCATTCTATTAGAGATGTAACAACTTGATGTAGATATTATTCTGCTACACCTAAATCTCCTGTCTGTGTATCTTATAGTTTTCAGGCAGACACAATGTTCTGTTGGCTTAAGTGGATCTGAAACCATCAAGTTCTTCCTCTCCTAGTTTGTTTTTCTTAGCATTACATTAGAAGAGCTATTTTAAAATAAAGACACAGAAGTGAGAGTGGTGCCAAGTTAGTGGGATGTCTGTTGGCTATCTGGCAATTTGTGCTTCATTGTTAATTGGTGGCTGGTGGAGGAAAAATAAGCAATTAAGGAACTGAACATCCTTAAGAAGCAAGTAAATTATAAAGGAGAAAATATTTAAAAGGAGTTGGCCTTATGTGCAATAATAATTATTGCAGTGATTTTTTCTGAATTTTAAAGAAATGTAAAAGCTACACTATATATAGTTCACTTCTGAAACTGCAGACAAAGCTAATTAAAGACAAAAATTAAATAATAAGAAGAATTGGCACAAAATTGATAAACTAACTGTAACAAAAGCATGCAGCCACTGAGATCCTTCCTACCATATAGCTAAACTACGTGTATTTACAGTATAACTCCCCTCTATTGAATGTCACTTTGTTGCCTAGTTCTTGATCAAAAAAGCCAATATATTTATTTTACTGCTAATATCCTCTAAGAGGCGGCCTTAGGGGTGTGCTTAGGGGCCTAGGGCTGACCAATCCCATGTGGGGCCGGTTACATCAAACGCCGTTACTGGTATGTGTGAACTGTATAAATTTGCGCGTGAATTTAATAAAAAATAATGTTAACATACACCGGATTTTCTCATTACAGTATTCAGCTAAATTTTTGCAAAATAACACTTGGACTTTATCAAAATATAAGCCTACTGTAACTGGAGAATATTACTTGATAAATCCGCTCGAACGGGACACACGGACCTCAATAAGCAGGGCCCTTTAGGCATGGGACCTAGGGCGGTTCTGTTTTGTTCTCATTTCATTATCTGGTCCCAAAATAAAAATCATTCTGCTTTGGTAGAATAACGTAGCTGCTGCTTGTGGTTGCTATGCCCATTGCCAGTCACATGCTTTGGGGTTAACATGACATAGTGTGTCATCTTTCCCCACCTATATAAGATGGCAGCACACAGTCATGGGTAATAAAACTTTTGGATAAACCAACAAACCTTTACTTTTTAAGGGGAACTTTATTTACATCAGTTTTTGTTCTTCACACCTTATTCCAAACTTTGTTTTTTATAATGCTTTGGCTTTGATTTCTTGTTTTTTCCTCTTCTTTTGATATTTGACGTCAGGTTGTCTTTTACTACACATTTTGTCTGTTCTCTGAGGTTCATTTCGTGCTCCTTGATGAAAATAACAAAAATAAAACTCTTCGGTACAGCACCCCCAAGTGTGCTTATAACACCACAATTGTAATGTGCAACTAAAGCCAAGAAGGAGAAAAGCATCTGGACAAAGAAAAACAAAATGTGCTCAACATCCTTCCTCATGTACTAGAAAAGAGCTCTCTACATGGAGGAATTGGGACAAAGCATCGCACCCCCATCCTTTAAAATGACATATATCATACAAAGAATAAATACACTGCTTGCATTTTTGATTCCTAGACTGAATTGTTTGTAACTTCACAGTTAGGGTACAGCTAGCAAAAGTATTAAAATGTGTATTTCTTGTTTATTGGAATTACTCTAACTGAAAATAATAACCTATGCAAATTATAACACTTTCTTCCCTATATTTGTATTCCTCAATTCAATAGGAAAACTCAAATAACCATCCATTAATTCTGTGCAGCATGAGCCCTTCAGCAGTTTCAAAAAGGTTTGAATGGAGGCAAGTTGTGAAGAAAACCGACGCCGCTATCAAGGCCGATGGAAGCTGACAAGCTTACAAGTAGACAACTTAAAAGCCAGTCCTGAATGAATAATGCTTCTTTGGTTAATTCTTCTGACAAGAATTAAGGAAGAGAATATTATTCATAGCTTTGCGAATTCCTTTATTTGAAAGGGCATATAAACTAATTTAGAATTGCAGAGTGCTTTGTGTTGTTGATTTATTTGTCCTGTGTCTGTAATCTGCATACATGTTTCCTCTGTGATATTTATGTTATGAATACACTGCATTATTTTGTTTTGTGCAGTAAGAATGTCTGGGCTCTTTACTCAAAAATGTCTATTGCTATATTTGAAATACAAATAGAAAAAGTAAAGGGTAATTTCATTATACATTCATTGAAACGCATCTGTTTATAGTTCTATGTCTCAGCTGGAACACTACCCAGTGATGTCCCTATAGAGCAGCCACGTCATTTACTGATGTTATGCTGAGTTACCAATGATATGACTTGTATCATGTGTTGTTCTGACAGCAAAACTCCACCAGTGTGAAACATGGCAGCACACTAGTCTCAGCGTTCAAGCTTATGGATTTTCTAAAAATAAATGTTAATTTGAACTTTATTTTCTTGTTAAAAATGTATTTTTAGTGACAATTTTATACTTTAGCATGGCCATCTCCTCAATACCCAAATCTTTAAGTATTATTATAACAAATATCACAAACACATTGAGTCAGCAGACACTTAATGTACAATGTACTAATTATTCAATTAATTAATTATAACATATAAACACCTGTTATAAACATACATACAAAATGTATAGTTTTTTTTTTTAATTCATACAAGAAAAAAAAAATAAAGGTACACGGAGTACAAATATTTTAACATCTTACACAAATCATATATCTATATAAATAATTAAACAACCAGTTATAAATATACCATATAATATAAAAACAGACTTGTAACACCCAATATAGAAAAATCATATAATGTTTCACATGAATGGTTGAAGTAAACTGTTTTTCAGTTTTTTAGTGCTTAGTTTAAGTTTATGCTTGCTGTGGTTTATTTATATGTGATGGTGTGTATACTGTTTTCTTTAGTTTTATTTTTGCCATTTACAGTATAAGGTTTTTGGGCAAGAATGTTTCAATGCACATTGTGAACATGGATGAGTTAAGAAGAACCTCCTATTTAGTTGTTTTTTTAGTACCTATATTTTGGTTGAATTTTTGATTGCCATTTTTGTTTGATTTTATTTTTATACAGCTGTCATTTCTAGGGAATTAAGTTACTGTGGGTGTACTTCAGTGAACATCTGTTCATGTACAAATAGGTAGTTATCCTTTTAATTTACATGGTTGGAGGTATATAATGGAATTGTTATATAATTAATGGTTGATTATATCACTGTTTTCAAGTTTCTTACTTGGTTTCTGGGCCCTGAAGTGGAAGTGAATCCTCAAAATGCATTGGCCAAATTTATACATCCTTATTATTATAGAATTATTAGATACAGTATATGTGAGGCTCACATTGTTTATCTTATGTTACTTGTATGGTGATCTTTTTGGTCACGTCTATGTTGCTTAATATGTCTTGATTTTGTACATGGTTCTTGTTTACTGGTATGTAATTTGCATCTTGTTCTCTAGTTTATGTAAGCATTATATGATTTTTCTATATTGGGTGTTACAGGTCTGTTGTTTTACTGTATGTTATGGTATATTTATAATTGGTTGTTTAATTACTTCTACAGATATATTATTTGTGTAAGATGTTAAAATATCTGTACTCAGTGGATATGTTGTTTTTTTTCTTGTATAAAATTTTTTAAAATTATACATTTTGTATGCATGTTTATAACAGGTGTTTATATGTTATAATTAATTAATTGAATAATTTGTTCATAGTACATTAAATATCTGATTACTCAATGTGTTAGTGATTATTAATTGTTAGTAAGCAGCTGAATTAGATATTTTTTTAGTTTATTGCAGTATTTATAGTTTCAGAACAAATACATAACAATAGATGGGAAAACACATCCACTGCAAATTATAGGGTGAAATTCCAAAGGCCACAGCAAAGAAACCCACTCAGTCACTTACAGATGTTCATATTAACAAGTAGCAAAAAAAATTATAAAATGGCTTTAAAAGTAAGACGTTATAATGTGTTCTGAGGTTAGAGATATGCTGAGAAACAGGCAGAATGATGCATTACTTGAAAGGGATAAAACCATTCAAGGCCTTGACAAGACAAAGAAGACAAGAGGCTGTTGTGCTGGTGCCAGAACTAAGGCACTACCAGGGAGAGGACAAGTTACAGGGTGCCCTGGGATTCTACTAGACTTGGGCACAAGAACAGATAAAGAAAGAAGGAGAAAAGAAAGGAAAAGCCAAAAGTGGTGGTACCTACTGGTTTCAAGGGGACACACAGTCCATGATGCATTCAATAAGAAAAGCAGCCAAGGAGCTGTTGTGGAATTCTAGTCCTCAAAATGCCAACTGAATGTCCGGCAGTGCAGGGAAACCAGAAACATCAAGGTGAAGATCTATAATAATAATAATAATAATTTACTGTGGTGGGTTGGCACCCTGCCCAGGATTGGTTCCTGCCTTGTGCCCTGTGTTGGCTGGGATTGGCTCCAGCAGACCCCCGTGACCCTGTGTTTGGATTCAGCGGGTTGGAAAATGGATGGATGGATAATAATTTATATAGCACACGATATAAACAATGCCATCTCTAGGTGCTTTACATTTAAATAAACAATCAAACAATCAAACAAATACATAATTGATGAATTGTACATTAAAATGCAAAAGATAGAATAAATAAATAATCATTATAAATGACTAAATGCATATTCGAAGAGATAAGTTTGCAATTTCTGCTTAAAACAGTCAATGATATTGAGGCCCATGCAGGCAATGGCACTTTGTTCTGTAGACATGGACCAATGAAGCAGACAGCTTTATCCCCCAATGTAGACAGCTATGTCTGTGGGAGAATCAGAGAATTAGAGTATGCAGGCCAGAGAGAGACAGTAGAAGTGGAGAAGATGGAGTACATAGGCCCCAAACATATGTGTGTACAGTAGCAGCAAGACATTTGAATACTAGGTGGAGAATCTTACATTGGATCAGTGTCTTAACAGGCAACCAAGATCTAGCGTGATATCCCTGGTGCAAATGTAAGAGTTTTCTGTCTTAGAAGTCATTTTAGGCAGGATAGGAAGTGACCCCTGGGAGGGTAAATAAACCTGCCTCAGATTTGGAATCTTTTAAGTATAGAACCGAGAAGATATAGCTACAGCAAGAACTTGACTGCCAGAAGGAATTGCTCCAGTTTTGCATTCTAAATGCCATGTCATGTTATGCCATTACGCAACAGTTCCAGTGAGTTCCTTAATATTTCCATAATAATAACTTTTGGTTTCACGTAGATAACTATGGGCTTGGGGGATCTCTGAAGAATATCCCCTAATGATCACACAGACTATATTCTTCTATGTAGAACTTTCAATACTCAAATGTGTATCTTCTTTTTATATTATAAATCTTTTCTTGTAAAGCCAAATATTCAGTTATATTGAAGGCAGGCTTTGTAATTCATTCATTCACTCATTCATTTATGAAACTCATTTGTTCTGATCTCAGATTCCCAGTGGCCAGTGTCCATCTCATCAGCTTTAAGTATAATAGAGGAGCCGGTTCTGGATGAGGTGCCACTGGGCCCACACTCAAAATCATTCACACCAGGGCATCTTTGAATTGCCACTCAACCTGGAAACATGGACCAGGACAAAGGGAATACCGTCATACATTTTTCTGTACTCACACAAGAATTAAGCACGTAATAAACAAATCAATTTACGAAATATACCATCATTTATAAAGAGCAGATCACTAATCTCCAACTTAACGCCTTTTGTCTCTAAATCCTGATTTGTGCATTTTTCCAATAAGCCTGAACAGAGACTGTGTTGAGACTCAAGAGGGTAAAGGTCTAGTGTGGGATGTTACCAGTTTACAGGAATTATTAAATTCAGATCTCCAGCTTGAATGACTTATCTCTGGCTATTAAAGTCAAGACACGAAGAGTCAGCAGTGATGAACTGGAACTAGCTAAAAATGGTTAAATGCATTATTAAAATGCTTTTAGTTTTGCAATTCTTATTTTTTGCTTTGTAAAGTAAATTTTTGTCGTTTCACTTTTACAAATGAACCCATGGCCCGTGGGAGTGTTAATAGAAGGCATGCTGAAAAGTATGAAGCTATACATTATTCTTGGATATAAAAAGACAACCATAACTTATACTGTATATCATAGTTATTTTATCTAACAAAAAGTGAACATGGTTAAAATAAAATTACTGATTAAATGATATAAATTTAAGTCAAACTAAATCTACCTCTTCAAATTGTGAAGCTTTACTGCAACATTCCTGTTTTTTTTTTTTGGTTTTTTTTTTTTGCCAAATGCGCTTACTTGCCTAAAGCACTAATCCGTCTAACTGACTTTAGATAAGTATGCTGAGCTCAGGGAAGTGCTTGATATTGTACAGTTAGATCAAGACGACCAATTCTCCAAATTACATTCTTTACTCAGGACCAGGCAGTGGGAGAAACAGAAAATGTGCTCATCTCTCCGGCTTATATGAGATTTCTTTATCAGATAGTCAACAGTTTCCTGAAAATTTTTAATACCTCTATTGGAAAATGTCATGGGATTAACTTCAGTAACATGTTTATCATAATCTTTATCTCTTAGGTATTAATAATGAATCTCTGCCTTTCTTTTTTTTTCCACTGTGGAACTTGGATGAAGTCTAATGATGCTGCCTGAGTCCACATTCCAGCAAAAGCAAAATGATTTTCCAGTGTCTGGATGCCACTTCCCAAACCTTCCAACCTGGTCCTTCAGCTGTTCATTTTTTATCAGCACAATCATCCAGTTTCCTCGATCCACTCCCTGGTGAAGTAGTTGGTTCAGTAGTAATCAGGCTGAATTTATCTGGCTTCCTGCACTCTCTTTAGCAGTTTCTGACTCCGCATAAGAGTTGAACAATAACAGGAAGCCTACTGGTGGGAAACAAGTCTACACTTTACCAGAACAAGCTTCAGATGCACTGGGAAGTCCTGAAAGACTGTTATCAGTTGAGCACATTCATATGGTGCAACTGCCTTCCAATTTTGGACTGCATTGAGTAGTAAGGATTTAAAAAATATTAAGGATTGTTTCTGGACATCAGGTAAGGACTATTTAATTTATCTGGTTAAACTCACGAAGGATAGACTAGAAAAGACATTTTGGGATTTCCTATTCTGAAATTCTATACTGGAGCAGAATGTAATTACTGTGCTCCTTTAACTAGTCTTGTTTCTCATTATCTAGGAACATTATGCAAGTAATAAATTTATTTTCTTATATTCCTTATTCATTTTTAGCTGAAAGCAATATGCTGTTCATTTTTAGCCGACTACAAAATTAAATAAAATCTCTTTCAAAGAACTCCGTTTCCAAACCATCTATGACATGAACTTTAACCTGATTTAAATAAACGAATAAATTGTCTAGAAGGGTTAATGCAAGGCCTTTGCATTAAGAAAGAAAAGGAATAAAAGCAAGGTGCGTTTCATGCAGCTGCTTGTGAATTATATATAGCTATAGCAGGTGGTTTGACACATGCCTGAGGAGTACCGATGCACAAATGCGCAGCAAGAGAGCCGTGTAAAGTGAAGCATGATTTAACATGTATGATCTTACTTTCCCCAGATGGATATTGTTTTCTCCCATAGAACTGCTAAATTGAGATCTTTTATTTATGACCGATTGCAACGGGCCATAAAGCCACCTCTCCCATCTGTCTTTTTCTTGCTTTTTCTCTTTCTCTCTCTCTCTCTCTCTCCTCTATCTCTCAATTTCTCTTCTTGATAGATAATACCATACAATAAAATGTCAAAAATACACTTCTCTATTAGATGCAGTATACACTGTACAGATATAGAAAACTGAAGCACAGCTTGATCCACAACTTTTAAAGGTTAATAATTTTGTAAATCATGTAGAAACATATATAATCAAGACAAGACAGCCTTAAGTGGATCTTCTGTTGGTTAGGAATAAAGTAACTGTGAGCTTCACCAAAGCCGGCTTTAACAACACATAGAGGGAAGCATTCCACGCAATCTGCTTAGAAGAACAAATTTTAATCTTAAATCACACAGCTCGTCTTTGCCTAGTGCCATGCTTTTATTCTCACAGTCAGAAATACAATAGTTGACTTTTAGGTGTCACATTACAACAACAACAACATTTATTTATATAGCACATTTCAATATAAATGATGTAGCTCAAAGTGCTTTACATGAATGAAGAAAGAGAAAAAAATAAATAAGAAAATAGAATTAGGGAACACTAATTAACATAGAATAAAAGTAAGGTCCGATGGCCAGGGAGGACAGAAAAAACAAAACTTTTTTGTGAATTGCCTTCAAAGCCATTTGTCAAAATATATCAACATAACCTTCTCAATCTTGCTTAATCTGATTCAGTATCTTGTGTTACTACAGCCATTCCCAACGGTGTTAACTGCAAGGCAGGAATCAGACTAGGACAGAGTCAGGTTAGGGTACATTCACACACAGAGGAATGGTGAAAGCATTCAAACTCCACCTAAACAGTGAGAAGGAGCGGATTTGAGCCCATCTGATGGAGCTGTGAGGCACAGCTGTAATCACGATGACATTACTAATAATTGAAAACATAATTTGAAAAATGCACTTACTTAATGGTTTATTTTAACATTTTACCTGTACAATATTAATTGTTAATCCATGTTCAGTGTTAGAGGATTTTAATGTTCCATGTTTATTTTATTTATTAAATAGCATCCTTGTACTAAATCTATCTATCTATCTATCTATCTATCTATCTATCTATCTATCTATCTATCATGTCACATGCAGCTCAGTGGTACAGTGTTTTCCACAATCCATCCATCCATCTATCCATTATTCATCCATCCATCCATCCATCCATTTTCCAACCCGCTGAATCCGAACACAGGGTCACGGGGGTCTGCCGGAGCCAATCCCAGCCAACACAGGGCACAAGGCAGGGAACCAATCCTGGGCAGGGTGCCAGCCCACCACAAGGCACACACACCAAGCACACACTAGGGACAATTTAGAATTGTCAATGCACCTAACCTGCATGTCTTTGGACTGTGGGAGGAAACCAACGCAGACACGGGGAGAACATGCAAACTCCATGCAGGGAGGACCTGGGAAGAAAACCTGGGTCTCCTAACTATGAGGCAGCAGCGCTACCCACTGCGCCACTGTGCCGCATTATTTTATTCTCTAACTCCACTTAATAACTGAATATCTACTAATGAGCAATTCAAGAAGACCAAAAACCACAAACCACTGATCACAATCAATGTCTCTGTAAGTTTGACAGTAATGCAGATGTAGTGTATGGTATAATAACAATAATATTAACTTTAATAATTGATTAAATTACTGTATATGTCACATTTTTTTGTATATTTAGAATAAAGTGAGGGATAGTTTCTTCCTTATTTATAACAGAAACTATTGTGCAATTCAAATGTAAATAAGAATATTGATAATTTATGACAAATTGAAAACTATTTATCTACTGATTTTTTTTTATAATTTTTTTGTGTGTTTTGCTTGGTTAATGCTGTTATTATATTTCATTCATTGCTTCCAATAATGGGATTATTTGCAGTAGTACTTGAATTAAATCAAAAAGGTTTCAAGTAAGTTTTTAAAAAGTGCATAGGAAAGTTAAATTGTGAAAACACTTGACATGCAGTAATGAAGTGGCATATGAAGTATTGCTTTACACTATAATATATCAGTATATACAATATGTGTGTGTATATCTATATCTATATCTATATCTATATATATATATATATATATATATATTCACGGCATTCGAAGTCTGTGTCACAATCTGATTGTATGGGTGGTTACCTACATATATATATATATATATATATATATATATATCTATATATGTATACATATTTATCTTTGTGTGTGTATATGTGTGTATATACCGTATATATATATATATATATATATATATATATATATATATATATATATATATATAATCTCATATGGATTTCAGATACTACCACAACAGCTTAATAATAATGAAGTTTTTGTGCCTATATATTATGTATAGTTTAGCAGTTATAAATATAGCCTCTGATTGTGAATTCTGTAAGCACTTCATAAGCAGATGCATTGATAAGAATTCCAAAGGGAATTGAATAGCAGGATGGGTGTGTTAACTGGAAGAATTGTTGGAATGAGCAATGGTGAACCCACCCAGACTAAAAGGCTGCTAATTTGGTTTGTTATAATTACATTAAAAATATACAAATCACATACATGGGGAATTAGGTCTGAAATTCTGTAAAGATATAAAGACTTGCTCCTCTGCTTAGTGGTCTTAAAAAAGGACACCGAAGTAGATGGCAAATAAGTTGTTGCATTTTGCATTCAGTTTAATTTTATGGCACCGCCATTTTTCTTTATGTTGTTAAGAGAATTTAAAACAACAGAAATGATTTCAGTATGAATACTTTTTTAATTTCAGAATTGGATTAGTTATACCAAACCAATCTTCTCACTGGCTTTTTATATTTATTCACTACTTAGTCTCCCTGTTCCTGATAATCCTGTTCAAAAGCCTACTTCTTGCATTGAATTTGTGTGTGAAATTAGATTATTTTATTTAGTTTTAAACTGGTAAGAATCTAATTTGAAATTGAAATTTCAGTTGATTATGAACAAATTACACCAATGACAACATGTCAGATAAAATGCCTAGCTATCTTTTTTAATTCCTGAATAACTTGATAAAATGAGAATTGTAATAACTGCACAGCTTGAGACATTTTCTTATGATGGGCTGATGCGTGCTGTAGCAACAAACAATCAATATATATTTCATGAGAGAATATTGTTATTAATTCATCAATACGGGTTAATATTTAAGAAACCAGTTCAGCTAAACTGGCTAATAGGACCCATAATTAATAACTTTTGGGAACAGGACTATGGATGCTTGCTATAAATATTAGATGTTCATTTTTACATAGTTTTTAGATAATTGTGATTTTGAAACTTTAATTTAGGTCTAGCATCTCTCATCTCTAGAGAAGTAACTCCTCTGCAGAGGTCAAAATTCATTGTAAATGACCTGAAAGATGAAACAGCAGCTCTCTGACTGGGTGTCTCTAGCCTGATTATCTTATTTTTTTCCCCAGTTATCTTCCTATTACACACTTAATGCATGTAATAGAATTTTTTACTGGTCAACCTGGTTGACAAGGGCAAATAGAACTCAATTTTTTCATTTTTTTCCTGAATAAAATCTACTAAGCTGGCTGAGGAAAAACAAGACAGACACATAAGTGAATACTAAATATAAATGCTAAAAAACCAGAGTAATGGTGTAATTTTTACATGGGTTTTACATTTCTAGAAATTAAATTCAAGTATATATGTGTTGTGAAAAGGAGAGTGCCCTGGCATCTTTCCACACCTGAAATGCTACCAAGGAGACCAAGCTCTTGATATACAGTATTTGTGTTTCTTACAACAATAAAGTAAAGAAAGGAAATTGCAAAACATAAACAGCTGTAACTGTTAGCTTAGCTATTCAGGATTCTGTATGTCTTTCTGTTAGGTACAGGTTCTTGCCCATTTACCCCATCCATGTACCATTAAAGCCACGCTGCCTTCTCAATTTCTGTATCCCTGTCGATAATCAGCTTTCTTCCTCTTGCCAGTACAGTAATTCTGATTCTAGACTTGACAAACCCGAGTAAATACTGGCTCTTAAATGTATAGATCCTTATTTGATTAAGCTCCAGAAACAGTTTGAGGTCATGAGCAGCCACCTATGACTACAGGGAAGCCAGACTGAAACGCCCTGAAATAATCTTCAGCTGTAATTAAATCTCATAGTTCCTTCTGATCCAATCTCAGACCATATGCTGTCTTGTAAAAATCCTCCTTTTTTCTGCCATTTGCCTTTGGCCCTTATTACTGATATCTGTTGTCTAACTACATTGATCATGTTGTAATCACATGATAAGAGTGATAAGGGGGGGTATGGGGGGGCAGAGGAAAATCTTCTGCTTGCTTGATGATTCCAGAAGTCCATCTAGAAACCAAAAAGTTTCATCTAGCTACCCCTTAACAGTCTCGAGTTCTTTTTGCCTCTTCACAGCCCTTCATTTCTTTGGTCTATGTCTCACTCTTTCTCTCTCTGAGGACAGGGGGTGCTGCCCTTATGACCCCCATCTTTCGACATTGGCATTTAGAGATGATCTCTTACTGCTGTCTCTCAATTTTCTGTCCATCTAGATTGGATGTTGTAGTAGTTTACGGTTCTTTCTCATAGCTCCAGGAAAAACGACTCAAATCCTAGAGGGTTTATGTAGATTGCGAATCCTTTGCTTCTTGACTTGTTAATGAGTAAGTTAGCATGGGAAAGGTGCTATATAAATAAAATGTATTTTTTTATTATTAAGTGGCCATCAGATGGAATATATACATATAGCACATAGGACTTTCTTTTCTCTTCTTCCTTGGCTCTCTCTTCTTCTCTCCTTCTGCCTTCATTCCTCTTTAGGCGATCGTTCTCCTCTTCCTCCCAGCTCTGGCTGTCCAAGTGAAGTGAGGCGGCTCCTTTCATGCTGCTCCTGGGAATGCTCCAGGTGGCTCGTTAGTCAGATCTGGAATCACTCCCAGGTGTGGTGAAAGCCCAATGTAGCAGGGCTCTCAAAATCCACAGCTCCCCCTGGCGGCATCCACAGAACCCAACAGGGATGCCGAGAATTCTCATGGAATCCAAGGTACCACTGCAAACCAGGGGAACTGCTATCTAGTACTCTAGTCCTCAATATATCAGCCACCTGGCCATCACACTATATATATAAATATAAATATATACTGCTCAAAAAAAATTTAAAGGAACACTTTTTAATCAGAGTATAGCATCAAGTCAATGAAACTTCTTGGATATTGATCTGGTCAGTTAAATAGCAGAGGGGTTTGTTAATCAGTTTCAGCTGTTTTAGTGTTAATGAAATTAACAACAGGTGCAACAGAGGGTCAACAATGAGATGACCCCCAAAACAGGAATGGTTTAACAGGTGGAGGCCACTGACATTTTTCCTTCCTCATCTTTTCTGACTATTTCTTCATTAGTTTTGCATTTGGCTATGACCTCCAGTAGCACACTGGTGTGAATGTCTCTGACCAAACAATCAGAAACAGACTTCTTGAGGGTGGCCTGAGGGCCCGATGTCCTTTAGTGGGCCCTGTGCTCACTGTCTGGCACCATGGAGCTCTATTGGTATTTGCCATAGAATACCAGAATTGGCAAATCCTCCACTGGCTCCCTGTGCTTTTCACAGATGAGAACAGGTTCACCCTGAGCACATGTGACAGACGTGAAAGGGTCTGGAGAAGTTATGGAGAACGTTAGGCTGCCTGTAACATCATTCAGCATGACCGGTTTGATGGTGGGTCAGTGATGGTCTGGATTGACATATTCATGGAGGGACACACAGACCTCTACAGGCTAGACAATGGCACTTTGGCTGCCATTGGGTATCGGGATGAAATCCTTGGACCCATTGTCAGATCCTATGCTGGTGCAGTGGGTCCTGGGTTCCTCCTGGTGTACAACAATGCCCGGTCTCATGTGGCGAGAGTATACAGGCAGTCCCTGGAGGATGAAGGAATTGATACCATTGACTGGCCCCCACGCTCACCTGACATAAATCCAATAGAACCCCTCTGGGACATTATGTTTGGGTCCATCCGACGCTGCCATGTTGCACCTCAGGCTGTCCAGGAGCTCAGTGATGCCCTTCTCCAGATATGGGAGCAGATCCCCCAGGACACCATCCATCATCTCATTAGGAGCATGCCCCCCAACGATGTTGTCATGCATACAAGCACGTGGGGGCCATACAAACTACTGAGTACAATTCTGAGTTGCTGCAGTGAAATTTCAGCAAAATGGACTAACCTGTTGCATCATTTTTTCACTTTGATTTTTCGGGTGTCTTTGAGTTCAGCCCCCTATAGGTTGATAATTTTCATTTCCATCAAACGATGTGGCATTTTTTCATTCCTAACACATATATATGTATGTATATATAAAATTAAAGAAAGTTTTGTTTGTAATTCATTAAATAAAAATGTCACTTGCTAAAAGTAGTTTCAGTGTTGATTGCAATTGTAATGTGGGGATATAGAAAGCCATGTTAGAAGATTTTAGCCAAAGTATAGCTAATTTCATGAAAGTGTAGTGATAGCCAAATCTTGCCTTGGTAGCAGACAGCACCAAGTCATTGACAATATTGCCCCTTAAAATTTGTTACTTTATTCATGTTGCAGCATTGTCTATTTTCATGGCAAAAATCATATTTACTCGTATCTCATATAGGCGGAGTGGTGGCTCTGAGGCTAAGGATCTGCACTGGCAATCAGAAGGTTGCTGGTTTGAATCCTGTAAATGCCAATAGGAACTCTGCTCTGTTGGGCCCTTGAGCAAGGCGCTTAACCTGCAATTGCTGAATGCTTTGAGTAGTGAGAAAAGTGCTATATAAATGCAAAGAATTATTATCTTGAGCTAATGCCTAAAATCAATTGAAATGTAAGAAATGAAAAAAATAATTTCCTTTTTGTTGTAAAGTTTAATTCACTAATTAATAATATTGCTGAGGGTCATTATAATACTGAAATTACTCTTCCGTGAGCCTCAAATTGTGGTAAGGTGGATATGGGGTTGTTTTAATTGTCTAGTTTATTTAATGGTTTTAGTGAGCATTGGAGCAACATGCTGTTAACATTCGTGCTGGTGCAAGGTCTGCCCTTGAATGCATGCGCCAGTTTAATTAGATAATTAATGAATGAACTATGACATGGTAATAAGTAAGCACTGTCTGGGAATGGAGTGGTATTAAGGGG
This sequence comes from Erpetoichthys calabaricus, assembly GCF_900747795.2. Lineage (NCBI taxonomy): Eukaryota > Metazoa > Chordata > Cladistia > Polypteriformes > Polypteridae > Erpetoichthys > Erpetoichthys calabaricus. Next base: position 50,089,591 of record NC_041402.2, on the reverse strand, counting down.
AATGGGTTAGCCGAAGAAAAGGTAGTCTTTTTTTTTCAAAGAGTGTGATTACTGGTCACAGAAGGAGCGAAAGAAGGGAAAGACAGGCTGTCCAACAACAACAGAGCTTGACTGAGTGCTGCATTGAAACTCTGTGGAGCTGGCACGAAAGAGTGAGAGAGTGCTAGGCAGAGGAGGGACGCTCAAGACATGGTGACATCACGTCAAAGGGCAAGATGCCCTGTGTGGTGGGCATCAAGAATGAAGCCGGCTGTAATGAAGGGCAAGTCATTTAGGGATCCGAGGAAGCTGTTAGCGGTGCAGTTCAGATCTACATGGTGGATCTGGGATGCAATGGGCTGTGACATTGAAGTCTCCCGCTGTCCTGATGAGAACAGAGACAGAGAACAGGAAAGGAAGAAATGGGTTTACCTCTCCAATGTTCAGGATTTTAACTTTTTTATATGGAATATTATTTATTGGATTATTGGTTTGCTAAGTCACTGATGGATAATATTGCACGGTTACAATGGATTATTTATTGAACTATTTATAGACTTATTTATTTGACCACACTGTTTATGCACGGTTTTGCACTTGTGATTCTCCACTTTAAAATAAAGACTGGTATTCTTTTGATATTTAAAGTCTCCACTTGTCTGACTACTTGTCATGGTCTGTCCTCAGTACATAACTATCAATGTACCAAAAAAAGGAAAATGCCATGGCTGTGGCTCCAGGGCATCACATAAACAAACAGTCACATTTTGCCCCCTTATACCATTTTCCTTAGCCTCTGTAAATATCAAGCCTTCTGGGCTAAAGAATTAGTCTGGAACTTTTACAGTATAAGGGCAAGGCCATAAAGGATTCAAGACAGTTACTAATGGTACATCATTGTGGCTGGAGGCTTGGAAGGAGAAACAGCGTGTTCTGTAGGCAGTTTACATGTTTGCACATGACATGATACAGCAGTCAGTGGCATAGGCCACCCTAGTGGGGCACATGGGTTCAGAACCATCTCAAGGTATAGATTAATTATAAAACCAAATCCATTTTCACATTTATACATTAAAATCATCTAGGGCTCAGCCTTAAATGTGGTAGAAACTTTCTCATGCTAAAAACAGATCCAAATTATAACATCAAACTATGTGCATGTTTGTCTTGAAGCTGCAGTCTGAAAAGAAATTAAAGTAATGTGCTCCTTTTGCAAGAGTACCATGTGTTTTAGAGGTGAGGAATCATTCCCTGACTAAAGCACATAAGAAAGAAAAGATATTTTCCACAAGAAGAAAGAAGGATACATGGTCTTTTCTTTAGGTGCCATCAAATAGGTGCAACAGGGTGAGCTAGCAGGAAAGGGTGTAAGGGCAGTGACAAAAGGCCGACGGCAAAATAGAGGTCATATTTTAGATTATGAATGTCTTACTAAGTTATAACAGCAGCACTCATTTGGTCGGCAAGGAGTTTGTCTTTTGGATAACATTGAAAACCTACTGGGTGATTCATTTCCATTACATTTCTGGCACTCGCCAGCTTTATTATCGGTTGCTGGATTAAATTAAGTGCTCATTCGTTCTGCTCAACATCAAGCACAAAGAGACTTTAACCAATTACAGTGATAACTACTGTGTGAAATCAAACCTTTTGCATTGTGTTCAATTTTAGCGGTGACATGGATATGGTCTGTGTGATATTTTCCCCTTTGTTCAACAAGCGCATAGGCAGAGCTGTGCAGAATCTGCTTTGTTGCTGTACACTTGTCACAGTCTTCCCAGTTCTGCTACTGAAAATAAAGCTCTACTAAATGTTGCTGCGTCACAGTTTAAATACGGATGACATTCCTTAGAAAAGAGTCTATAATATGCCTCTAAATTATTTTGGCAGAACACTTTATTCTTAATATGAATAGACAATGATGAATTTGGAATTGTGTTGGCCATGCTTAGTTCCGCTTAGCCTTTTCATTCTGAATGATTTGTGTAAAGTACAGTCACTGGCAAGGATTGTGTAGGAAAACACAAGGTCCACACCACTCCACAACAGAGAGAAGAGCAGTAGAGCTGAGTATATGCCTCACCAAAATATTAAAATTAAATCAGAACTCCTTCTGTCTCCAAGTATGTTTGAAAATGGTGCATTATAGGAGGGTAATAAACCGCATTTTTATAACCAAAGATGCATTATACCATCTTTTAGAGTGGCAGGAAAATAAAACTAAGCATTTTTTTAAATAATTTAACTTAACCCTGCAATGGAGTTATTGAGTTCAGCTATTGGATGCTTGGGGGGAAACACAATTAAAAAAACAGCCTGATCATGATCCCCATTAAGACACAGTCTACTCATATCCAATGATAATAACATCTTCTTTTGGAATATATTCCTCTGTGCAGCAATCACAGGAAGTTTACAAAATGGAAACCAACTGCTGAGATTGTAGCAGGCGCGCTGTGAGCTTAAATGTACTTTGTTATGTTTCAGATATGCTCAAACACAGCCTGCAATGGCCTCCAGTACACTCTATAGAATGCAAAGCGATTGTCAAGTCCACACCCAGAGCTAACCTTAACTGATAGCCAGTGTGAAAGCAAGACTGGAGTTACATGGCCATACAGTAGCTACTTCCTTAGGTCTTTATCGCAGCATTTTGAATTACTCATGGGCTGTAAGCTGTGTTTTTTCACATTAGTCAATTTGATTTAAATGAATGACGTATATTTTTTTTATCCTGAGTAGACTTTGGATAGGACAGCACTGTGAGTACTAAAGAATAGATGGGTGTTTAATGTTAACTCCTAAAGCAGATTGTTCTGCAATTTTCTCACAAAGCCAAAAGTCGATATTAAGAAAGCTGGTTTAAATCTTCGCTGTGTATGTACTGTACTTCCAAATGACCTCATCTAACCTGTATCTGTTTAGCCACTTGCCTCTCATACCAGAAAAGTCACAATCAGAAATGCAGAAAGCTTGAAAGAATGGATTGACCTATTTCTTTTCTTTTCTGTTTCAACTTTAAAGCCAAAATAATACAACTCAGCACAAATGTCATATTATGTTACAATAAAATGATGGAGAAGGTCACCAAACACCTGCTCTAAAAAGTGACCATATATGAAGGCTCTTCCTGTTGTTTCATTACAGCATGACCTTAATGGTAGGTTATTATTAAAAAAAATAAAGAAGAAGCATCCTGAGTAGCCTGTGCAAACAATGAAGCTATATTTAGCAATTCTCGAATACCTTGATGCAAGATTAATCTGTTTAGGAAATGTAAAAAAACAAAAACTCCAAGGTTTCCTCATTCTCCTGAAATCAGCATAAACCCATATGATGTTTTTAGAGCTTAACAATCTGTATGTTTTTCTGGTTTTCAATAATGTGTCGAAAATTAAAAAGCATGAAGACCTGTCCCCCTGTTTCTCAAGTGTAAGCATAGAAGCCTATAGTATTGTAAAGGATATGAACAGGTATTAGCATTTTAGGACTGATATGCACAAACACATTAAGTACATAATGGTAAGAACGTTTGTATTTGTCAATTTCTATAATTTGACAAATGATTAAATATTTATTTGAGGTTAGAGCTGCATGCCCTCTACCACGTTTCAGGGTCCTGTTGTGTACGCTCCTACTCACCGACTGGTGAGATCCTTTTTCATTCTTTAATCCATCATCTAAAGTGAATCTGCAGGGGTTCGGTAGAGTTGACTCTCATCAGCAACATCAGAGAATTAGCAAATTCAGGCTGAAACCAGTTACATTCTAGTTAATGCTTGGATTAGGACTCATCTTGGTCTTGTTTTTATTTAGATTCGGTCTTGACTTGATCTCAACTAGTTGTGGTCTTGGACTTGACAAAGGCAGACTTGAATACAGCTCTACTAATACTATGAAATCATTTGAAACATTTTTGAAGCTTGTCTTATTTAGCCAGTCTGAACTATAAAACATTTTTTGTGTTTTTTTTAACTTACAATTTTATTCTATGCATTAATATAGTAATTACAAAGCACTAGTGAAACTGCTTAAGATAACATACTCAAAGTGGTTTTGGTAGTATCATAATTTAAGTTAGTCAAACTACTTGCCCTGCAATGGACTAGCATTTTACCCAATGTTAGAACTTGCCCTGTGCCTCAGAAATGCCCAGGTAAAGCTCCATGACCTTCATTTGGCAGGTGTAGTAAATGGATGGATGGTTGGATGGATTAATCATCAAGTTATGTGTCACTGTTTCCAAAAAGTAAACAAATTGAGGCAAATTATAGTGAAATGTGTGGCACTGATTAAATCATGATAATCTGCAATTTGAGTACATTAATTTGTTTATTGGTAAAGATTAGCTAAGGCAAGATTCCTGTGAATCTTACATCTAAATAAATTAATGGCATTTCTACACATATTGGACAAAACTGAGCTGGTTTTCTGGGGCTTGCTGCATATGTTTTTTTTCCTTTTTTTATTATGCAATTTTTTTGTCATTTGTGCCCAGCAATAAATTAGCATTTCTTTCTGAATTGGTTCCTACCTTGTACACAATATTGCTTAATGTAATGTTGTGACAGAAAAAAATAGTTTCACAAAATGGATGATTGGTAGATAATACTTGGTGGCAATGGTGCACAGGAAGGGAGAAAGCCATAATGTCATAGATTTCTCTTCTTTGTGAAGTTGTAATAATCATCTATGTAAATACAAACAATAAGCCACAGGTGAAAACTAAAGTAATATACTGGAAATAATTTATTAGATTGTTGAATAACATATATCCTTTTCAAAAAAAAAAACGTATATACTCACATATAAGTCTGGTCTTGAAACCCGAAAAATCGATCATAAAATCAGACCCCGACTTATGCGCCCGTTCAAAAATGCGACACATTTTTTTTTTTTTACATCTTCTTGCCTCCTCCAATCTCGCATCAGCTTCTCAGACACATCAAATTTTGTTGCAGCAGCGCAGTTACCAATTTCTTTTGCTATTTCAATGACATTTAATTTAAAACCAGCTTTATATTTTCTTCTGACTGAACGCTCCATCGTAGATAAGGGATGCTCTTACGATAAAGGTGTATGAGGGTGTGAGGTACAAAAAACACAAATCAGTGCAAACATCGCTTCGGAATAGTTTGGGTATTACCTCTTGGTCACGTAGGCACAATACATAGGAAAAAAAGGCAGTGTGCTCCATGGTTACTCTCTCAGGTGGGCATTAGCTTATCATAATCTCTTGGACCAACAGCGCCAGTTTTCCGCATTCGACTTATACGGCCGACATAATAAAATACCAGAAATTATACGTTAAAATCAACTCCCGACTTATCCACGGGGGGAACTTATCCACGAGCATATACGTTATATCCTTTTTTGAGAGATGCATTTCATGCAGAACACAATATTTGTTCTGCCACATTAATAAAGACATTAAGGATAATAAGTTATTTATTTGCACAAAGCTAATCAAGTGGTCATTCAGTTCATTACAATGAAATGGCTTACCTGAATTTAAACAATTTTGGCAAAAGCTCTAAAACTTTACAAATCTTTTGAAAAAGTACCTCAAAAATTTTACTATTTAGAATTAGACAATCATAATGATCCAGACAAGTTAGTAGCTAGTGCTTGTGCCTGCATGGCACCAGACCCCCAACCTTCACCCTACGCAGAAGCTCAATTTAGCTTTTTATCCCTAACACCACACATCCCCTGGACTAATGGCCGTGGCCTCATAACTTTTTGCCAACAAGATAAATTAATGAGATTATGTAGATACCACCATGATGTGTTCTCATCTATGTGTCCGTGTTTCATATCATATAACTGTGTGTTTTTTTTGGATAGCTTTATCACAATGGTACTTGCGGTATGGAAGTGGTTGCTCCCACAATGCAACCCTTCAAATGACCGTTCTTGTCTGATGTTTACACTTTAAGCCAATGACAAAAAACAAACAAAGAACTAGCAATAGGGAGAAAAACACAACCCAGTTACATTAAGGATTTTAACTTATAAGTGTTTTATGACTATGAGTTTTAGTCTTGGTCAGGTTTTGGTATTTGACATTACTATTTACACCTACTATAGTCTCTGCCTACCATAAAAATGTTCTCTTGGTTTACCATTCTAAAAGCCCATCATTTCAGGTCAGGTCAGGGAGCATGCACTGGTACAGCACATTGCTGCACCCACCACACATTCCTCCTCCAGAAAGACACACAGTCCATTCCCACCCTCCAGAAATGACCCTCTATCTGCTGCAGTCAGGTGTTACATGGGTGTAACCCTTGGCCTGGCCCAACTGATTGGGTCCTCAACCTGTGAGCCGGATCATCCTCGGGAAGTTGTGCCAAATGGCCGTAGTGCTGTAACTGATGCTCCCTTACAATGCAGGTAACGAGCTTCATTTTTCACTCCATGAGCACAAAGTCAAACCAGAGGTACCTAAGGATTCTCCAAAGAGACACAGTACTGAAAGAGTCCAGTCTTCATCTCAGGTCAATGGATAATGACCATGTCTCACAACCAGATTGCAAAACATGAAGCATCAGGACTCTAAAGACTTGGACCCTAGTCCTTTTGCAGAGATTTTGGGAGCCACACACCTCTTTCCAGCAACCTCATGACCCCCCATACTCACACAAACTGTCTACTGACTTCATAGAAAGTGTCACCAGAGATATGAATGTCTCCAAAATACAATAATAATAATAATAATAATAATAATAATGATAATAATGTTAATAATAATAATGAATATTTCCAAAATAAAAAACTGAATTCCTCTTGTCTTTTTGGACTTGTTTTATTTCCATGTAATCCTAGTACTTAAAATTAAAAAAATATACTAAATGGACAAGCATAGTGAAAAAAAAGTACTGTACACTGTGATGCCTCTGTGCTTACAATTATGGGCACCACCCTCCATTTTGACATCTGACAGTAATAAACTAAGATGGAACAGGGCAAGTGAGAAGACAGACAAGACTTTCTTTTCAAAAACTGCAGCAGATGTTTATTTACAATAAAGAACTAAAAAATCAACAGTATATAAATTTACTCAATTCCTCTTTAAAGCCGTCCCCTAAAAAAAAAGAAAAGTGCCATTTGGTGCTCCACAAATAAATATTAGATATTCCCTTCGTTATAATCAGTGATCTTTTTTTGCATAGCCCACTATAGACCTGAACTGCTAACTCAATAACGCTGCACAGATGAACTGTCACCTCAATTGGTCACCACAGCTCAACATGGTGCCTTGCCCTCAAACTGATGTCTCTATGCTCTGGATTGGCCTGTCTGTGTATAGTTTCAGAGGTCTCTTTTCAGATAGTCAACAGACTCAAACACAGCCATTTTCGAGAATCTCCACTCCAACCATTGGTCCTGCTCCCCTTTTAGCTCAGTAGAGTCGTTGCTGCCTGTCCTGTGTTCTCGCCATCAATATCTCCTGTCAAAGCAATCTTCCATTGAACAATCACTCTTTTGTCTTTAGCGTTCTCTTCTTGTTCTCCACCTCTGCAGCACTATCCCACCTTTTTATTTTATGGCTACTAGTCAATTATGCCACATCTGTCCTCCGTATTTAATTCGACGTGTGCAATTGCAAACTGCTTGTCTGAGATGGTTAAGCCTAGGGGTTGTGCTAAGAAACAATTAAAATTACTAATAAACTAATCCATTAAAAACACCCCTGGATATGACTGACCACAAACACTAGAAGTAATTCAGGAAGCTCAGAAACGCTAGCCAAAACAGTTTCAAATAGCTGGGATGTACAATGTAAGAGCAAAGAACAAGCTCCATATTTTATATGTTACTAGTCATTTAGCCCATTACAATAACGGGCGCTAGAACAGTAGTGCATAAACATTAGTAGGAACAGTCTATATTAAATGGCAAGGGACTTTGACCTCATTCTTTTTGTTGGTCGTATTTTTCTTTCTTTCAGCCTTTCTTTTGTTGATGTTTACTTGCTGAGCTGACCGTTCTTTGTGGGCTGCCGCCGTGTATTGTGTGTCTTTAATTTTCTGTGACAGTAATACTGTCTTGTACGTCCGCTGGCTTGTACGTCCATAATATACCTTTAATTTTCTCTGGCGGTAAAACAGGTGTGTGCATTGGTAATATGCCTTTAATCTCCCTCTGACGGTAATACTGGCTTGTACTGTATGTGGCTATAATATGAGTCACTGTATTGTGTACCTTTAATTTACTCTCGCAGTAATACTGGTTTGTATTTCCGTAAAACGCCTGTAACTTTCTGTGCCAGTAATATCGCGCATCACACCGTGCCCCGCGCATGCGCACTTCGCCAGAAGACACACAACACACAGACACCTGGACGCACACAGGGATTTTATTAAAGAGGATGACTGGCACCTGATTAATTCTGTATAGCAGCAGACACCAATATGAATGGTCAAGTTCAAATTTAAGGCAAAAGGAGAGCCTGGGATGGAGCGTGATCTGAGTATTAACAGAACGGCTATATTGAAAGACCCTGCAGTGTGTTTGGGGGCTGTAGTTTACTGAGCCATGTTTTAAAGGGCTGTGGAATCTCATCAGGCAACTTGCATGCTTTTGTGAAATATGTGGGGGGCTGGACTGAAAGTTATAAATGTTATAATGGTCAAACAAAAACAATTTAGAATAACTTAACTTCAGCCTAGAAAGAGCAAAACTGAAATAGACAGCAAGCAGCATTCTCTCATTTATTCAAGATTAATACAGTTTTTTCACTTTTTTCAGCTGAATATCCTGACTTAATTATTATAGAGTACATCTCTATGACAAAGTGGCATTATTTCCATCCTTCTTCTCATTATTTTTTACATGCAAAAGTATTTAAAGCAACAGATATTTTTTATTATAATTGTTTATATAAACAATAATGCTGTGGACAGTTTGCTCTGCAACAATATACCCTGGTTGAAGCATAACATCATATTGCTTGACCCAAGTAATTATGATATTCTGTCTGAAACACATCATGTTTGCCAAGGTTGTTGTTACCATTTGACCCAGATTACATGATGTGGATATCATTATGCTGCTATGATAAAAGATGAGACACACTTAGTCTGAAATCCACAGTCTGAAGGCATAAAAACAAACAAAGAACTAGCACTAGGCCGGATCTTACTGCATTTCCAACTTTGAATTTTAGTTTTTCCTTTGTATTTGGTATACTGTGGCTATTTTAATATTTTTTGTACAGTATCCAAATGGGGTTTTTGATACTTTCTGGTAGTCGTTCATACTGTAACATTCCTTACATTCTGATTTGCTTGGATTTTTAGTTCTTTCTGTGATTCTTATGTCCTCTTCTTTTGTTCTTAGACTGATACCTTTCCATACCATTCAATACCATTTTCTAAGCTTACTTAATTCTGAGCAGGGTCACAGGCAGCTGGAGTCTTACCCAGCAAGCATAGGGTGCAAGGCAGGAGCAATACCCAGACAGGGTGCCAGCCCATCACAGGGTGAACACATACACACAACAAACACACACACTAGGGCCAAATTAGCATCACCAATCTAACTAACCTGCATGTCTCTTGACTGTGGGAGTAAACTGGAGCACCCGGAAGAAACCCATGCAGACACCTTGGGAACATTCAAAGTCCACGAAAGGAGGACCCTGGATATAAACAATACCACAAGGAAGCAGACTGATCTGAGTAGAAAATGTGTTTGTCAACAGCTTTGTTCTCATTAGATATTTAAAATGAATGTGTCACTGTAGATAATGACATTGGACAGGCATTCTCATCTAACGTAAGAGTTTTAAGAAATGTGGCAGTCACTAGCAGAAAATTCATACTTTTGAATTTCTCAGAGCTGCACTTGATTTTGTGTTTCTGGAACATGTTTTTTCTTGATTTTTCTAGCATGCCTTTATTTTTTATGACAAATCAATTATTTAATTCATGTGCAAAGATGCAGTGAATGAGCTGAGTCAGATTTTGAAAAAAATGCCCACAGCACTCTTTTGTCATTTAAGATTAAGTAGGTTTCATCTATCCTTCATTCTGCCATATTACTTTAGTAGGAATTTTAAGCTTTAAGCACAACACTGATGTGGGATGTATGTTGAACCTAAAGGAAACAATCAGAAAATCGAATGGTTCATGACTAACTACAAACCATGTGAATATATGAAAATATAAATAAAAAATCACATTCCTTACAAAATGAAAGTGGTGCAAACAAACTTAACAAAAAAAAGATTCTTTATCTTGATTTTTGGGGGTTGAGGAAATGATGTTATGATTATCAAAATAAGGAAAGGTAACCAATGAAGAAATTTTTGGTAATATGAAATATTATATGAAATATGAAAAAACAAAATCATATCAGTCAAATGTTTGTTACAAAAAAGTCCTCACACAAACTTTTTGCTCCTCCTTAACCAGCCAAAACATTTGTAGATTATTTCTGAGAAGATCAAATGCTTGGATAGAAACTATACCTGTTGCCATTTTAAAAAGAAAGCATGATTATGTTGCATGATCTTCTCATCACTTGACTGGCGACAGGTATAGGAGCTGCAACCACTTGAACATAATCATGTAACAACTGTCACTAAATGGCAATGACTGTACAAAAAGAGGAGCACAAAATAGCATGTCTGGAATAACAATACAATTAATAATCCCGTTGAAATAAGCATATGAAATTGACAAAAATGGAATTAGTCCTATCTAGAACTGCAAATATTATTCAACACAATAGAATGTATGTGGACTAGTGTTCCGTTTTGAACATAAAAATTGTATTCTCAGAATATCAAAGGCAAAGATACATTCTAGTATGGGGCTGAGGGGAGAATTTTGAGTCCATAGATCATTGGAGGGCTTCATTCTTCTGTGAGAGGCACACAAATGAAGCTGAATGTGGGGAGTTATATGTTCGTTCTTCACATGTTAAAGTGTTGGACATGTTGACAATAAACCTAGATTTGACCCAATGAGTACAAATGTGTCCTTTTATGGAGGGTTCACACAGACTGGAGCCTGCCATGGGCAGTACTATCTGACTTTTAACAGTGCGTCAGGGGACATATACAGTATATCCCTCGCTATATCGCACTTTTGCCTTTCGCGGGCTTCACTCCATCGCGGATTTTATATGTAAGCATATTTAAATATATTATCTGCGGATTTTTTTGCTGGTTCGCAGGATTTCTGCGGACAATGGGTCTTTTAATTTCTGGTACATGCTTCCTCAGTTGGTTTGCCCAGTTGATATCATACAAGGACGCTATTGGGGTGGGATGGCTGAGAAGAAACCCAACTTACTTTTCTCTCTCTTCTCTTTGCGCTGACTCTCTCTGATCCTGACATAGGGGGTGTGAGCAGGGGGGCTGTTCACACACCTAGACTATACGGACGCTCGTCTAAAAATGCTGAAAGATTATCTTCACGGATGCTACCTACTGTGTGCAGCTGCTTCGTGAAGCGACATGCTGCAAGGTGCTTCGCATACTTAAAAGCTCAAAGGGCACGTATTGATTTTTGATTGTTTGTTTTATCTCTGTCTCTCTCTCTCTCTCTCTCTCCCTGCTCCTGACGGAGGGGGTGTTGAGCTGCCGCCTTCAACAGCTTTGTACCGGGCGGTGCTTCGCATACTTAAAAAGCAAACAGCCCTATTGATTTGTTTTGCATTCACTCCTTTGAAGAGGAAGGATATGTTTGCATTCTTAATTGTGAGACGGAACTGTCATCTCTGTCTTGTCATGGAGCACAGTTTAAACTTTTGAAAAAGAGACAAATATTTGTTTGCAGTGTTTGAATAACGTTCCTGTCTCTCTACAACCTCCTGTGTTTCTGCGCAAATCTGTGACCCAAGCATGACAATATAAAAATAGACCATATAAACATATGGTTTCTACTTCGCGGATTTTCTTATTTGCGGGTGGCTCTGGAACGCAACCCCCGCGATGGAGGCGGGATTACTGTATACTGAATCCAGTGAAGGTATTATGTGACAAATGTGAATACTTGACTACGAGCAACAGTAACTTTATTTTATTATGCAGGTGTATTGTATTTTGTAATATTCTGAAAAAACATTTTTTTCATGATGAAAACAAAATCCATGTTTAAGCTAGGGCGGCACGGAGGCACATGGGTAGCGCTGCTGCCTCGCAGTTTAGGGAGACCTGGGTTCGCTTCCCGGATCCTTCCTCTGTGGGAGTTTGCATGTTCTCCTCGTGTCTGCCTGGGTTTCCTCCGAGGGTGCTCCAGTTTACTCCCCACAGTCCAAAGACATCAGGTTAGGTGGATTGGTTGATTCTGAAATTGGGCCCTGGAGTGTGTGTGTGTGTGTGTCCTGTGGTGGGGTTGGCACCCATCCTGGGAATGGGTTCCTGCCTTGCACCCTGTGTTGGCTGGGCTTGGCTGCAGCAGACCCCCGAGACCCTGTGTTCGGATTCAGTGGGTTGAAAAATGGATGGATGGATGTTTTAGGGCTAAAATGGCATCTACAAAAAGAAGATAGTGGATTTTATGGTAAAAGTAAAAAATACACACCATGTACAAAATTGGAAAATAAGGTACAAATATTACTTATTTAAAGGTAAAAAGACAAGCATGACAGACAATATCAGATATGGGAAACATAATCAAACTTTAGCATTAGAGCCACATATGTAAAAAATATAGTATTTGGGGCTAAGGACGAGTAAAAGAAGTAAATAAAATGCTCTTAGAAATCATTCACAGGTGTATTGTCAATATTGCTAAAACTGAAAGTGTAAATTAGAAAAGTAAGTTAGAAAATTGTTAGATTATTTTAAGTGAATTGACAAATGTGATGATGACAAGACTGATGAATTATTGTTACTACTCTGTGCCTTTTCTATCCAGGGCAATATAATTCTATAGTTTGTACCTATTACTTTTTATTTTTACCATCTAGTATTATTATGCATTAATTACATTATTAGGTTTGAAGTTGAAAGCTTTTTCTTTTTCATTTTCCTTTTTCATGTAGGTTTTCAAGTACTCAGTTCTCATAAAGGGATGGGGTGCTTGCATCTGGGTGGTCTTTTGCATTATGGTCCATTTTATTCCAATAAATGGGCTTGTTGTAAAATCATCCAATATTCAATCTGTTCTACACCGACACAAAAGAGAATTTAAATGGAATATGATGTATGTTACTGAAAACATGTCGTCAGTATCACCTATTTCTATTGGAAAGGGTATGTTTTATTTTGCTTGTGTAATATATTTTAATTATTATTTCCACTATCAAATTGAGATATTATGTGTATGTGGATTTTATAAATAAATTGGAATAACAAGTACATTTTACAATCACTCTTTTATTGCTCAGAGATTAAAATTTTACAGAGTCTCTTATATCATTAGTTTAAGTTTCCAAAAATGTCACTTCTATTCCCACTGCCACAGCAGACGTTCAAGCACTTCAAATTCAACAGCTTCTTGCACAAGCAATTCTTCTTTAACCAACATGGATGATTGTCCTGACAATGAACAGCCAAAGTAAATTAATGACACAGAACATCTTCTTTTCTAATATATACTGCGTGCACAATCATTACGCAAGTCAGTATTCTGTCCTTATCATTTTTTCAATGCACATTTTCCAACTCTACACCATTTAAACCTGAATGTCTATTGGATGTAATGCTGCTACCTGTCAGGAGTGCCCAGAAGTATAAGGTGTCAAGTGCTCAGAGACATGGCTAAAGTAAAGAAGGCTGAAACATGACCACCACTGAATAAGATTCAGACGTTGAAGTGCCAAGATTGGACCAATTAAACACTGATTATTGAAAGGTTTTATAGACAGATAAAAATATAATGACTTCTGATGGACCAGATAGCTGGGCTGACAAATGGGCACAGGGCACCAGATTGAATAAGGTACCAGGATGAGCTAGTTGGACCTGAGGAATACCATTTGTCTAATAATTGTGCACACAGTGTAAAGTTCATTTTACAGTTGACTGTTTCAGTGAAAAGCATGTGCGCTGACTAAATGACAAAAAGCAACATTTAATTAAAAGAAATTATAACAAAACTTCTTCCATTTATCTTTTCCCACTTCTATGTGGGGTCCATGTGTCTGATAAAAACTTCTCCTTTCAGCTCGGTCCTGAACCTCCTTCCTAGTCAAACCCATGTGCTTCAAATCTTTTTTTACTTTATCCCTCCACCTCTGCTTTTGCCTCTCTCATTTTCTCTTCCCCTTCCCTTCCATTCGATCACTCTTTTTCTCACATATTCATTGTCTCTCCTCATCACATGTCTACACCACTTCAGCCTCCTTTCCTCTACTTTCTTAAACATTTCTCATTGCACCTCTGATTGTCTCATTTCTTATTCTATCTTTTTCAACATTCTCATTTCACCCACATACAACTTCTTTTCCTGCACTCCCTTTACTGCCCAAGGCTCAGTTCCATAAATCATTGCTGGTCTTACCACTGTCTTAAAAACATGACCATTAACCTTCACCTTAATTCTTTGATCACAAATAATCTTGTTACCTTCTTCAAATTGTTCTATCCACACTACACTCTTTGAGTCATCTCTGCATCTAATTTTCTGTCTTGGGCTACCACTGATCCTAGATATTTAAATTTATCCTCTCCTTTCCAAAGCTCTACCTTCTGAATCCTGATCATCATTAAGCCACATATATTCGGTCCCTTCCCTATTCATTTTCAATCCTCTTCCAAAGCCCCTCTCCATTCTTCCAACTTCCTCTCCACTTCCTCTTTTCTGGTGCTTCACAACACAATGTCAGCAAAAAGTCTGCACAAGGGGAACTGGTCTTTGATCCTATGACTCAACACACGCCCATAACCAGATCAAAGAGGTAAGGAAGAAGAAGATCCTTGTGCAGACTGCTTCTAACCCAAGTCATCACTCCCTCATACATATCTTGGACAATCCTCTTAATGTTACTTTCATATGTCTGATATTTATAACACTTCTGCTGTAGGTTATTTAAAATGAGCAAGGTACAAACATGGCAACCAAGTTATTCCATCCTTCCTTTTTCTGTTATTGGATTGTGGGGGAGCCCTCAGTCCCACCAGTAGCATCAGGTACAGGGCACAAACCAAATTGAGATGCAACATGAGCCATTTATGAACATTATAACTATTACTATACCATTATTACTATTTTTAATACAAAAAATTTGGATCTTTATAAATATCAGTCCTGATATCCTAATGGGTATAGGAAGAAAATCAGAGTACCAAAAGATAAACCTATGCAGACTACAGTCACGGAGACCGCATGCATCTCTCCACAGAGAGTGGCTGAGTCTTTGTTCAGACTCAGGTCTCTGGAGCTATGGGGCAGCAACATTAATTACTATGCCCCCTCTGTTCTCATTGGTATGGCAATATGGGAAATAAATGTAGGTAATTGTACCTAAATGTAGGTAATTTAATATAACCAATGCCACTGCCTGACATTTCAAGGACATCTGGGCTCAAATTCTGGGTTGTACACTGGCCCAGTAATAATGAGTTACGATGATGCCAAGACTGGCGTCTGCTTGCACTCACTGTTGCCAGATGGTTTCTAGCCCAATGGCATCTCTCAAATTGTTCAGCATGTCCTGGAAATGGATGGCAGTATTTAGCATATGCGTAAATGTGACACTAACTAATATTATATTTTGTTTTATGCTTTCTTCCTCAAAATTCAACAGAACAGCTTTATTTATACTCAGAGGTGAAGGGAGTAGACCAAGGTGAAAAGGGGCATTTTCACTGTTAACAAACTTGGCGATGTGTTTGTCCACAAGACCCTGGACCGTGAAAAAAAAGGCTATGTATAATCTCAATGTTTTAGCCATGAATGAAATGACTAGAATTTGCTGGAGCCTGAAACATCATTTCAAGTTAAAGTGATGGACATCAATGACAATGAGCCCAAATTTGAACCATAATGGAGTACAATGTGTCTTTTTTTGAGGGTCCATATACAGGTAGTTGTTTTTTATTTTTTGCTGATACAGCTACTAATGCTACGCTAAAGACAGTTGTTTGGTTGTATCAAGCCTCAGCTTAAACCCTAATGGCAATCTCCCAGAGTGATCCAAAGGCTTGATCCAGAGCCATCTGGAGACTTTCTATGCATCTGTGCTCATTTAGATGGCTCTCTTCCTTTTATCTCCTATGATGTAGAGAGCATATTGTGGCCCTATAGTAGAGATGGCCCCTGCAAAACATTTGTGCTTCACCCTCCAGACTTGTCTGTGGCAGTTGCTGACTAGGCCTTCATATTTGTTCCTCTTCCACTCAAAGACCTCCTCCAAACATTCCTCCCATAGCATAATAATCTTTACCATACCAACGCTCTTTGTTGCCCCTGACACCAAGACTATGTCCAATATGAGAGTAGTCCTGGCAATGTGCGGGAGAAATTAGGTTGCCTGCCAAAGTCAGTTGTCAGCTGCCAGTCCTGTGCAGTACTGAGCATTCTTATTGTGTTTTGCTCCTGGCCTCTCTCTATGAATGAGTAGATGACTGGCCTTGGGTGTGTGGCACTGCTGATGGTCACTGCAATGGATTTAAGTACCTGGTCATGCCGCCATCAATACTAGCCTTCACTGAAAGCCATTGGATAGCTGTTCAACATGTGTTAAAGGGACAATCTAATATTTCCACCACACCCCAGCAGTGCAGATTAGATGGGCTTGTGATGACAACATATACTATACGGAACAAGAGGTTGATGTGGTGTGGTCCTGTCCATGAAAGGTCAGTCCAGGAGATTTTTCTCTCCTCATCTAGTCCAAGCACCTTTCTGCCTCATCCCTACTGCTTTGCTGGATAGTTCCTCCTTGATCATTGCTCTTATGTCCTCAGTTGCTGTTGCTCATTTCCCAGAGAATTGATCATAACGGGGAGTTATGAAGGTTATAAAGATTCCTTGTCCCAGTCTTTCTCTGGTCACTTTCTCACCAGTTCCCAAGTCCAAATTCATGACTTGTGCCACTGCAGTCTCTGATTTCCACTTCCTGTTGGTCTTAACTGCTACATTAAAGCTTATTGTAGTTTTAAATCAGTAGTTTAATCAGTAAGAATGGCTTGTGACTTTACTTGAATTATAATCATGTTTTGAAAAGCAAAACAAACATATATACACTGTAAAATGTGTGTTAAAGAATTAAAAGTCCTATATATTTCCAATGGAAAATGGAAAAATATATATAAATATTTTAATATGATTTCTCATTTGATTTTTTAAAATCATCTCAGATAGTTCTGAGGCTAAATTTGGTTAAATCTTAGCACTAATTGGTAATGTAACCCCATCTTATGTTATTATCAATACTGATGTTAGAGGATTGGAAGTGACTTTAGATTCTAGGACATCTGAGAGATATTCAACTATGTTAGCCTAAAAATGGTATGAGTATAGAAAATACACCTTATGAGAAGGATTTAAGAGTCCAGAGAGACAGTGTTCAGAAGCAATTAAGAAGACTAACAGAATTGTAGGTTTTATGGCACGATGTGTGGAGTACAAGTCCAAGAAGGTTATGCTCAAGCTTTATAATGCACTGGTTAGATCTCACCTGGATTACTGTGTGCAGTTTTGGTCTTCAGGCTAAAATAAGGACATGGCAGCGCTAGAAAAGGTCCAGAAAAGAGCAACTAAGCTGACTCCATGGCTACAGGGGATAAATTATGAGGAAAGATTAAAAGAGCTAAGTATTTTCAATTTAAGCAAAAAAAGATTAAGAGGTGACATGACTGAAGTGTTTAAAATTATGAAGGGAATTAGTACAGTGGATTGAGACTGTTATTTTAAAATGAGTTCATCAAGAACACGGGGATACAGTTGGAAACTTGTTAAGAGTAAATTTCGCACAAACATTAGGAAGTCTTTCTTTATATAGAGAGCCACAGACACATGAAACAAGACATTAGGGATATCCAAAACTTGACTTGATGTTATTTTGGAAGAATTAAGTGGATAGGACTGGCAAGCTTTATTGGGGCTGAATGGCCTGTTCTCATCTAGAGTGTTTCTAATGTTCTAATTTCCAGGATATATGACGTAATGAGATGAGCACCTTGAACATGGTTTCAACAATTTAAATCTTGTTTTGGCTACATTATAGCCTATTTTAAATATATGTGTAGTTTTTTCCATTTTAGATTAATTTTATGGAAATGCTAATGAATACCTGTATTCCTTTGCCAGCTTTCCCTGAGATGACCTAAGGGGAAAATTATTTAAACTTGTTTGTATACTCTAAAAATAATAACTGTATCTTAATTTAAAACTAACATACAGGGTGTCCCTAAAGTCTGGAAACATTAGGCAAAATGCATACTTTCAATAAAAAAATGTGAATGTTTTTATTTAATTGAAATATTAATTAATAACATCTTCATGTGATTTTCACCATTTGTGATGCAAAATTTGATAACGCTTTGCAAAAGTCACATGAACCCAATGCTTTAACTCCACATTTCTGTCAATTTGAGCACATTCATTTATGATGCCTCTGATCCCTCAGATGTCCTTGTTTCTTTAATTTTTCATTGAGTATACTTCTGCTTTAGCATAGCCCAGAAAAAGAAGTAAAGAGGGTTAAGGTCAATTCTTTCTTTTTTCCAACAAACTCATATTTAATCTGTAGGGCAAAAAATATATAGTTAGTTATAAATTTGTGCTATTTCCTATGTATCCAGACTTTATGGACACCCTGTAAGTTTGCTTCAAGGATAGATAATGATGGAAAATTAGTGAAGTCAGATAGGTTACTTTAAAGAAATTCCTACCTAGTGCTTCATATAGACAAAAACAGCATATTTCTGGAAAATTACATTTATGTAATAGTTGTTCAAAGAGTCAAGCAGATTGTCTATATTGAATTTTCTGAAGGACTGGATACTAAGTGACCTCCACAAATGTACTACTGAATAGGTTAAAGAAGGGTGGAATATGTGATGATCATATATGACAGCATCATTTTTCTAAACATGCTTTCTAAATATCTAGTTCATGGGAGCTTTAGCTTTTCCCAGCAGTATCATTAACACAGCAGGAAAAACTCTGAAATGAAGTCCAGCCTGTCACCATTTACACTTACACACCTGGTGTTTTATCTTGGTAAAGTCCTATATGACTCTACTTTGCCCTTGTGTACTCTTTATTGTGTAGACTTTATAAGAGTGCCTCAAATCCCATAGACATCTCCTGACCTTCCCTTCTACATCTATAACCTCGGGCAATTAGATAGAATAAAAGGACAGGCATGCCTTAAGTAAACATTTTAATAATGTATAATTGATAATGTTCATAAAATAATAATAATGAACCAGAGTTCATGTCAGCATTGGTATGCCCAAAATTTTCTAAGGTGTTTTTTCCATAATCTGTGGGAAACCTGCATTGTAATTACATCCAGATGGCTTTAACTACAGTGAAAATGGCTTTAACTACAGTGGAAAAGAATTGCAATAAACTTATGGTTCCAAATCCATTTCTAAATTCCACATAAGAAAATAAAATCCTACTAAACTATTAGATTATATTGCTAAATTGCTGAAAATAAATGTAGAAATGTAATCAAACTCTATAACCCCATGTGAGACCATACCTGGAATACTATGCACATGTCTGGCTACCACTCTACAAAAACACATAGCAACTCTTAAAGCCATGCTGAGGGCCGCAACCATGCGAATTACTGGATTTATTGACAAGTCCAACTCTGAAATGTCTATAAAAGTTAACTTTTTTTTTCTTTTTTTTTAAATTTTATTATTTTTATTGTAATCATTCATACAAATCGATCAATTTTTACAAAAAATAGGATTGAAAAACAAGTCAACCCCCACTCCTGAGAGAGAGAGCATGGCCAACGGGGTAAAACTTAAGGCTTGTAAACATACCTAAATTGATGAGTTTAATAGGCCAGTAGAGATGAATGGAGAGGAAAAAGAAATGCGGAAATAATTACTTCCTCTGTGCTTTAAGAGCTTATTCTAAAATTTTATTGATTTTATCCTGCCAGGTTTTAAAAAAATTCTGTACAGATCCTCTAACTGAATATTTGATTTTTTCCAATTTCAAATAGTATAAAACATCGGTTACCCATTGACTTAAAAGAGGAGAGTTAGGATTCTTCCAGTTTAGCAAAATAAGTCTGCGTGCCAAAAGTGTAGTGAATGCAATCACAGTTTGTTTGTCCTCCAATTTAAACCCATCTGGAAGAACACCAAACACAGCTGTTAATGGGTTAGGAGGGACTGTGACACCAAGGCTGTCTGAGAGGCACAATTTTGGTCCAAAATGATGTTAATTTGGCGCAGGCCCAAAACGTGACCCAGTGAGGCTGGGACTTGATTGCAGCGTTCAGAGGTTGGATCTTGCCCTGGAAACATTTTGGACAGTTTTAGGTGAGACAGATGTGCTCGATATATATTTGAGTTGAATAATTGTATGCTTTGCGCATATCGAGCTTGAGTGAATTCTCTGCATTGCTAATTTCCACTCCCATTCTGATATATTGATTAAGAGATCTTTTTCCCATTGTCCTCTTGGATCTTTGAAAGGGAGGGACTGTAAAAGAATTTTATATATTGCAGAGATGGTGTCTAAGCCCTTGAAATTGAGCAATATTTCTTCCAGCATGGACGAGGGTGCAAAAAGAGGAAAATCGGGCAGGTTCTGTTTAAAAAGTTCCTAATTTGAAGATAGTGAAAGAAATGTGTAGCTGGAAAGTTAAATTTGGAATGTAATTGTTTGTAGGATGCAAAGATGTTGTCTATATAAAGATCTATGAGCAATTTAATCCCACATTTTTTCCAGATATTAAAAACTGCATATGTTTGCGAGGGTTGAAAGAGGTGGTTCTCTTGCAGAGGTGCCACAGATAAAAGCTTCTCCATCTTAAAATGCTTTCTACATTGGTTCCATATTCTGAGTGAGTGAAGCACAATTGGGTTATTAGTATATTGCCAATACCTTGCATTTTATTGGGACACAATGCAGGGAATATAAAGAATTTTACTTCTATTGCGGATCAGGCCTGTGTATGTTCATCTATTTGTGTCCAGGTTTTTATCGCTTGTGTGTTTGCTGCCCAGTAATAAAACTGAAAGTTAGGTAGAGCCATGCCACCTTCTGCCTTAGGTCTTTGTAGGGTCGCTCTTTGGATACGTGGATGTTTTGAGTTCCAAATAAATGAGGTTATTGTTGAATCTAATTGCTTAAAAATTGATTTATTGATGTATATTGGAATGTTTTGAAATAAAAAAGAAGCTTAGGAAGAATATTCACCTTAACAACTTTAATTCCTCCAGCTAGAGTGAGATGAAGGGTTGGCCATCTATGCAAGTCTTGCTTAATTTTTTCCATACGGACGGCGAAATTTTGTTGATAAAGTGCTTTGTGTTTACTTGTGATGTTTACCAGTATTTAAACTGATCTGCAATAATAAAAGGAAAGGTGTCCAATATGATATTGCATGCTTGAGAATTCACTGGAAAGAGTACACTTTTATTCAGATTAATTTTGAGACCAGAGATCTTTTGAAATTCTGTAAGTGCTGTTAAGACTGCAGGCACAGAATTTTGTGGGTCTGATATATACAGTACCATATCATCTGCATATAGAGAAATTTTCTGTACTAGTCCTTCTCTGATAATCCCATTTATCTGATCAGCATTTCGACAGTGAACTGCCAGTGGTTCAATGGCGATTGCAAATAGCAGTGGTGACAAGGGGCATCCTTGCCTGGTACCACATTCTAGTTTAAAGTAGTCTGAACAAATGTTGTTAATACAAACTGAAGCTTCTGGATTGGTATACAGTAGTTTGATCCATGCACAAATGTTCAGGCCAAACCCAAATTTCTCTAATGTAGTGAAAAGGTATTTCAATTCAATCATGTCAAATGCTTTTTCTGCATCCAATGATAATAATATTTCTGGGGTGTTTGACTTTGTTGGTGGGTATATTACATTAAACAGGCGTCGAAGATGGGAGGATAAGTGTCGACCCTTGATAAATCCAGTTTGATCCTGTGATATTACTAAAGGCAGCACTTTCTTTCTTCATCCTTCTAGCTATGATTTTTGAAAGTATCTTAACATCATTATTCAGAAGTGAAATTGGTCAAAAGTAAACTTTTTAATTTTGGAAAGAGAAGATTAAGTTGGAGGCCTAATCCAAGCCTTTGAAATTCTCAAAAGGATCAATAAAATTGTTTCATTTAGTGAATAACATACTCAAGGGCATTATTGGAAATAGCAATTCTAAGGCATATTCTTAACTGTAGCAGCCAGGTATGGAATATACTCAGATAAAGAATCAGCTATCAAATAGAACAAAATAATTACCTAAATCTGACATTATTTTTTTTTTGTTCTTTATTTCGCTTTATACAATTTCTTGTATTAGGAATTTGTTCGTTTTTGCATACCCTTTGGGGTCAGAGCACAGGGTCAGCCATTGTACAGTGCCCCTAGAGCAGTTACAGGTTAAGGGTCTTGCTCAAGGGCCCAGCAGAGTAGGATCTCTTTTGGCAGTGACAGAGATTCGAATCGGCATCCTTCTGGATGCCAGCACAGATCCTTAGCCTCAGAGCCACCACTCCACCCTATTTTTGTCATATCAAAATTTACTCTAGATTTAGATGTGACAACATTCAATTTCACAATTCTGTAATCATCCCAAACTCGGTCCTGGGGACCCCCTGTGGCTGCAGGTTTTTGTTCCAACCAGATTCACAATCAGTGATAATTGATAATAACTTATCTCATTTAATTAGGTGGTCTTTTTTACTCTTCTCTTATTCTGCATTCAGAAAAACACATCACTATGTCAGAAAAACACATCACTATGGTTTTTACATTTATAAGACATTTACAAATATTTCTGTTTTTCGAAAGCTTTAAATACTTAACTCTTTGTTGTTGTTTTTCTATTATTTCCCCCTTTTCCTGTGTAGTTTGCTCCCTTCATTTAACCCTAATAGTGATAATTAACAACAAGCAGAGCAGACACCCGGGATGATGAAAGTAGCAACAATTTCAGTGTCAGAGTCGCTAATTAGTAAATAATCAATTAAATAACCAAAACACCTGGAAAAACAGAATTAAAATTAGACTGAAAAAACTGTTAACGACTTAAAAAAAATACATATTCCCCATATACGTAACTGCTTATTACATTTTAATAGAAATCTACCAAATTTAGTTTTAATTTCTACATTGACTCCAACACACAGAAACTGGGAAATAATGACTCACTTAATTAGGCTAAGAGTCCAATGAAAAATGGGAGTTGGTTGGAACAAAAACCTGCAGCCACAGTGGGTCCCCAGGATAGCGTTTGGGAGCCACTGATTTAGATAATTAAAAGAAAAATGTTTCAACAGTTCTTGTTCAATTTACTTCATTTGTTGCTAAAATGTAATATGTTTCTTTTCACAGAAGCCAAGGTATTAACTGTACACGCTGCTGACCCAGATGATCCTACAATATTTGGTCACGCAGAAGTTGAGTACAAAATCTTTGCTCCAAAAGGTTTCTATATAGTAGAAACTACGGGTAAGTAAAGGCTGTGATAAGCTACTATTTGACAGAAGTATGAATATCATTGTTTTGTATTTCTCTGTTACTCTGTGTGAGCACACTGAGGTGAGTCTGTCTGCAAAATACTTTTATATTATACTAGAATGTAGTTACAGATCAATATTTCAAAACTTCTTAATCAAAACAGTAATAACCCATGCCAATAATCTTGTATTTAATTTGGAAAGCAAAGAAATCATACATAATGGAGATATGAAAAGAAGGACAAGGAACAGTCTAATAAAGCATTAAAGGGTGTTATAAGTAGTGTACTTACAGAGCATTGCTAATTTGAAGCGTCTGGGTAATCATTATTCCCAGACAAATCTGAATGCTTTTAAAAGAGTCACAGGCTTTGGTAAGTGCGTGTGAGTAGTGCTAACCTCTGCACCAAATTATGAATATATGATACTGTAAGTCACTTGATTACTTGTTTAATGATAAGAATGGCAACTATCACACCTGCTTCACAGTGTGAGCAATCTGTCCTTAGGACCACAACAAACACATTTACACCATCTTCAAGCAATGACCTGAGAGTGGCACTTTGTAGGCAACCATCACTTTTAAGGAATAAGCAGTAGACTGATGTTTTAACTTCATCTAAAAGTTGTACAGCTGACCAGTTAGTAGACTAGCTAAACTAAAAATTGATGGCTTAGTGGTGTCCATAGAAATGTATTTATTTTTCCATAGTAAACAAAATTAAAACAAAGAATGGGTTTACTGTACCCTTAATGGTTCCGACTGCTGACATATGGGATCAAACCATTGTCCTCACATTAACAGCTCTGGCACAGAGAAGCATCACAAGCATCATTCCTCTGCTTAACAAAAACAAAAGAATTTTTCAAGATTGGGCAGTGGACTTTGGAGTTACAGTATATGCACTGAAGATGCCTTCATTGCATAGTAACGGGCCTACACTAAGTGTATTGTTAAAATATTATATAGCGGGATTGCTGCCAGTGGTGGATTCAAAGCTGTGTGGGAGCAAACACATGCATCATAAAACTTTTTTAAAACTTTTTTTTAAACTCATTTCCATCAAATATATCATAATAATCTTCACATGGTTATTCTACAGCCTTAGTATCCCTTGTAACCTTTGTCATGTCCCTGACTTCCATAACAATAATATATTCAGAGTAATGAGAATTGCAGAATTCCCTCAGGGATATACTGTGAGTTGTATGATGTTTGAGACAAGAGTTGTTATGTTTAATCAGTATATTATATTTGGAACACTAATTCTAGACTAATGTGTGCAGTGCTAATTTCTATATTAAGAGACTGACATTACAGCACTAGAGAAAGTCCAGTTTAAATCTATAGGAATGGATGGACTGCTGTGTGTGGGATTTGAGACGAAATGATAAGGAATTATTTTTGAACATTTCAAATATGAAGAGGAATAAGAATAGTTTGTCCTAGCTGTTCCAATAAAACAAATTCTTAAGCTAAAGATAGTTATGATTTAATCTTACTCAAATGTTAAAAAATATTTATTTATACAGAGAAATGCACAAACACAAAATATACTTGGAAGGATATTTGAAATTAGCAACTTGGGGCTTTAAGTCTCTTGTTTGACATGTATTTGTGTTTAGCCTAATGTCATCAACAGTTTTATGTTTTTGTGCTCTTTTTTAACTGCAGTTAATTGCTGTATTCAAATGACTCTTTATCTGTGATAAAAGAAGGTTATCATCCTTTCTGGGTTTTTCCAAAAATGAATGACTCATTCTGAAATCTAAATCAAGCAAATGTAAACTGTATTTTATGTAAGTGTATATAAATGGTGGGAATCTAATTGCAATTACAGTCAAAAGAAAAAAAAACAATAAAATGGTTTCTAATGACTTTTTCTTTTTCTTTTTTAGGAGACATTAAATTTTTGGGAACTCTGGACAGAGAAACAAATCAGACCTATAAATTCATTGTTCAAGCCAAAGACATGCCCAAGCACTCTAACACTGGCTTTACCAGCACAGCAACTGTGATTATTAATTTGAAAGACATAAATGATAACAAAGCAAAATTTACACAAAGTAAGTATATTTTACCTTCTTATTAGCATTACAAAATATGTAATTCTCATGCAGAAATATATTCATAATCATTTATCAATCCATTGTCCTAACCCACTTATCCAGGGCAGTGTCTCAGGGCAGCTAACAGCTTTATCCCAGCAGTCATCAGGCAGGAGCACCCTGGACAAGGGTGCCAGTCCATCACAGGGTGAACACACAAACACACACACACACTAGGGCCAGTTTAGAGAAAGAGTCAGAGGAAACCGCCATCACATATCAATGACAAGAAGCCAGATACTGTATTGCCTAAAGTATGGATGAACTCAGACTCAGTAAACTTATATGTTGGGTTTCTACAGTAATTTTTAATATTTCCAAAAGCAGAATTCCAACAGCTAGTACAGGAAGAAGGACACAGATCTGTATCCCCGATTATTCCATTATTGAAAGGATAACAGGAGTAATTACAGAAAAGAGCACATGGCAGAAACCAAATTACTGACAGCAGTTAAAGATGAAAAGAACAAAAGAACATGAAAAGTAGGTAGTTGGTCTATAAAAACTAAGCTGCACAATCTTAACAAAGACTGGATTTGTAAATATAAGTAAAAAGACAAACTAAGAATACCATATCTAGCACACAGATCATGTTGTAGGCCATTCTCAAGTTTGTTATGCTCTCATCCACCTTCAATATCTTCCATCCATTCTTTCCGTAATACGATCCTGTAGTGTCAAAGGATAGACAAACAGCATGAGCAGGTGAACAAAAAGTTTTCAATGTGACATGTTAAGATAAATACCAGCATAAACAAATAAATTTTATTTTTTAACATAATTCCTATGAACACTTGTTAAAACATTCACAAAGTTTTTTAGGCCTTCTAAATTTGTTTTTCACCTGACTTGAGATTTTCATCAATGGCAGAATACACAAAGGGCACACAGGGCCAGGTCTGGAGAATTCCCAGTTTTACACAGTAGCCTTTGCAACTGGTGCAGTATAAGCATATGAGGGAACTGGTCCCAGTACACATTGACTGGGCAAGAATGAATCTCCAATAGAGCACTTGCTCTTTAGTGTTAGAAATGCAATGATAGCACGATACTTGACTGTGCAGTTATTGGCATCCTCAAATGCAATAACTTGTCTCACTATTATATAAAAAATTCTTGGGACGAGAGAAGACTTTTTCAGAGAGTGAAACTTTCAAGTCCCGCGAGATGAGACTTTGTGCCAAGAGATTTAACCATGCTCAGGGCTGGAAATAAATGACAAAGAGCAGATGACAAAGTAGAACGTCGTAAAGAGGTTCAAAAACGTTGGCACGATACACATGCAGAGCCAGGTTAGACATAATAAAAGTACTAAAATTCAAAAGTTTCAAAAAATGATAGTAAAGATCGCATTAGTGCAAACAAACAGAAATTATTACTTTGAGAATAATGGAACAGTGAAAAGAGATTGAATATATTGTTCGGATTTAAACTTTAAGTCGGAGACTTGTAGCTTGTCTAATTCATGTTGCCATAAGGGAAAAGTAGTGTTTCTTCGCAATGAAGAGGCGTATCCGCGAGAATTAAAAGATTTGTTGTTTGGTGAAAGTGAAATCCACATAAGCGAGCAGCAGAGACTCGAAGTGGCTGGCACGTAGCACAGACCAGGGGGTTGGCGAGTGAAGAGAGCAGGGGGCAAAGCCCCCTAGTAATTAAAATATTTTAATATTTTCACCACATATACAATCAAATGACAAGTGCAGTCCTTTGAAACCCCCAATGATAATCTCAGTATATTATACATAATTAAGACATATACAAACTAAAGGCCTCTGTGTGTGTGTGTGTATGGAGCAGTCCACTCTGCTCACGCTCAACCACAGCCACGGGAGTTGTTGTGAATTCTATGGAAAATGTAGAAGCTTATACAAGTGTGACTTGCACTTGCTGAGATGGCGCGTGCATGCACCTCACTTCTCATTCAGTCCAAGTAGACAAACTCAGCTTTGTGGTACATGCTCAATGTACAGTACATTCACACAACGAGCTACCATATATTTTCCTGAGACCGGTTCCAGCCTGTCCCGCTCAATTTGCGCCAAAGCAGCACTCAACAACACATCCATCTCGGACAAGATATGACCTGTCCTGGCCCACTTACCTGACACTTCTGCAAATTCACCAATATAGTAAAACTTCTATGGAGGTTTTGGATTGGTTTTTGTCCCGAAGACTGCGCGTAACTAGTTACAAATAATTAAACTACAGCATAAACATTACATGGAACGCAAACACATAATAATCAAATTCACAGAAGAAAACAAATTGCAATACTCTTCCAACCACTCATTTTCCATAGCTATACCACCTACATGTCAGAACAGGTAATCCACATAAAGTTAAACATGTTCAGGCCCAGCCAGTACTTGGTTGGGAGTCCATCAGTAGACTCATCTGGATTGCTGGTGGAGGAGGTGTTGGTGAGACCAGCAGGGGGTGACTACTCTTTAATAGGAGTGTGAATCCTAATTTCCTAGCACAGTGATGAGTACAATGTGCTGCAAAAATGGTGCCACCCTTCAGATGAAACATAAAACCGAGGTCCTGACTCTGTGTGGTCACAAAAGATCGCTGGGCATCTTTCGTAAACAGTATGGTGTTTCCTGATGTCCTAACTAAATTGCCCATCACATCCTGGTCATTCTGGCCTCCTAATCATCCTCTCTGAATGGTCTCTCTCTCTCACCTCTTCACCACCTAATAACTAATGTGTGGTGAGTGTACTGGCGCAAAATGTCTGTCAATGCATCATCAAGGTGGATGCTGCACTTTGCTGGTGGTTGATGTGGCTCCCTCCTCTCTCTACGCAAATCACATGGAGTGTCTTGAAAAAGCGCCATAGAAATGCAATGTCTTCTTCATCTTCTAGTTCAGAGTCACTGACACCTGGTGTCCTCCCTTTCAGCACCAAGCATAGGGCTGGCACAAACCCCAGACAGGGCAGCAGTCCATTGCAGGGCACAGTTATAAGCATACCTTGACTCACTCGCGCAAGGCCAATATGAGGTGAAATTTAACGTACACCACTCACACTTCACATTGACAGTGTCATACTGGAAGTAAATCCCAGGACTCTTGGACTGTAAAAAATTGTGGTATTTAGGGTATACCATTTAAGGAAGTAACCACCTGAGGACCTGTAACATATCTATTTCTCAAACCACAGACTCGGATCCCCTTGTGAAGTTGGGCATCTTGGTCTTCCACTTCTTTTTCTCTTGTGGTTAGATCCACTTTCCCCTCTTCTCTGAAGACATTTGTTGACACCTTTTTATTTTTCAAATGTTCAGTTTTTGGCAATCTATTGCATGAAAGTTATCTTTATTTCACAAAACAACAACAGACTGATAGCCTTTCTTAATAATGTCTCAGCCATGTGCTATATACTGTAAATATAATTAAGTTTCTGTTCAAGTGTGTGGCTTTTGTGCCCGGAGAAAATCAAATTAAAAAAGCAAATCATTTTCAAGTGCATATTTTATAATGGACAAGGCTCTACCATCTGGAAAATCCCTAAATTCCTGTAAGCCATTTTATTGATGCAAACACATCTTTCTATTCCAGTAGACCACCATGTCTAATAGCAGAGCTCTAATCCCTTATTGATCAAAGAGAATAACTGATGATGATTAGGATATTTCTCCCTTTGTCATTACATGCAGTACCTACACGTGTTGCATATTTTATATGTATTTCATTGGTCTTTTTTTCTATATTTTATATGTATTTCATTGGTCTTTTTTTCTTTAGGCACATATACTTTTAACGTATCAGAATCTACAGCTCCAGGAGTTAACATCGGAGCATTATTGATTACAGATAAAGATGAACCTCAGAATACAAATCCACAATTCAATCCAACTAATTTGGCTGGGGTGTTTGAAATTGTGGAGGATGAAGACTTAAAAAATGGGAAAATCATTTTACGAAAGGTACATTTAACTTGTGCATTTTTAAAATCTCCCTCTTAAATTATAGTATGTTTTGTGGTTTTTATTATGGTAACAAGAACACACATGTTTAAAAGAAAGACATCATCTTTGGGGGTGAATTTTATGAAAAATTGATAAAAAGAAGTGTCGTTTTAGAACTGCAGACTACAGTATGTTACTTCTTTTTCTTTACATGTTGGGCCTACACATTATTTGCATTACTTTTTTCTATTTAAGATTGACTATGAAGTTGAGCTTGCTGCTGAAATGAAATGCAAAAGTGTATGGTGAAAGGTGAAACAATAAAGGAAGAAATGATGAAATGTATGATGTTTATAGTTCTAGGTATTCACCTAGTTAGTCCACTGGTGATGCTTCTGCTCCTGTAATCTAAAAAAAGACAGAATATATTATTGTGAAGGTCGATTCAACTGGATAAAAAAGAAATAAAACTTGTTTTTTTTTTCTTTAGGAGCTGGATTATGAAACTCGTTCCAGTTACTCTTTTCAAATTGAAGTGACAGAAACTATTGTTTTTCCTGATAAAGATGATGGAGTTGGTTTCTCCAAAGCAACTGTTTTTATAAATATCCTAGATGAAGATGAACCTCCTGTGTTTTCATTAAAGGAATATCATTTTGCAATAATGGAAAATGTTGATAAGGGCAATATTGGCAAAGTCAATGCAATTGATCCTGATACTGCTAAGAACCAAATAAGGTAAATGTGCCACCAAAAATGAATGGTTATTAAGGCAGGTGATGGTACTGTGTACTGAAGGCTGCATCAGGCATGTACTTGAGTATGGCCAAGGCATAAGAATGCATTATTATTGTTAATATACTGTGCAGCTAATTTAACCTTTTTGATTGGGTCCTTTTGTGAAACTATCTGAATGGAAGGATTCCAAAATGACCTAATGTGAAATTATTCTAAGGATTTTGGGTCCATTCCTGCCCCTCAAACTTTGTCTAGGTACACAGACATAAATGAGGTCTCATAGTCTTTTGTCAGAACAACCAGATAAGATAAAAAGGCAACATAACAGACACACTGATAGAGAAAGTGCCAATCAAGAAATCTAAGGCCTATCTTTACGGATATAAAAACACCCTTCCTTAAACTCTCTCACTCCTCTTTTTTCCCATTGTCTACCAGCTCCTCTCTGCATAAGAGTTCTCTTCCTCTACACTCCAAACTAGACTTGTTCTGATATTGACACTCATTTTAAACTCCCAATGGAGTTTCTCTTCCAGGGTAATGCCAAATACAGTTTCCTGGGTTCTATGTCAAAGCTGCACTAGTTGCATCTGGAGAGCTGAGTGACCTTGTTGTCCAAGGAATCCCTACAGTCAACCACAAGTGCTCATGGGTGTCCCATCTTTGCCAATAGGATAGTGTTCTAAGTGTTCACGCTGAGAAGGTTAAATTGCCCCCATTGTGAACAGCTGTTATCCCAGATACTGGACTTAGAAATGATAAAAAATAGGCTACCTTTGCATCTTTCTGTCACTAATACCAGTTTACTTCCCTTGGTAAATCTCCCTTTTTTCTTCTTCTGGAATAACTAAACATACTATATCTGTATACTGTGCTGTAAGAGTGAAGAAGGGTCAATAAAACCAGAATATTTTGGGATGCCAAAACGGTCCTCCATGTGTACTAATAAAGTCCAAAATTAAAAAAATGCTTGATAACATGAGAAAAGATGAGCAAAGGTACAGTAAGTGCCCAGTGGAGTCTAAACGTTTTGGCTCTGCTGATGGGTCCTCAGACTTGGAGCTCCTCTTGTAACGTCATCTCCATGATCAATGATGCCTCCTTCTAGGGGGTAATACTTTTGAAACTCCAGGATCAGAAGCGGCAGAGTCAGTTGCCCTCACTGGGAGGTTTCTCAGGACTGTGGAGGAAGAAAAAACAAGATGGTTAACAGCAGTGTTCCTTCTCAGCCCGGGGTGGTATCATATACCTGGGAAGAGCTTGGATGGTGAGCCTCAGACACACATGTGTGACAATACACACAGGTACGCTTACACAAATAGGAAATTTCAAAAACTTGCTTTACACAAAACTTTATTTTTTAAACATTATGTAAATTATCATAAATTAAGTGAAATGTTAAAAGATTTACTGCTTTATACTACATTGCAAATTTCAAGATATCTAATATGATGTCATTTACTAAAAAAACATAGGTTTGTAATATTTACTTTTTTCTGTTTCTACTATCAACATAAAATTGAACTACAGGAGAATGAGTTTGTGCCTTAAAAATACTTCATTGAATGTTTTCTAATGTAAGCTGTGTATTAATAGAACAAAAAGAAGAAATTAGAAAAAAAGAGAAATTAGTATCAAAATGTACCCATTTTTGTTGAAATTTCAGTGTGCATAGCTGAGCATAGACTAACATAAGCAGAAATATAAATAAAACAAAAAAATGTGGAAAGCAATGTTTACATTATTACTTAAAAAATAATGCTGTAATTCTTGGTACACAGTGATTACAAAGTCATATTACATCCCAGAAAATTAGTTTGGAATGAAGTTTTGTCATCTATATATGTTGCAGGTATTCTATTAAAGAAGACTCAGTAGACTCACTTGGCATTGACAGCAATAAAGGAATCATTTCAATCAGGAAATTGCTTGACAGAGAAACAAAAGCCTGGCACAATTTCACCATAAAAGCTACAGAAATCAATAAGGACGGTGAGGAGAAAATTTCCTTTAAATTCAAGAATACAGTGAATTAGACAATTGTTACTATGGTCACTGATCTTAATTTGCAACTTCAACAATGTTTGTCCTATAATTAACTTACTTTGCCAGAAGCCTCAGGGGATATACCAATACCATTGTTTTTTACTATGGTTCTATTCTAATAATTACATCCATCCATTATTCATCCATCCATCATCCAACCCGCTATATCCTAACTACAGGGTCACGGGGGTCTGCTGGAGCTAATCCCAGCCAACACAGGACGCAAGGCAGGAAACAAACCCCGGGCAGGGCGCCAGCCCACCACAGGGCGCGCACACACACACCCACACACCAAGCACACACTAGGAACAATTTAGGATCACCAATGCACCTAACCTGCATGTCTTTGGACTGTGGGAGGAAACCGGAGCACCCAGAGGAAACCCACGCAGACACAGGGAGAACATGCAAACTCCACGCAGGGAGGACCAGGGAAGCAAACCCAGGTCTCCTAACTGTAAGGCAGCAGCGCTACCCACTATCTGGTCATGACTCAATTAAGAGAGCTAAGTACATTAACTTATCCTTATCCATTGATCAAATAAAATGCCTTTGTAATTACCATATTCCATAATAGGATTTACAAACAAACAGTTTTTATTTTGTGAAATGCCTTTTTCTAATGAACACAATGTACTAAAGAATGTCCAATAGCAGGACTATAGAAAGTTTGTTTATTTTTATCAATACGAGCACAAGATGCTGGTAACCGTGGTGGAGGCCTTGGCATTTAAAGTCTAAAAGCCATGAGGTTATATGGCTTGTCAACTCTCCTGTCTGTCAAGAGTTTCGATTAGAAATTAAAATTTTAACTATAACAGATTGGCCTGTCATGATTAATACTGACTGGAGAAAACTCCTATCCAAAGTTGGTTTCTGGCATATACTTGTTGTCGCTGGAATGGGTTTTGGGCTCCTGTGTGACTGAAAAATACTGGCATTTGTAATTCATTACTATAGTGAAAACTTAACATACATTAAAATAAAAATGAATTAAAATGTAAAATACTGTTTACTA
Organism: Erpetoichthys calabaricus; assembly: GCF_900747795.2. Taxonomy (NCBI): domain Eukaryota; kingdom Metazoa; phylum Chordata; class Cladistia; order Polypteriformes; family Polypteridae; genus Erpetoichthys; species Erpetoichthys calabaricus. The sequence goes on along the minus strand of NC_041402.2, from coordinate 50,056,201 downwards.
TCAAATCAGTAAAGTAGAACTCTTCACTTGTGGTAAAGTGATCTTCAACAGATCAAAGGCTAAGAAAAAGTTCAATGATTTAACTTAACATATGGTTTTTAAGAGGTCAGGAAAAACATTGCCCCATCCTTTGGGTGTAAATGAAATAATTCAATAAATTACTGTTACATTTCAATGAATGTTTCAGTTTTTAGAGATTGGGGTAACAATCTGTTCAGACTTCTATATGTTTCTCTTTTTTCCATCGTTCTTCACACAACCTGACATTATTTGAAAGAGACTAGGTGAATAAGATTGGCAAGCTTTATTTGGCTGAGTGGCCTGTTCTTGTCAAATATTTCTAATGTTAAAACTGTGTTTTTGGAGCCCCATAGTTGCCTAAAAGTTGGTAAACCTACAAGCCTCTTATATAATTACACACATTGCTGAAATATTATTAACCTGTTTGCAGTCTTTTTAAAGTACAGCATACAAGCTGTCATTTAAGATTAAGCAGATTCAGAAAATGATTTGTGGAGAAAGGATGTCACTTTTTAATTTTCTTTGTCATAATTTGATATACTGTAAGAATACAAAGTGTAACAAAGCACTACAGGCTATCCCTGCATTTTATAGAGGAGTTAATGACTTTAATATGCTTTTGTTGGTCTGGGAATGACATTTCTACTTTCCTAATGTGAAACAAATAAAGCATAATTGTTAATTTACAGGGAGCTATCAGCAATGCCATGGAATATTTAACATACGGATATCCTATTTCTAATAATGAATTGCCTTGTTTATGTTTCCTCTTATATTTACTGTACGGCACATGCAGGGATTCCCAAAGCATTTGTCAGATGGCACAATGATTTGCCATGACAAAAAAAAGAAATGTTACAAAACACTAAGAGTAGGTCCTCATCTTTTTAGATCACATTCATGTCTTATAATAAAAGTTCAATTATTGAAATTTAGCTGCACGTATTGAGAAGGTTTATTTCAGAACCAGTTACTAAAAGTGAGGCTGTGTCAAGCATATGTGGCTGGAAGCATTTCAGGCTGTAGCTTACGAGATGCACAGCTTGATTAAATGAGGGATTTGAGAAAGCAACCCTGTACAGCTATATTACTACACAGCATACAATCTGCCAGATTTCCCAGCTCTTCTCTAGGGATGATCTGTCATATATAGTAGATTACAAAGATTAAAAGACAATAACAGAGAATAAGCAATAATGAATGGTTGTAGCATGGTCACCTGACAGCTAAAAGGTCTCTTAGGGAAAGAGCAAGATAATGTTAACTTACATACATTTCATAATGCAAAGGGGCAAGAGAAATCTAGATACATTGGAGGAGTTGTTGGATTATATGAACGTGATACTCAATTTTTATCATATTTGTTAGGTTACAGTATATGGCATTGATATCATAAAGTATTAATGGAAAGCGGGATCGCAAATACTACAGTACTTTGCTCTTGTGGCTTCTGCTTTTTCTATTAGACTTTCCAGTGGAGTCTTTCCTTTATAAGATGATTTCAACACATTTTGAAGTGTGGCATTCAATCTTAAGGCAGCACAGTGGCACAGAGGTTAGATCTTTTGTGTCATACAGTACCTCCTGGGCTCAAATCATAGTTCAGTCACTGTCTGTGTGGAGTTTCCACATGCACCCTGTATCTACAGTGGGTTTTTCTTCCACTATTCTGTTATCTTCCTAAATCTCAAAGATATGGCTGTTTGGTTAACTGGTAACTGTACTGGCTCAGTGTGAGGGAAAGTGGTTGTTTGTGAATGTGCCTTGTGATGAACTGCCACCTTGTCCAAGACTGGAAACTGCCTTGCTCTTAAAGCTGCCTTGATAAGTACTGGACCCACACAACCAGAAACATGGTTATTAGTTGTTTTCAAAAATAAATTTAAGTCAAAAGAGTGTGTTGCATTAATAGCAATAATTTGCTTCTAATTAAAAAAATGTCTGTTTGCAACTACTACAGTCCTCTAAAGGGTAGCCTCTGCACTTTAACTCTTTCAGGGCTGATGTTGACTTTTGTCAAAAGGAGGAGTTGACGATGGTAATCGACTGTAAACTGTGACAAAACCACCCATTATCTTTTAGTTGGACTCTAGTTGCTAGAAGGAAAGTTGGGCTTCATTGGTTTGACCGAGATTTCCTGCACTCGTGTGAGTAGTAAGGCGCAAACAAGAGCAAAAATGGCACTGACATAATGGCGAGAGATCAAAGCGAATGCGTAAAGCAAAATACTCCGTGGACAAAGCTTTGCCTGTTATCTCTGAACTGGACTATGACTTGCCGGACTCCGATTTTGATACAAGTGATCAAAAACGAATGTGAGGTTCCAGCTTCAGCTGACTGGTCCCCAGCTAATCGTGGTGGTGCTGAACAGGTTCATGTAGCTGAGATGCCTACGGCAATGTTCGCCAGGAGGACTGCCACTTAACAATGGGAAGAGGTAGAAACCGGATTGCAATGCACTGCGACCATGACCCCTGCTGCTGCCGCCCCAGCCACGCGAAGACAGCCTGGCAGCAAGCCTGCCGCACATTCTTGGCAAACTGGCAGCCGCAGCATGCAGCAACAGATGTTTAATGGTGATTTCTGTGTGAAACCATTGCTTTTCAGAAGCTACGTTTTTTTGTAAAAAATATTCAGCCCTCAAAGAGTTAAAATCTGTTGTAAAAGGACACGCATAGTAAGTAAGAGTCTCATTTTACTATGTACACATGTCATTAAACTCAACTTGCCTTGGAATCAGAAGTTTCCTCTAAAACTGCAGGACATTCAGTCCATATCAGTCAAGGAAGAACTATAATTCTACGCTTTCCTATGCTTAAAGGACTAGATAGCCAAACTGGTTTCTGCACTGTCTGCCCTTTGATGTCAACAGGAAATGAATGGATCTTAGCTGGACTTCCTTTGACCTTACAGTGGGGATTGTTTTAGTGACTTTCTATTTGATTGTCAGTTGCTTCGGGAGTCTGTCTGTGGTGTACCCCCTTTATGTAGAGAGCACACTGATCCTGGGCACACATGGGCATTTGCAGTGGGTATCTGATTGCTACTGAAGGTTCTCTCTCTGTATTCCCTCTTTCTCTGTACAGCAAACCATCTTTTTCTCCCATAGCCAACCCTTAACCAGCCAGAAAACTTATCAATGTTGTTAGAAATCAACATTTGTATTTGATTTGAAAATAAGCCACATTTTGTTTAACTGAATATTAACTTTTCTCTTGACCCATTTGGACAGTTCCGCTCTTCCCACCCAAATAAAAGTTCAGCGTGAACAACAGGAAAATTGGATTTGCTAGCCTGAAAACAATTTAAACTTAGTACTTTAATTGCCAAAGGGTATAATGTGCCCATTAATCCAACCAAATTGCTAGCAAAAAAAAACCATGGGAGTGAATTAAGAGCTGGCGCCAGACCACAGAGGTGCCATTGTCTAATTGCAGAGACTCTTCATTACTCTGTGACATTTGCAGTTATTGAAAATGCAGTGAAGGAGAGAAAGATGTTCTTTGTCAGCCTCTTTAAGGTCCTACTTGCGCTCTGTAGTGCTTGTACCACAGAAGATTAAAAAATAAATTAGAGTTTTCATACAGTATAAAATGCTAGAGAATAATAAAACTCTAAGATAAAAATGTCAGACAATGCAAAAACAGCATCCATCATTACCTGTGATAACTTAGTTTGTCTAATTATGGGTCTGTGAAACAAATGAGCCTAGTCGCTGGGAAACACAAAAGCAAACCACAAACCAAAGGCAAATCTGTCATCAAGAGAGTTTTGTATATTTTATGCCCCTGGATAATGTGAGCAATGTGCAATTATGCTAAATTGGTGTTCAGATTATAACAAAGAGATCTCCATTTGTTTAACAGTAAAACATGGGAAATATTAAATTATACACTTCACTACTGAGACTAATAACTATAAATGTTTACTGTATGTTCAGCAATCATACTTTTTTCTAACCATAGGAACACAAGGGAAGGAATCATTTGCTTCTGTGCACTTGAAGATTCTTGACGAAAATGATAATCCACCTGAGTTGAATGGTACCACACATCTGGTGGTCTGTGAAGACTCCCAACCTGAAACGGTATTTAATATTAAATATTATACAATTTATCAACATGCTTTTCCATTTCCCAAGTTTTTTTCATTTAAATCTATATTGGTCTTTGTAGCATATTCATAATTGCATAGTGGAAAATTCTACACTTCATCCTTAGAAATTTATTTTAAGTATCAATAAGTCAAATTTTATATTGTGTCTTTCATCCTGAACTGCAGCTGAAATCACTTTGATTGAAGAGAACGACAGAAATGGGATATCCCTACAGTATGAATACAAGCCATTTGGCACAGAGAGACAGATTTGGCATATGAGCCAGCAACTTTATGAATTTAATGGCAACTCATTAATCAATAGGCCACACTGGTAGTTGCACTTCTTCCATACAACATTGCCTCCAGAAAGCTGAACCAATGAATAACTTTATATAATAGAACAAACATATGCTAAAGCTAACTCTACACTTAAATGCAAAATTAATCAAAATAAAAAAGAGAAAGGTAGGCAGAACTGATATAAAGGTTGCACTTACAGGAAACAAAAGATGCAAAGAGGAAGAGGTCAGAGAAGGTGTAAAAGGTAGCTGTTTGATAGGATAGAGCTAAAAGACTAGTTACTTATTTTTCACACATAGAACCTAGAAAAATACAAAACCTATTTATTTAAATCATTTCCCGATAGAAGTCTTAGATTATGACAGGTTGGGGGGGTTTTAGGTTTCAGGAAAATTATGTAAAAAGATTAGAATGAGTTAATCAATTTTGGATATGCCCTTTTATTCAAAAAATTATTATCCTGGGCTTTTGTAGATCAAGTTAATGTACACAGTGAAGTGGCTAGGGAGCTGGATATTAAATCACAAGGTTACATGATCAGTCCTACCTCCAATGTACAAAAGTGGGCGACTCTGAGTTACTTAATGACTATATGCTCAAATTGAAAATATGTATTTACAAGATATAGCCATTCAAACACTGGTTAACAATTGCCACTGGTGTGGTTAAATTTAAACTTATAACAAGAAGATCTATGGTCCCAAGCATCTGGGTGCTCACATGTGGTCGGAAGTTGATTGGTGACATTGAAAGAAAGGTTTCCATAGCAACAAGCAAAAATCTAATTTTACCAACTTCTTGGTAATCGGCACCTGAAAGACTTAAGGCCTCATATATGAATGGTACATACGCACAAAAGTGTTGCATATGCCAGTGTTCACACTCACTTCGAAATGTGTAAAAACTAAAGTTAGCATAAAGCCAAGCACATTTTCATGGAAACCTCACACTGCACATACGCAGGTTTCTGCTTGGTTTTGCAAACCGGTGGTCAGAGCAATGCTACTGTTTCTGTGTGGTGTCTCTTTCTCTTTTAGATTCATATCCATGGCGCCAGATCTATCAAATACACCAAAATTAATTGCATAGCGTTTTTAACAAGTTTTTAGCCACAGGAGCTTTTCAACGTAAACTTGCTGACTGATCGGGTATCTTACCATCATTACTGAGTCGCGCCATGAAAAGCTATAAAGAATAGAAAGGTAGGCAGAACCAATATAAAAGTTGCACTAACAGGAAACAAAAGATGCAAAGAGGAAAAGACCAGAGAAGGTGTAAAAGGTAGCTGTTTGAGAGGATGGAGCTAAAAGATTAGTCAATTACTTATTTTTCACACATAGAACCTAGGAAAATACAATACCTGTTTATTTAAATCATTTCCCAATAGAAGTCCTAGATTATGACAAGTTGGTGGGGGGGTTGTTTAAGGTTTCAGGAAAATTATGTATAAAGATTAGAATGAGTTAATCACTTTTGGATATGCCCTTTTACCCAAAAAAATATTATCCTGGGCATTTGTAGATCAAGTTAATGTACACAGTGAAGTGGCTAGGGAGCTTTATATTAAACCACAAGGTTACAAGATCAATCCTACCTCCAATGTACAAAAGTGTGTGACTCGGAGTTACTTAGTGACTATATGCTCAAATTGAAAATATGTATTTGCAAGATACAGTATAGCAATTCAAACACTGGTTAACAATTGCCACTGGTGTGGTTAAATTTAAACTTATAACAAGTAGATCTATGGTCGCAAGCATCTGGGTGCTCAACCTAAGTTGATTAGTGACATTGAAAGAAAGGTGTCCATAGCAACAAGCAAATATCAAATTTTACCAACTTCTTGGATATTGACACCTGAAAGACTTGAGACCTCATGTACGAACAGTGCATATGCACGTTTTTCACACTCACTTCGAAATGTATAAAAACTAAATTTGGCGTAAAGTTAAGCATATTTTCATGGCAGCCTCACACAGCACATACGCAAGTTTCTAATCAGTTTTGCAAACCGGTGGTCAAAGCAATGCTACTGTTTCTGTGTGGTGTCCCTTTCTCTTTTAGATTCACATCCATGGCACCGGATCTATCAAATACACCAAAATTAATTGCATATCATTTACAAATTTAATTCATTTGATTGTAATCATTTTCTAACAATATAATGATGCACAGAATGGCCAAACTATTCCATCTACCATAGCATTGTTAGAAGACATCACACATTTGAAGAATCAGAAGAGAGCGAGTATTTATAGATGATGATGACTGACTTCTAAGTCAAGTTTGATTTCCAAGAACAATCCTCTGGAGTTGTGTGCTGAACTGGCATTGATTTTACAAAGGCAGATTTTCAGGAATTGTGCATTACTTGCTCCTTTGCAAGTCCTGTCCACACTCGGGTTTTTAGCCACAGGAGCTTTTCAACATGAACTTTCTGACTGATTGGGTATTTCACCATCATTGCGCCATTCCAGCTATAAGGGATGGTATAATCCACTTGTCATCCAGATATATAAGATTTCCTTACACTGTGGTTGAACTGGCAAACGTCAAAGCACAACTCACGGCAACGTCTGGTTTTCCAAATGTATTTGAAGCAGTCAACTACACACACATTGCTATTGCAATGGCGCTGGACAAGTTACATCAGCCAGGGATGAATCACCAAAAGAATGAGTTGGCATTACATCATCTATAGCAGGAAAGCCTATAAAAACAGCAACTCTGCACAGTCACAGGTGTTTTTCCCAACTAGTGTGGCAAAAGGCAAGAAGTCCTTTTAAAGATAGTGAGTCACCTCAACCTCAAGTCATGTAAAGAGCAGAAAACCAATCCATTGTGGTGCTCAGCACTGATGCTACACTATAAAGGCACCTTCAGAGAATGAAAATATTAATGTGCTGCTCTGTAGTCCACAGAAGGTGTGTAGCATTGTGCAAGCATGTAGCTTGCTGCATGATGTGGCACACAATCGTAGCTTGCCCGTACCTGAAGTGATGCAGTATGATGGATCTGACCCTGACCCACCAAATGATCGGCCAAATTGGACAGCGTTACAACTTCATTTGAATGTAATTAGCTGAATGTAAAAACAGGTAATCAGATGCAGCATTTATTTTTTATCTAATTCATTTAATTTGAGGTCAATATCACATAGTACAGTCCTTAAATTCCTTAGTTCATTGGCCACATCTCTTACTGCATCCACTATTGCATTTTGTAACTACAGAACAGCATCTGTCAGTGCACAACCAGATGGTCGCTCAGTGGATTCCGAGGCAGAGGTGTGTGCACAGATAGCACCCAAAGATGTGCTGGACACAGCAGCACCATCACCACCTGCAGTCATGTACTTGGCACGGGGGTCAGTTTTTGTAATATTGTCTGAAACAGAATAAACAGACAATGGGCTGTGACTCACCTTTTCACGTCGACTTTGATATCTGACCAATTATTTCTTATTTTGGGCATTGTGAGAGTTTCTGAACTGGAACTTTTGAGTGTCTCTGCCACACTGTAACACTTCATCAGTTTCCTTTTGTTGCTTATACCACTGCTTAAGCCAACAAATAGTATGTTTTTCCTTGACTCCACTTCACATTCACTGAAATTCTTCTCTTTTCCATATGCTTTTGTCATTGTCTTTTAACAAAACACTGAAATGAGGGGCTATTTCTATTGATTTGCGTATTCAAACATGCAGATTTCAGGAAGGAGTCAGGGTGGGGCTGCAGGCATGTCCATGTGCATTCAAATTCACATTGATTAAGATTTATAAAGGGAAAGTACATAAAACTTAACTTATGCACAGTTTTATGCTCCTGGATTTTGTGCATACGCACATTTCCAGTTTTGTTCGTATGCAATATTTTAGTGTGAATTCTATGCACAGCGTTATATATGAGGCCCTTGGTGATTTAACACAACAGCATTGTTTTGTTCACTGCCTAAAGTCAATTCAGAGAACGAAGGGAGTCTCTTGAAGGTGATGAGTGAAATGATTGTCTCTGAAGGTGTGGGTCCGGCTCCAAGCTCCCTCTTACATATCTGGGAGCCTCTTGACCCTGACACTGTCGAAAACGTAAGCAGATGAACATGGCAGATGGGGACAAAACACTCCAAGTGCTCAAGTACTTTCATTAAACAATAAAAACATCAAAGCAGTACATGTTCAAAAGTGCAGTGCTTCCAATACATAAATAATCCTTAAAACAAGGCTAAAAACAAGAATAAAAACCAACAGTCACTCGGCCAAATGAGCCGAGCACAACTCCTTCCTAGTCTCCCCAGCTCACCTACTGCTCACTCAGCTGGTGGAGACTTCAGTAGTCACGGCCCTCTCCATCCTGTACCCCCGTCTTGGCTGCCTTCATCTGCGTCTACCAGACAACTCAAAATTGTCCTCTCGTCCTCCTTCACACTCACGTAGTCATCCCTTGGATCCCTCAAGAAGACATCACCTTGATTGCTCCCAAACTGCAGCACAATCAGTGGGGACGATCTGTCCCTAGAGCACTGATCCTTCGCTCCATTGCTAGACCACTGACCACACTGTCTTTCCCCTTTCTCTTGCCACCTGGCTCATTCTTTCTCTCCGCCCCAATGCACTCATCACACTTAGGTGTGTCTCACCCAAATTACTTCACCAACTCCCTGCAGTTGCTTGAGTGTGCCCAAGGAGACTGACATGGCCAATGGACTATTTAATGATACAGCCATTCTTTCAGAGCCGTGGACCTGCTATACCACATTGTCCTCTTACAATGGAGACTTTATAAAAATAAAGGTGCAACAAATTCTGTCTGAAAACAAACACTGTTGATATTACTGCTGCAAAACTGGGAATTTCTTATGCAAGTTGCCATGGCATGCTGTTTTCACACAAGATTTCAACAAGTCAAATGCCAGGTAAACACAAAACTGCACCTAAGTGTTTGTCACCAATATTCTGTTGTAACAACTGTGTCATTTCAGTGGTAAATACCGTAGATATGTGTGTGTTTAAATATATGTAAGGCACCCAGAGCATTGATAATTGTCATGTTTTTTCAATGTAGGTTGTAGCAACACTGTCTGTGACTGACAAGGATGAAATGACTTTGGATACGAGGTTCACTTTCCACTTAAAAGAAGAAAATAGCAACTTTACTTTAGTCTCAAATTTAGGTATGACTTTTTCTTTTAAAGAAATTATTAAAAATATATTCCTAAGAGAGAAAACGGATAGAAGAAGAGTTTCAAAAGCATTTTGGTAGCTTTAAGTTACCCTGATGAATTATATGGAAGAAAACAGACTATTACTATATCATATCCATTTTAGAAAATAACAGATTTGATTTATATTTGAAGCATTTATGTTATAAAAAAGGAGAAAGTGATGGATAAAGAAATGACATTCAAAATTAACATATATTCCATGGAAAAAAATATTTTTGACCCAAGATTTTAAAAAATAGTGTTGCACTATAGCAATTCCCAATCACTTTCTAAGGGACTGCATTATTAGAGCAGTCAAGATAACCTGTGCAAAATGATTTAATGGTTTTGGAAGCCAGGGAAAAATATGGAAATTTTATAAGTAGATATAGTTTTACAGCTTACCACACAGTGAAAATTCAGGACTTTTCAGTAATATTCCTTTAAATAGACTGCAGAATTGTTTCTATAAGTAATCTAAATGACACATTGTCATGTTTTATATAAAGTGTATCTGTGTATTCTCTTCCAGACAACACGGCTAACATTATAGCAAAATATGGTGGCTTCAGAGTAAATGAAGACGACATCCTGACTCTCATTATTTCAGACAATGGCAATCCTCCAAAGAGCAGTACTACAACTTTGACCATTCATGTCTGCCCTTGTATTGATGGGGATCGGATGTGTGAAGTAGCCTCTGCACAAATGGGAGTCAGTGTTCAAGCTCTTTTGGCAATACTATTTTGCCTTCTTACGATTTTAAGTGAGTCATATACTGCTTCTCCTCATTGCTTGCAACTGAAAAATGCTCTGTGTATATACAGTAAAGGCAGCTCTAAAAGTAAGATGTAGGCAGTGTAGGAAGATAAAATATGCCCCATCACCCAAAGTTTGCTTTCCAATTCACTTCATTGTGGAGTATGCACATTCTTTCATTATTTATGTATATTTTGTCAAGGAATGTGTCTCATGTCCATGGGCCCCTTAGTTGCCCAAGGGTGGCTGTCTGGTGTATGTAGTACTTGCAGAATTGTTGCTGCCTAAAGAGGCTCTATCCCAAACCACCACTCCCCCCCCATACCTTTAAGCAAAATACGCTGGTTATAAAAATTGGTGGATAGCTACATATTTTAACAAAATTATGGCAAGGAGATAAACTTTGGAAATCTCAAAGCGATTAAACCTCCAGATTGACCATATATCAAAGGCAGTGTTAACAGTAAAATCCTCTTAGAATACATTGATTTAATTCTTGACCTTTAGAATGACTTTACAATCTTAACATTTAAGAACTACAGTCAGATTCTACTTGTTGAAATGACTTGCCAAAAAAAAAATAGGAAAATCAAGGGAAATTTAAATAAACAAGTAAAAATCCATGCATAGTAAGTGAAAGAGATCATTGATTGAAAAAAGTCACATGAGACTGAATTTAAAAATGAACTACTAAAGTCCCACTATTGTTCTTTGGCTGTTTTTTATGTAGGATGCACTCATAATTAATTGAACGTGTTTAAACTGTATTTTTCAGCCACTCATAGCTAACTCCTAGTTTTAATAGTACATTTAATTGACAAACATCATGACATAAATTCATCAACCTAGAAGGTGGCTTTACTGCCTTCTGATTTCATACTCTGTGTTTGCTGTTTCAGTTTCTTAAACGTTTTATATATAGAGAGCACCTGAGTGTCCATCACTCAACAACTTAAATTCCAGTTTATTTTTTACTTGCAAAAAATAAGGCTAAGTTAGCAACATACTGTTGTGAAAATTAGGCCAGTTTTTGGCAGCCTATATGACACATTCATGAAGCAATAGTTCCTTATTCTGTTCTGCATATCAGTTACACAAAATGTGAACATTAGAGGGCATTCAGGTCATCAACCTTCAGTCATTTGGGTAAAATCTACTTTAGGTTATCCTGATATGTCACCAGGGTATGTTTCACAAGTTTTAAATTTGTCAGCTACATAGTCCTATCATTTCTTTCAGATTAACAATAACCCCCTTAACCATTAGTGTTCTCAAGTGGGATCCCCGTGGGTCAGGTTTATGAATGCCTTTGATCTTTGTCAAAAACCATCTCCTGTCAACGTAAACCCTTAAATCCTTCTTAGAAGTTAATTTCTATAGGTAGGACATCGTCTGCCATCTTATATTTATAATTAATATTATTTTGGCCTGCAAGTCGCACTTTGCATTTCTCCAGAATTTAACTGTATTTTCCAATTGCTGGCCCAGCTCGTTGGATTGTCACTCTCGTTTTTAATTGTTTTTTTGTACATTAACAGTATTTTCTATCCCTCCAATTTTTGTGCCATCGGCAAGTCAGACAAGATTCCTATATACAAAAGAATAACCTAAAATACAGACTGCAGCTGTTGAGTCAATTTGTCCCGTAGTGGTAAGATTTGTATTAGTAGATTAGGCCAGATGATCAATTTTTCTCACAGACAGAACCATGCCATCTTCACATTATTATCAATAACAGAGTTTTGATCTGGATTGATTTAATCTGACCCAGTGCATATAAACTGCACCTGGCTTTATAGAAGCAGAATGTGCTGAGAAATGCTACATAATAGGAGAAGAGCTCAGCTGGGTCCATAGACTAAACGAAATGCCCCCACTGGTAAGCGGAGAGCTCCTCCAAATGTGTAGGTAAGCAATAACAGCCAGGAGCTGGTAAGCCCCTATTTGATTACCTGTCATTCTGATTATAACTACTTGGTGGGCCCCAAAGTTAAAGAAAGCTCATGAGGAATGACAGGAGACACAGAGCCCCAAAAACTCAAAGGAGCCATCAATGTGTTCTTTGTTGCATATTACAGAGGGCAGTCAGCCTGGAAACACTAAGTGTGTGTGACCTACTAATTAGAAATAGAAGTATAAGGAATGCAAGAATACCCATGACCACCAGAGTGAATACTGCTGGGATAGGCTTAGAATAGCTGTTACCCAAAATGTAAATGAAAAAGATTCTATAAATGGATTGGGTGAAATTATACAAGCATGTTTTTTATCAGCATTTTAATCTTTTCCTTAAACTCCTTTGGTCTGCTTGCAAACCTTTCTTATTTTGTGTTTTATTTCTATGTACTGCTTCACTGACAAAAATTCTATTATTTTCATTGATTTCAGTTATCACTCTGTTGTTTCTCCTGAGAAGAAAGTTAAAAAAAGAACCACTGGGATCTTTGGGAAAAGGCGTAGGAGAAATTCATGAGCAGCTTGTGTCCTATGATGAAGAAGGTGGAGGTGAGATGGATACCAACGGCTATGATGTCTCCGTGCTCAGTTCCGCTTGGCAAACTGGAATAAGGCCTAGACCAGAGTCCCAAACTGGACCATGTTTGTATGCCACAGTTCAAAAACCTGCAATAAAGCAGAACATGGCGATTATGATTGAGGTGAAGAAGGACGAAGCCGATCATGATAAGGATGGAATACCTTATGACACTCTTCACATTTACGGCTATGAGGGACAAGATTCCCTGGCAGGGAGTCTCAGTTCTATAAATTCATCTTCATGTGACTCCGACCTTGATTATGATTTTATAAATGAATGGGGACCACGCTTTAAAACTTTAGCTGAACTGTATGGAGTTGATGAACATGATGACGCCTCCATGTACTAAACCTCCAGTACACTGACAATCAACTGTATTATGTATTGCTTTTTACTTTATAGTAGACGGTGCTAATGTCAGGGTTTTTATCATGATAACATGTTTTGCATGTAATCATGGCCAAATCAAAAGATTTTTTTTACTTTTATAAGTAAACTGATTTTATTTTTCAGTATTTTGTTGCAGATAGTACAAGTGCTGGGCACCATTTAGTTACTAACTTTAATAAGTAATGATTGGGTTTTCTGTGCAGAAATATTTTCAGAATGAACAAAGATGCATTTTAGATGAAATACTGTATATATTTTCCAACACTTTTGTAAAATTTAGACCACCCAAGAATGCTATTCATTAAAAAAGTATTTATTCCTACGAAAAATCAAAACATGATACATATGATTTCACATTTAAACTGTCAGTGTCTGAGTTTGATTTTGCTGATAAGCACAGAAAAGATCTTTCACTTGGTGTAGTCAAGTGGTCCGTTGTCAGAGTATAAACAGGATGTGCATGCTCTTTAGCTTGTTTTCACAGTTCTTTACTTATGTTTTAAAATATGACATGCTGGGATATACAAATAAATCAGCATTACTCCCCGCGCCCCCCCAAAAAAAACTATACAATGAATCACATTATATGGCAGGAAATATGTCAGCAGCTTCTGCAGGTCTTTAACAATAATTCTGGTTGGCTTGGCAGCTTAACAGTGCCAAATCCATTGAGGGGTAGTTGTAGTGAAAAAAAGTCCTGCACTCCCATAGCTTCAACATCCAGTCATAACAAAATGATTTTCAAAGAATTCCGGAAGCATTTAACAGATTTACAGAGGAAATCGTGCTGTACAAGTTTAACCTTTAGACCAGTTTGTCAGCATTCAAGTTATGCTCTCCTGACAGACGTTCTTTTGTTTTAAAGATTTTTTAAGCTTTTCAGGTTTAAGCACAGATCCTGTCTTTAAATGGCCATGATACCTGGGATTTTGCAGTCTAAAATACATTAGAAACACACTGCCCTTCATCTTCTTAGAGCAGAGGTATCTGGAAAAGTACTTAGCAGTTTCTGATTGCTGACTGGGGAGACCTATTGTTTAACTTTTCCCCCCTTGTCTCTTTAGAACTCCAGGACTCAGTACTTAATCTATGCAAGGATCCTTAGTATTCATATCCTGCATTCCTTTGTTTTTGAGGAAGTAATTCCTGTACTGCCCCTGCAAATATGTTCATTTTTCTATAGTACATTGTTAAGTATGCCTGTCAGCTGAATAACTCGTTTTAAAAGAAACTAAAACAAAGATTAATTCCAACAGTAGCCTTTGAATCAGTGCCTAACAAAATAATGCAATGAACAAATTACACAGATCCATTCATAAATGAAGCCAATCCTGAAACAACTTAAGTGTTGTTTAATTTTATTTTAATGGCAGCCTACTCAATGTTTGTGTGCATGTGTGTGTATGTGAGACTTTTTTACAGCTCAGGAAGCATGAAGTTTTTATTTTATTAGCCTCTCTAGTGGTCTTACACAAAAATTGATCAATTACTTGAGCAATATGATCAATGTATCATAATAAAAATAGACTGATATTAAATCTGGGAGGTTTTTCTTTTTTATTTTGTATTTTGGTGAAGACATGAACTGTATGTTCAATGAGGATTTTTAAAATGTAGAGTGAGTGAAGTTAAATTGGAATGGAATTTTAGTGTCTTATGTGTTTGATGAAATTTCATATAAAATAACTGTACTATTTTTCTACTAACAATAAGATTGTAAGAACTGATTAATTTAATTTTTTTTCTTTTCATGTCAATTTAATGCATATGATGTTTTTTCTTTTTTTAATAAAATTAGATATATAATTAAAGCAAAGGTCAATTTATTCTTTCTGAAGTAAGTTGGTTAAAAAGTGGATGGAGTGATGTGTTTAGATACATTTCCATAATTATTAGCTAGATAACCATAATAGCTTCAGCAGATGTCACTATTGAGCTGCCATTTGGGCAGTACAGTGTGCTGTACAGTATACCTGCACTCAACTGTTTGAAATGTAGGTATACAACATGTATTTAAAGTCCCTGTACATTGATATTGGTAAGCCTTTTTATATTCAATATTATTAACAATTAAAAGATTTTAGCTTTCATTATGTTTTATACCATACTTAAAAAGAGTTTAACCAATGTTAACATTTTTCTTTGTCACAGAATGTGGTTTGCCTTATAACATAAGTTTGCAGATCCATGATTATCTTAGAATTATTTAACTCTAAGAGCATATCATCATCTAAATATTACTAATAAGGTACCAGTTCATGCCATGCACTTAGTCATATTTGGCAAACACTGGCCATATCTTATGAGTATTCGTCCATCTGGCTTGAAACAAAAATTGCACTCTGGCTTTTATAATATCAACCTTTTTACATTTTTGTGAAAAACCTACTAATATGTCTAAAATATGGCACACAGTTAAAGGCTAAATTGTCCTAATACTTACTTGAAAATACATTTCCTGTACATTTTGATTCAGTTGAGAGGAGTGATTATAACCTTTGTCTATAAAAAGTGAAGGTCTGTTAAATGTAATATGGACTACATCTTAAGATCTGCTCTTAGAAGATTGTGGAAAATCTTTGAAAGATGTACCACTCTCTTGTGTTCATCCTATTTGCCTATCCCTATTTTACATTGGCATTGGCCTCCAGATATCCTTATGTCATGTAACATGAGATTCAACAAAAGATTAATTCCTTGCAGTACTATATTCTGTGGTTACACAGAAAGGGATGATTTCAAAATCCTATCTAAACTTATCATGACTTACAAACCAGAGTGCACTTTAAAATCTCAAGATGACGGCCTGCTTATGATTCCAAGGATTAACAAAATAACAGTGGGATGTCAAACTTTTAGTTACACAGCCCCAAAGCCATGGAATCATCTGCCTGCTGATATAAGAGATGCCCATTCAGTCTCAGCTTTTAAATCCAGTCTGAAAACTCACTCTTGTAGTCTGGCATACACTGACTAGAGCTGCTGCTTAGCTGTGCAGACTACATCTCTGTTTGTTAGTTTGTTGTCTAAAAATATAAGTAATACAATAATTATGATCTGTTACTAACCATCCCCTTTTTCTTTTTATTTTCTATCTTCTTACCGCTGCTACTCTATTTCCAAGCTCTTGTCCCATCAGTTTTCCACTCATGGAAAGACATCTGAGATACTTGGGTGCCCTGGAATAAACAGATGGAAAAGATTCTACTCTCATATTAGATAACCCAGCACAGACATATAATGTAAAATGGCCAGGAGGGCCATTTGTTTTTGCATTTTACCTGTGAAGTGTTTACAAAGTACTGGGTAACAGTGAAAAATGCTATACAAAAATATAATGAATTGAATTTTGAATGAAAAGGCTTTGAGATGGCATTGACAATGTAATGGAATTTGACCCCAAAGCAAATAGAAATGTCCTGATAACTTCTAAGTGCAACTCTATTATCTGTTGCTCTAGACAAATAATATACTGTAATTCTGCGCATGATTTGGCATTAAACTTGCCACTGCTAGATAGAAGATCTTGCTGGTCTGAGACCCACTGGAATATCAGACTAAAGGTACACTATAAAGACATAAACAATTTTAACTGAAATCAATTACAATACAATACAATACAACACAATACAACACAAGTTATGTTTTTGTATAGAGCTCTTCACCAATTGCAGTTGCAGAGCATTGTGAACAATTTTCAGTTAAAATACAAGTTTATATTATACTAATTAGTAAATGTCGAACTGGTACATATCAGATTTGTTAAAACACGCAAAGAACAAGGTAGAAACTGATTAAACATAAATCAAAACCAACAATATCTCCACATTAATTAACTGATGAACTATGGCCAGTTGACAAAGGTGAAGATTAAAACTGTAAAAAGTCACAGACCAGGGGCCTCATGTATAACGCCGTGCATAGAATTCATACTATAACATGGCGTATGTACAAAAGCGAAAATGTGCTTACCCACAAAAAAATCCAGATGCATAAATTTGTGCGTTCGCCAACTTCCACGTTCTTCCGCTACATAAATCCCTGTCAGTGTGAAAAGTAACACACGTGCACGTGCCTGCTGTCCCGCCCCAACTCCTCCCAGAATTACGCCTCTTTGAATATGCAAATCAATATAAATAGCCCTTAAGCTCAGTGTTCTGTGAAAAGACAATGGAAAAAGCACGGGGGAAAATAGAAGAATTTCAGCGAATACCAAGTGGAGGCAAGGAAAAACTTATTATTTGTTGGTTTAAACAGTGATGTAATCAACAAAAGGAAGTTGATCGAGTGACATAGCATGTCAGAGAAAGTCGAAAGCTCAGGTTCACAAAGTCGCACAGTGCCGAAATAAAAAAGAAGTTGTCACATATCAAAGTCGCTATGAAAAGGCGAGTCATAGCCCACCGTCTGACTGTCATATGAAAGCTTATTAGGGTACAGAGAAAAAAAAAGGCACAAAGTGAGGAAAAAAGCACGAAATGTCAACTTTAATCTTGAAATTTCCACTTTAATCACGTAGTTTATTTTGTCATTAAAGTAGAACAACATAAACTTAATCTTAAAATCTTTTAATTTACTAGTTTCTCAAATCCCATCATAACTAAAGTAGCACGCTAAATGCTTTGTTTTGTATTTGATCTTCTATGTGCTGTATGTGTGTGAATCACTACGTGCTTCCGGGCTTTCTCTTCCTCCGACAGGACACAGAATCCATTACATTCGTAATATTACAGCTATCTGAATAATTAAAATACTGAGATGTATACGTGATATCATGATAGGAGTTAAAGCATATTATTAAACATGGGAACATGGTGGCGCAGTGATTGTTCATGTCTCACGCAAGATGCTTGCTGCGACCATGTGCAACCTCCGATGAAATACTTTATTGTAGCAGTACTATGTCTTTCAAATGTACTAACCCCCAATTCCTGTCCTTACTTTTCTTTCTCCAAATACCCAATTGCCACACAATCAGCTCTGTAATAGACGTTAAGCCATCTGTAAGCTTAGAATGCCGATTCTTCAAAACTTTTAAGGAACACTGAACTATCTTCGTAGTATGTATTTAATTATTCTATACATTCAGTGTCGTGTCAGACCAAGCAAGAATTCAGCGCGAGACAGGAAAAATCCATGAACGGAGCGCCAGATCCTTGCTAGCGCAGCGACACCGTGTCCTCACATTTTTAATTATTAACAATATAGATTATTTAAATTAAGTTAAAGTTTTATCTGTATAACATCGTAAAGATATTTTGCTGCATTTCATCTTAAAAATGATATCGTCATCATATGTAAATATGCTCTTTATAAAGTGGCTCTGGTTGTGCAATATTATAACTGTATCGCAAGTTTACAGTGAGATAATTGTATTTATAAGTACAAACAGTTCTACAAGGAGCACTTGATGGACTGATTGAGTGCGCTTATAGTTCTTGGGATGAAACTGTTTCTGAACTGCAAGGTCCATACAGGAAAGGCTTTGAAGTGTTTGCCGTGTAAGAGCAGTTCAAATAGGCAACATGGCTGAGGCAGTGTGTACTTAATGCTGTATACCAATAATTCTCTGCTGTAGATCTGTGATTCCCCACTCAGATATAGTGATATAAATACTCTGAGTGGTGCAGTGAGAGTAATATGGAAAAAGATGCATTAAACTAATAAACAATATGCAGTTAGTTTCAGTGTATATGATAAAACTGCGTCAGGGATGTGGATCTAAAAAAGAAAGGGTAACCACACAGGAACAGCAGCATTGCTTTGACACTGGGTGCCGCCAGTCTGCAAAACCAAGCAGAGTACTTGCGTACACCAGGGTTGCAGCTACCGTGGAAATGTGTGTGGCTTTATGCCAAGTTTAGGTTTTATACATCGCGATTTGAGCATGGAAACGTTCGTACGTAACATTTTTGTGCATACGCACTGTTTATACATGAGGCCCCTGGAGACCTCCACCAACTGGCTGCCTACAAACTCCAGGATTTTCTATAGTGGAGATTGTGCTGGTTGTCCAATCCAATGAGAGAATCTTTCCGTCTGATGATTCCAATGTCCCTTTATCTGAGATGACATTTCCATATACAGCAGAGCAGCCTGGCAGTAGGGCAGTGGCACCAAGTGCCACATCCATATACTGAGAAGAGAAACAGAATAGAGAAGGGTTAGTAACGGTTTAAAATATTGTGATATTATATTTCTGTATAAATGACTAACAAACAGAAATGCAGTAAGCACAGCTAATCAGCAGCTCTAGTAAGGGTATGCTAGACTAAAGCATTAAGTCTTCAGCCTGGATTTAAAAGTTGAGACTCAGGGGGCATTTATTATAGCAGCAGGCAGATCATTTCACAGCTTTGGGGCCCTGTAACAATAAGCTTGACCTCCCACTGTTATTTTATTAATCCTTGGAATCTTAAGTAGGCCGGCATCTTGTGATCTCAATGAGCGCTCTGGTATGTAAATAATGATAAACTCAGATAAGTAAGCAGGACCTTGGCAATTTATGGTTTTATAAGTTAAATTGAGGATTTGGAAACAAGACCTAAACTTAACTAGGTGTCAGCTCAAGTACTTAAGAATTGGAGTTATTTGTTTGTATTTTCAGGTTCATGTAATAATTATTGCAGCAGCATTTTGAATTAATTGAAAGATACATAAAGAATGATTTGAACAGCCTGTGAATAAATCATGGTAGTCAATCCTACTAGAAAGAAATGCATTAATTAATCATTATTACTGCTATTATATATTTCTTTATCTTAATTTATCCAAGTTGACATGGGAAATGAGGAAAAACACAATTGTTTATAACTGAGGTGTGTTTACTGATTTGCTGGAGTCATTTGGAAGCAGGAATAGAACCCGACACATTAGATCCATTGGCATAGCAACTTTCTAATTATAACCTTATCTTCATTTATAGACTTAGTTTATTATTTCTGCATTAAAGTTAACATATAGATATAGTGAGCAAAATCATAAGGCACTAAAGTTTGTGAAAATTAAGAACAAAATATTCCATTCTCTGAATTGTCACTGATTCCTTATTCCTGATTACATAGTTGACTAGTAAAGAAGTGAACTGTCCTTCCTCCTTTTCTCTTTACTCTGTACACCTTCAACCATAAATATAACACCAGGTCATGTCACATGCAGAAATTCAAAGATGATTCTACACTTGTGGGGTATATTGATAAGGTGGATGAGACAGAGTATAGGAGGTCAGAACTTTGTTTCTAGGGGTAGAAAGAATTGTCTGCATCTTAACATCAGCAAAACCAAGCAACTTGTTATTTCCTTTCACCACAACAAAGAACCTCTGTGTCCAGTCACTATTCAAGGAATGGATGTAGAGGTGGTCCACTAGGTCCACTTTAATGACAGGGTGGATTGGACGTGGAACACAGAGAAGCTATATAAGAAAGGGCAGAGCAGGCTCTTTGTCCTTAGGAGACTGTGTTCCTTTAATGTGGGAAGTGACATCCTTCACATCTTCTATAACTCTGTGATGGCCAGTGTGATTTTCTGTGCTGTGGTGTGCTGGATTGGTAACATCACTTCAAGAAAGGCCCACCGAATCAACAAGCTAATTAAATGGGCAAGTTCAGTTATAGAACACACTCTGGACCCCATAGAGGTAGTAGCAAAGGAGATAATTAAAACAAAACTGAGTGACATTATGAATAATGCTGCACATCCTCTCGCTGCACATCCTCTCTCTGACACACTAACACTGAGGACTTTTAGCCAATGAATTATTCAGCAGATGTGTGTCAAGAAATGCTACTGGGGTTCCTTTATACCAACAGCAGTATACCTGCATAATGCCTCACTGTGACTATAAACTGCCTAATCAGAAGTTCTCTTTCTTTTTAATTTTCTTTCTTTTTAGTCATTCTGGTGTATGTTTAGACTGTAATTTGTGTGTTTATAAATGTATTTATCTATCTATTTATATATTTATTTATTGAAAGAGCATCTGCAAATCTATAAAAAGCCAAACTTCCCCTGGAGGAAAATAAAGTTCTATCTATTGTGAGAAGCAGCCCGGACACAGACAGATGGACATCGTATTTGCACCCAACACATGTTTATTATATACAATATTTACAGAAAGTCAAGCACAAACCCAGTGCCTTCAGCACCAATCCCCCAAAGTCCAGGCCTCTCTCTCCAGTGCCTGCCTTCTTCAGGCCGCCTCCACTCCTCTCCAACAAGACTCTTGTCCACCTCCGCCTGACTCCAGTCACTGTCTGAAGGGAGGCGGTCCCTTTTATGCACACCCGGATGGGCTCCAGGTGCTCCCCGACACTCCTCCGCCGACATTCCCCTGTGTGGCAGAAGTGCCGGCTGCACACCAGGAAGGAATCCGGGTGTCCCCGTTCTTCTTCCCCCCAGCACTTCCGGGTGTGGCAGAAGTGCTGAGGTCCAAGGCTCTCTAGGCACTGGGGCGCCCCCTGGCGGTGACCACGGGCCCCTACAGGGTTGGGCTTCCAAGCCCTGCACCCGTGGTCCCCAACACAACCAGGGCAGTCACCCCCTCGTGGTCCCGGCTGGGTACCACCCCCAGTGGCCTGCCACACTATCTATCTATCTATCTATCTATCTATCTATCTATCTATCTATCTATCTATCTATCTATTGAGTGAAAACAATTATGATTTAGTTTTTTGAGTACTAGTTTATTTTTTCTATGAGGATTATGTTTTTCAATTCTCTAGTTTCATCAACATCATCCAGCTGTCCCAGTTACAGGGTACATTCAGAGATATTCAAGTGGATGAGCCAAGGAACACTACTGTTACCTTTTATCTTTGCCCTGTATACCTTGACTATTAATATAACATTACATCATGTTACTTGCAGAATTTTTTAGATGATTCTAAATTAGTGGAGAAATTTGTATCTTGTTTGCAGGAGAATTATCTGCAATTTAAAATGAGAAAACCTAAGGAACTGGATGTTGCCTTTCTTCACATCAAGGAAATTTAATGGCCGGTCACTATTCACAATGAGGATATAAAGGTAGTGTACAACATCCACAATATCTTGCACTGGTCCACTAACACGGATGTGCTATGTAAGAAAGGGTAGACTTATTTTTTAGGATCTGTGTTTTTTCTTTGTTGGTAGTAACATCCTTTATAAGCTTTATATATCTATATGTTCAGCAATTCTGTGGTAGCCAGCCTGACTTTCTATGCTGTGGTTTGCACTTCAAGAGGTGCTCTGTAAACAGCAAGGAGCCAAAGAGTTCAGGCTCAATAACAGGATGCACTTTTGATCTGCTAAAGGTAGTAGCAGAGGAAAGAATGACAAAAAATAATTGCCATTATAAATAATGCTTCCCATTTCCCCTATGACACACTGTCAGCGAGTACTTTTAGTCAGAAAGTACTATGGAGCTCCTTCATGCCGAAGGCAATATGCCTCTATAATACCTAACTGTGACTTCTTTCTTTTTCTTGAACCAAGCCAGAATATTAATTTATCTTTGTGCAGAATTTCTAATGTATTGGGGTTCTGGGATGTTCAAGCTTCTGTAATGCATAAAGTTGCCCTTGGACACCAATAAACTGTAAAGCAGGTAAATATGCATTTCATGTAATTTCCTCTCCAGGTCAATAAACATCAATATACAGTATATACGGTTTATATCTATTAAACTGCACGCAACTATAGTGTGTAAGATTTATAATATAACATAATTTCTATATTATATAGTTTATATCTTAGCTATACACCATATAATTTATAATATCACATTGATTTCTTTTTACCTGGATACTCTTTGCAAATATTGCTTTTCCAAACTGAATTTTAAATCAGTCAAACTTGTCAGTCTTGTCTTTTAGCAGAAACATCTGTAATAACTATAATATGTTCCTTGTTTATGTCATTTAATCAGTTTTTGTCAGTTGTCTGTTCCAGAAAGTGAGATTAGATTACCCTGCATCTCAGAGCAAATTCCAATTTGCTATAGTGTGATTTTGCACCAGCAGGTTAGCCAGTACCAGAACAAAGGATTTCACTTGGCACACACAATCCTAGATAGTTTGATTTGTGGCATAATTTACATTGAGCATTGAACAGCCGATCAACCATGGGTTTCAAGACTGAGAAACAGAGGGAACAACCTTCATGACAGCACAACAAGAGGTGCTCTTGACAATGCATAAAGATTATCTGCATATCCTCCAAAATGAGGGGCAAAATAAAAAATAAAGCATTCTTTGAAACAAGAAAAAATATATATATGCAAGATAAATATATTAAAGGAATTATAAAGAAATACTAGGGGGCTTTGCCCCATACTCGCTTTGCTTGCCCACCCCCAATCCCCCCCCAATGGGGGGCACGCTTCACGCTCGCCACTTCACGTCTCTGCCGCTCGCATTGTAAAGGGGGGGCTGAACGCACGCTAAGGAGATACGGATGGATCAGCTGCTGCTACCGAGCTGCGTGTTCTGCATGTCTCACTGCACATCGATTATTTAAAAGCCTGTACAGAAGCTGCTGTTGCCACGCTGCGTGATCTGCATGTTGCGCTGCACATCGATCATTTTAAAGCCTGTACAGAAGCTGCTGCTGCCATGCTGCGTGATCTGCATGTCGCGCTGCACATCGATCATTTAAAAGCCTGTACAGAAGCTGCTGCCTCCGTGCTGCGTGATCTGCATGTCACGCTGCGCGACAATCATCTAAAAGCCTGAACAGCAGCTGTCCTTTAAGTCAGCAGCTGCTGCTGCCGTGCTGCATGATCTGCATGTTGTGCTGCACGACGATCATTTAAAAGCCTGTGCAGCCGCTGTCCTTTTGTCTCACTTCCTTGTCTCGTGGGACGTTAAAGTGTCTCCGAGAAATTGTTTGTAAATAGGGCGTGACGTGCAAGTAGTCTCATGGGACTTCAAAGTGTCTCTACGAGATGATCACGTCTCGACCCAAAATTTTTTTATATAATAGATAGATATGCAGTACATACGGTATAAAAGGACTTTAAAAAAGTCCTAAATTCCCATCCCAGTCCCATTTTCACATTTCTTTATTACTATGCCAAATACTATCAATTTGAGACAATATTTTGTAGCACCTTAGTGAAATATGTGTGCTTTTGTGTGCAAGTTGGTCAGACATGGAGATGTTTCTGAAGTATAAGGCAAATGTCAGTATGGTAAATTAAAAATTTAATTAATGAATTAAAACAATTCATTAAATATAGATGGGTGGCACAGTGGCGCAGTGGTAGCGCTGCTGCCTCGCAGTAAGGAGACCTGGGTTCGCTTCCTGGGTCCTCCCTGCGTGGAGTTTGCATGTTTTCCCTGTTTCTGTTTGGGTTTCCTCCGGGTGCTTCGGTTTCCTCCACACAGTCCAAAGACATGCAGGTTAGGTGCATTGGCAATCCTAAATTGTTCCTAGTGTGTGCTTGGTGTATGAGTATATGTGTGTGTGCCCTGCGGTGGGCTGGCACCCTGCCCAGGGTTTGTTCCTGCCTTGCGCCCTGTGTTGGCTGGGATTGGCTCCAGCAGACCCCTGTGACCCTGTGTTAGGATATAGCAGGTTGGATAATGGATGGATTAAATATAGATTTATCAGGTGAGGTAATGAACCTGAGCCAAAAGCCCAGTGTGTTGAACATGGACTGACACACTTTAACACAGTGCTAAAACACTCAAAACTGAAGTGACATCTCCAAATGAAGCAACTCAGACTTTTCACAAAGCCAGTGGAGTACATTCAAAATGAAGGACCACAACTTCAGAAACAGGCGATTGTTTCTTTAACAGCATATTCTGCTTGTGCTTTGAAGGTGAGCAATCTGGTAGCTAGGCATGTAGCACATAGTAAGAAAGCTTTCACTATCGTCAAAGAATTGGTGCTGCCAGCAGCCATTGATATGTGCTGGGAAATGATTGGAGAGGCTGCTGCAAAAAAATCTATTGACAATACCACTCTCAAATGACACTCTAAGTAGGCGAAATGCTGAAAGGGGCTCAGATTAACTCTAAAAGAAAATTTTCCTCTTCATCATCATTAAAAAAAAATGAACTGCCTTTCCAGCTTGCCAATTCTGCAGACTGTCAAAACAGAACATAGGGCTTCCTTCTAATTTTGTGAAGTTGTCACTTACATATGTAGAATAATTTTTTCAGGTCTACTTGCTGATCCCAATTCTTTTTTTTAGGATTGTTAAACTGAATCTGTTGTTCACATTTCAAGCATTGCAGAGTCCTTTCTGTACTTGCAAAAGACTAAAAGATGCCACTCTCAAAGTGGAGGTAGATGTGATGACAAAAGACGCAATGAAATGAGGCCATCAGAGTGTTGTGTTACAGCCAAGGATTTTTCTGTGACCTGTATTTATTTTTTGTTTTCTGTTTTTTTTTTTTTAATTTTGTATTAATATTTTTCATGTTTTTATGTAACTTTCGTTATTTTCTTGTATGATTTGGTGTACTGTAATTTTAAAATTGCTACTTTGTGGGTGGAACACCAGGAGGCAAGGCCACTCTGATTTCACTATGGCTTGGTCCTCCCTCAAGCTTTATAAATCAACTAGACAGGAGGATTGAGGACTGGTGTGGTGAGTTTGTTAGGAGTCTTTATATCAGTATTGTTTCATTTCTGATTTCTGGTTAATGGACTTTGTCTCTTCTGTCATTGGATTTTGCTTGTGGATTGTATTTTGAGATTTGGTTGATATTAATTGCATTTTTTTGACAACTCTCTCTTTTGTTGCCATTGTTCACTATTTTTTCATTTTTCTATTTTTTGCAATAAACTCTTTATTTATAAAGATTACAGCTTGGATTGCCAGAGTTTTCTATGGTTTCTTTCCCTTGTGTGGCATTTTCATTGAGTTTGGACTTAGGGGAAATTTTGAACATCTAAAGCCATCTCCCTATTTTTAGGTCTCTGTGTGCCACAGCCCGCTGATTGCAGTTATGGTCAGACCATGTTGGAGTGAGCGTCTTCTATGCAGGCCAGTCAAGGTCCTGGTCTAGTTTTGGAGGCCTCATTTCTCCTTTTGCTATTTCCCTGACACAGCAGGACTAAAGTGACATTGCTTGACAATTATTCTGTGTTCTGTGGGCCCTGTTTTGCACAAACCATAATGATTTGTACAGTGAGGATAGTTATGCGTGTTTACTTCACACTTTTAACACAGACAGTATTCCGCCATTAACAACAAACAGTACATATTTATTAAACTGTGAGAAAGAGTGTTTTTAAACAAATGCATTTTAAAACTTAACTGTAGTCTTGAGTATGCTGGAAATTATGCAAGTTGTAGCAAAGTAATTTATTGAGCCCAATGAGAAGACAAAATGACAAATGTAGCTGATAATTACAAATTCAGTGATAGAAAACTCAGATACAAACATAAAACAGTTTCAATCCTTCAAAGCCAAATTAAGAATATTCCTGCCTCTCTAAATTAAGTGTCTGATAAGCAAGGCCAAAGCACAACAGATGGCACTGATAATGAGCTCTCATCAGCCCAGTGGAACTGTTAGAGAGCTCCAGCATTGCATTGCACTGAAACGCTTCACAGAGCTTCTGGTAAATACCCTTTAGGGATTTCCTCTTGTCGTCATTTGGTTTAATGCTGTATTCATGCTTAATTTTGATATTGTAAGAGTAGCAGGAGCTTAGAAAATCCTTGCAGCATATATTATATGTTAAGACGTTACTCTGGCCAAGTATGTTTATTAAAATATGAAAGCATTTGTAAAATTCAGGCATAAAAGAGAGTAATATAGCTAAAAACAACACCACAGATTGCTGTCTCATTTGTTTAATTTACTGATGAATGAAGAGAATAAGGCCTAAAGCAAAAAAAAAGCAAATACCAAGCACCATTTTTATCTTTTAATCCTGTTCAAATAACAGTTGAGCATGTATGAGCTCAACAACTATGGCATACAGTATACATCATTATATAAATTTTCACTCAGCCTTCAAAATAGTGAAAGGTTAGTGTCAGATGACCTCCAGTGTCCAGCAGTTTGGCATGAGGCAAGTAAAGACAGCGAATAATCAGAGATGCTGGAATCATCAGCTTTGTAAGTCTTAACAGAATTTTGAAGATAATATGATATTGCACTGTAAGCCAGTGAAGCTGAGGCAGTTGAGAGGTGTTGTGTTAACTGGGTTTGGTCAGCGGCAGTTGTAACAAGAATGAGTCTTCAGACATTACAAAGGTTTGGGGCAGCTACCCGTATATTATATCCCAGCTGCAAAAGTTTAAAATAATTAAACAGAGATGTTCACAAGACTGAGTCCAACACAGAACTGAATATTTGGAGGTAAGATGGCGGTTTTAAGGGCTGGGGAAGGAAATGATGTCATCTATGCCGGAACCGGAAGTGATGTCATCCGATGTGTCAGACCAGGAAGTGACGTCATCAGAGGTTCCGGATGTGATGTCATCAGAGGTGCTGAAACCTGGCGAGATTTCCCAGGAATGGTCTGCAAGAAACTGAGAGAGACAGTCAGCACACTCTGCCACCCCTTGGTCTGGTGTAGTATTCCATTTACTCAGGCCCTTTAGATGTCTCCTACTCGCAAGTATGTGGCACAGTATAACACTGGCACATTTAGATATTGTCCAAAGAAATGTAATAATCAGCAGGTTTGCAGCAGGGCTTTATATGGACCCCCTAAGCTCAATAGGGAGTTTAGGTATTGTGTCTAGTGCATCTTGTCTGAAAAAGGGACCTGAGTTACCTCAAAAGCTTGCATTTTGTAATCTTTTTAGACAGCCAATAAAAAGTGTCATTTTTCTTAACTTCACACCACAAGGTACTATATACAGTTTTGGTCTCCGGGCTATAAAAAGGACATAGCAGTGCTAGAAAAAGTACACAGAAAAATGACTAGGCTGATTCCAGGGCTACAGGGGATTAAGAAGATTAAGAGGTGACGTGATTAAAATGTTTAAAATGATGAAGTGAATTAGCGAGGGGTTGAGACTTTTACTTTAAAATGAGTTCATGAAGAACACAGGGACACAGTTTGAAACTTGTTAATGGGTAAATTTCTAATGACTGTATGAATATATGATTATCTTGTGAGGGTGACATCATTAGTAACATCCTAGGCTTAAAATATCTCATGCATTAGTACCATATTCTGAGTAAGTGTTGAACCTAGGATTTCTGCTTAGTTGACCGAAATTACTGTAGTAGTGACTAGTGCACAAAGCAAGCATACAGAGACAGTGAAATTAATTAAATTATTAGATGAATAGACAAATTATAAACTTGGCTTATATTGATATTTTTCCAATATATTTTTCCTCTTCATGACTAGCAAAGATTGTTGTTATGCTATTTAGGATGGCTACACTCAGCTTTAGGCCCAAAAGCTTTTAAATAATGAATATTCAAACAATCTTTGGTGCTTTGGTTGAGGAAATGTGTTTGTTAGCTCTGGTATTTCACCTTTTGCTCAATTTTCAGGTTTATTCACTAGTTAGTTTCTTTACCGTTAACAAACCTTTGTATGTTTAAATGTTTAGATAGGCGGCTTCTTTCACTTTTTATTTCCTGGTCTGTTCTTCATTTTCTTTCCCAAGTATGCACTTTTCTCATCACAACATATACAACATGAACCACTTCATTTCTTTCTGATTCCTCCCAAGCCTCACAGTATGCAAATCCACAAAGCAGCAGTAAAGCAGAAAATTACGCAGCGCCATAATCCTCTGTGCTTTAGATCTGTGAATAATTTAAGTATGTAATGTCAGATGGCTACCTGAACTGACCTGATAGCATCTTGTTTAACATTTTAATACTTACTAATATATTTTCTTAATGTCTTTGTAGTGAGACAAGACTTGTCTAAAAGAAAATAAACAGCAGAGTGTAACATACTGCCAACTGTAAAGAAAATAAGCTACTTTATAAAAAAAAAAGTATTGTGTAGCTTTATGTATCATTTAGTACAGTATGTAGATACTATATTGTCTTTTTGTAAGTATGCATTTGATTGGGTATGTTGCATAGATGAGACCTTAAATTTTAATCAATATTTTAAAATAGTAGTGGATAAATGGATCAATGTTTGGCTAGTATATGAGCTATAACTCAAGTAACTAGGCCTGATGTTATTATAGGTTCTAGCCCTCATAGCTCTAGTTATTCCACGAGAATATGATGATATTGTTGAGTTGGTCTTCGAATTACTTGGTATGTTGTTCAATATATTGTACGTTATCTATAGTTCTGCTTGAAAGAAAAGAATATTTTCTAAATTGTATCAGCTGTTATCCTGAAATAATAAATGTAGGTTAGAGAAAGCAAGCTGTCCCAATTAGGGTTAACTAGTATACAAGTTATAGCTCAGGTATGAGTGAAACATCCATCACCAAACCTGATTAATTCAATAAACGATCACAAATATAGAGCCTGTTCAAGCAGCATATGGTAGGGACCAAACCTGGAAGGAGCACAGGTACAGTCAAGAGTACAACTAGAATTGCATTTTCCAGTTAACACACTCTCTCTCATTCTCTCTCAGCCCTTTCTCCTTCTTTTAGTCTTATTTGGCTTAAATTATTACCCCTTGTTTTTAAACATTTTAAATCAAGTGTGTCCTGTTTTCTTACTGGAACGTTTTCATGGTTTGACTCAATTTCCAAATTCCCCAGCTGTTCTGATAATCTGTCAACAAGGCAATAAGTTCACAAATTCAACTATGTCAAATTTAATGTCATGTACTTTATACCATCTTCTTTGGCCATTCAACAGACACATTTAATTTAGCTGAATTTTGCTATTTTTCTCTTTTTTCTTTTTTTAACATTTTATTGAATTTATTAAAATCAAATAACATTCCATACAAGCAAATCAGGTTTTACAAAACTAGGTTTGAATGTCAGTAATAAGCATGCTTATTCAGAAAATGCACTAGGGAGGGATGAAAAAAAATTCTTTAAGTAAAACAATCAAAAGAACAACAAAGACAACATGGTCTTGACTTCCCTTCAACTTTAGTGGCAAAACTCATTGATTTGTGGAAACACTAAATACTTCCACATTCCCCCAGATATCGGCTTCTCTTATCCCCAACTGCAGCATCCTAACTGCCACTGACCCTTCATCACAACTCACTCCCCCACCTCCAGTGTCAATATCCACTAGTATGGTGGACAGATTATAACTCATCTAGGGTTTTACTTCTGGGATTCTTTTCCTGGGTTGGAGATTTCCCATAAACTTTAGGATGCCACCACTGTAACACACTCTAGCAATCTAATTATTTCCCTGTACCCCTGAGCACAAATATAAAGGCTGCACCTGGGCTCCGTGCCTTTGTCCATGCAAACCGTAACCCCAGAGTTACCATTTGTGGGTTCTTTGTTATCACCTGGTATTCTTCCTTGTGTTTTGCCTTTTAAACAGAGTGGGCCCTAGGCTAGTAACTATACATAATAAGAATACTGTCCCCCAATAAAAGTTCATTCAGGCCAGACTAATGTGGATGTCTTGGTTCACACCAGTTTGTTGGGATCTGGCACCAACCCATTTTCTGCTTTAAACACTTCAGAGTGAAGTTGGGGAACCCTTAAAAATACACTAACTGGATAACTGCTGTGGTATTGCCAATATTTTTTTCTGTTAATTAACATTCCTAAGCTGATCTGTGAGTTTCTAAATTTCAAAATGTCTTACATTTTTAAATAAACTCAATAAAGGACCCCACTAGCTCTAAGATTTCAAAGCAGTAGTTTATACTTTGGCAGTAAATAACATGCCAGGAACAGGCAGGGTTTCTAGAGGAAGCCTATTTTCTTTAATCAATGAGTTTTTCTTTGATTATTAATCATCCTCATTATCATTTATTATATAGATGGGTTTATCACTAATAAATGTGTTGCTTTTGCTGTTTTGGTAAAAAGTAATTTTTTTTATCATTTTAACAAACACAAAGATTTCCATCTACAAGAGTAAAAGCTGAACCTAAAAGTTTTATGAGCTTTTACAAAGAAAACAAATCATGTTGGAATGCCGAGTCATGACTTTTGAACTGCAGATATATCAAAAACAATAAAAACATGTCAAGAGGATGTGCCTGTGAATCAGAGATCCAGGATATAAACGGCTACAAACACATTTTCATGGAAACACATGAATAAACAAAATCCCACCTAAAGGAAAAAGTACAAAATCCTGTTACCTATTTTACGTGGAACTCAAAATATGAAATTGAAAAGCCAATTTAGGACTGTGTTTTTAGTCAATATAAACAACACAAGGAGATACATTTTGAAAATCTATCAAAAGGTTAAATAACAACAAGTATGCTAGATTTGAACTGTGTTCATTTTGTACTTGGCTACAAAGACGCAACATTTTTCAGATAACACTGCACTTCTAATGTAGATGCCACTTTGTTCGGACTAGAAATCTACTGAGATTTGTTCATTAAGCTTATAAAAAAAATCAATATTAGATACAAAATAAAACAGTCTTAAGAATCTTTATATTGACAGAAGGCGTTTGCTAATGGGTAGGATTATTATTACTGAAATGAAAAAGAATCAATTAGTCATGACTCTTATGAAATAATAAAAGATTTTTTCAACTACTGAATCCTAAACTTTCATATTTAAAATGGTATAAAACTCAAATAAACAAAATACATGATCACTTCTGCAGTCTTGTTCTGAACAGTGAGTGTAAATACTCTCCTGTACAATTTTTTTTTTGCCAGCCTCTATTGTCATGATTGTTATGTTACATAAATGATCAAACATACAGTAAATACAATCGATATATTATAAATAAAATAGAAACACAGCTCTGCTTCATTTTAAACAATACAAACACCAGAAAGTAAAAATATATATAAAATTTCAATGATGTGCAGTGAAAACACCTTAGATAATGTCTGAATTTTGTCTACATTTCATACGGCATAATCTGTAGCTCAAGACAGAAGTTGTGTAGGAAGTAGGATAAAAATAGTCAAAGGCACAGAAAATGGTATGAAAAGACAACTTCAAATAAAGGATAAAAATTTGCACAGTTAAAAAAGCACAACAAACAAATATCTCTTTACTTACCATACTGTATATTTCTTGCACAATAGTGAACTAATCATTTTATGGGACAGTGTAATTTTATATATTGGAAAAATATCAATATTAGCCATGTTTGTAGTTTGTCTATCCATCTAATATTTTAATGGTTTGAAGTTTTCCATTATATGCTCTCAATAAGGAATTGCAGGTCCTGTTATCACTGAGCGAAAAGCAGAAACCACCTTGGATTGGACACCAGCCATACTCTTACATTCACATGTTCAACACAGTCACACACACTCAGTTTGATCCACTAATTAACAAAACCTGACTGTGTCTGGGGTCCCAAAACAGAACCACTATGCCTTAGATTTGCAAACTCCACACAGAAAGTTACACACTAATCATTTAGTACAAACCCAGTTGCTCTGCAGCCATGAATGTGTTTTTTCCCACCAATAATTCACATCTATTCAGTTTCATTTAATAAATATTAATTAATAAGATCTTTAAGAATAGTAAAAGTATACAAGTTGACCCAGATTTGCTTTATAATATTTCACTGCAGTAGATTGACAGCATTAATAAGTAATAGTAAAGCTTTTCCTTAAGCTCAACTGTGCAGTCGCTCATTGCCTCTTTAGATCACCTTATAATATTAATGAATGATTAAAAAGGAAATGTGAGCTATTTCTGGCCTGCATAACTGAACTGCTTCATCTAATGGAAAAAATTACTTTCGGCCAAAGCTGATCGGAAGGACATGACGTAACATACAGGGCAAATGACTAAAAATGACATCAGGTTAATGAAAACATCAGCACCGCACAACAATTATTCAAAATAGGAATGTAATTAGAAACAAAAGATTTCTATTAACCAATGTTTAGAATATTTAAAAAACATGGAAAGAAGATGGATGGATGAAAAATACTTTTCATGTACAGTAAATGTATTCAAAGGTAAATTGTTAACCAGGGTAAAAGAAAAGTTAAAAACTCTAGAAAAATATGTAATTTAGCTTATATTTTACTATAATATAAACTTAAACATCCAAATCAACTGCAGAATTGATCATCTGTTTATTCAGTAAAGGAAATAAAAAAATAATAAAAATAATTTTTTTCATTATGATGATTATTAATTAGAGATGTTAATCATCATGGTCAATGAAGAATGTTCAATTTAATGTAAGCATTGGGTTTCAATGGCCCCTTTAGAGGATTATGTATTTACTAGTCTAAGAGGGGTTTAAATCTAAGTAATCAACATAGACCTCAGTGTTAACGTTTGCAGTGCAGCATCTTTTGGAATGTATTTTAGTATGCATGTAGTAACAAAATGCATGGGACCTGTCATTCCAACAGATGGCATATCATAAACATTTGTAGTAATAAAATGCATCCCTACAAATGTTTGTGATGTACCATTTGTTGGAATGGCAAATGCAATGTCTATGTCTTGGTTATATGCCATTTGGTATGAGATTTGTAAAAACAGTGTTAATGTTTATGATGAATGTGCTGAAATGACAGAGACATAGCAAGTGGACAGACACACAGATACTTATCCTTTTATTAAGGTGGATTAGCCACATTACCTGTCGACAGGTAATAGAATAAGTTTAAAAATACCTGATACCTCTTTCCCTAAGTGTACTTTCAGTGACTTAGATTGGTATCTTCATGCATCTGTACCTCTGTTACCCAGCGCTCCTTCTGTTGAATGCATTCTTATAAAGTCTTCTTCTCAAACTCTGCCATTTTGAGGCCCCTTGCTTGCCTCATCTCTGGTTTTATACTCCTGATCTTTGAAGGCGACTCTCAGAATGCCTACTACACCATTATACCTCATCATGTATTTCACACTCATACTCCCTCTTTTGAGGAAGTGGCCAATCATATCAAAGCCATACTGACCAATCAGATTGCTTGGAGGAACCAGACACACTCACAGACCTTAATTGTATTATATAGTAAATATTATTCAAGCACCAAAAAAGATAACTGCCAATGCTATAGTACAAATCTATTATCACCCATTTTGTGGTAAATTAATAAATTCATGCATATAAAATGAAAAGCTGTTAAAACTACAGACTCTGCCCCGTTCTTTGCACTTTGCCTCATTTGTTTGAACTGCTTTGCAATGCTTGATATGACAAAGGGTGATCAATCAAGGGGATGATATCAGGAAATAAAGCATCAGGCACAACAGACAAAAACAGAAATGGACTTAGCAAGAATAAAAGAGCACAGAGGTGAGGATACTCTAGACAATCTTAAATCTGAACTGAAAAAAGAACACACAATAGAAAGGCAAGGAAGTAGTCTGTAAACTAAAGTCTTCTTGGAAGTGCTTTTCAGCTTCCTTGTTCTGAAGAAAAGGAACATGCCTTGGAGGCAGAGCAGAGCGGTGACCAGGTCTAGAACAGATAGGATCTCAGAATTGCTAGGAGTCAGAAAGGGAATTGAATAACCAAACCAAAACACTAAGCTAAATCAAAGTAAAAAGTAAAAAAGAGAAAACAAAACAAATGTCCTTTCACTATCTTGTTTTAAATTGCTCCAAACAGGAAAAAAAAACACTTCCAAGTACTATGCAAGCAGCAGACTCTTTTTACAGAAGCTGGTCATTTATGTGAATGATGAATGGTGTAAAAGGGAGCATATTACTGTTAAAGCTACAGTTTGTAATTCAGACATTGAAATTCTGTCTATCCAGTTTGCACATTATTTGCACAGGAGAAATGATTCATTCTGTAAACAACACTTTAATGACGACTCATCCTGACCATGCAGTTGTAATATGTGTTTACTTCAACCATGTGATTTTGGAAGGTATAATGACAAACTTTCATCAGTGTGTGTCAGGTTCTACTTGAGGAAACAAGGTGGACCATCTCTATTTAAATGTTATAGATGCCTTTAAATGTAAACTTCTGGCACATCTGGACAGATATCTTCACAACCTAATTCATCTAATGACAAACTTTCATCAGTGTGTGTCAGGTTCTACTTGAGGAAATAAGCTGGACCAACTCTATTTAAATGTTAAAGATGCCTTTAAATGTAAACTTCTGGCACATTTGGACAGATATCTCCACAACCTAATTCATCTTATTCTCAGCTTCAAGCCTATTATTAGATGGCAACCTGCTACCACCAGAACAGTGAGGAACAGGAGCTTAGAAGCTGAAATGGTTCTAAATGACTGCTTCCAAAAAACAGACAAATAATGTGTGAGTCACATGGGGACCAAGTGCAGAGACAACTGAGAAAGCTGCACTCTGGAAAAGCCATGGGACTAGACAGAGCCAATCCTTGAATACTTAAGGCCTGTGGTGACCAACTTTGTGGTATCATCTGTCACCTATTCAGTCTTTTCTTGAGGCTCCAGAAAGTGCCGCTGCTGTAGAAAACATCCTGCATTGTTCCTGTTCCAAAGAAGGCAGGCGCCTCGTCACCTAGTGACTACAAACCAGTGACAAGTCTCACCTCATGGAGACCTTTGAGAGGACTGTTCTGGACTATATGAGTCCTCTTCTGGCAGCAATGAGGATTATATTTTTTGATTTCCCTAGTGCCTTCATTACCTTCCAACCATCCCTGTTAAGGGGTAGGTTCAGAGATATGAAGGTAGATGAGCCTATGGTGTCCTGGACAATGGTCTAGCTGTCCAGCTGTGTTACAGCAGGGTCCATGGCGATTGTGTCATTTTAAATAAATAAATATGATTTCAGGTTTGAGCTATAGATATGTTTGGTAGTATGGAGGAGCAAATCTGGAGTGTGAATTGAAGTGATCTTCTGAGCATGCATTCATGTGCAGGCACACATAATTCAGGTGATTTCTTCATTATGTCTTCAGAGATGAAAATCAGCACCAGCACACCTGCATTCTTTGAAAGGGTATAAAGAAGCCTGAGCAGGAAACAGAGTGGAGAACGGAACAGAACAAGAGAAGGACCGTGAGTGAGAAGGCAGTATCGTGTACTGAACCATGAGTGAGAAGGCAGTATCATGCTTGAGCCAGTATGAGAGAAAAGAGGCACAGCAGTTGGTAGTCCTTCAAAGGAACAAGCGTTAAGCACTCCACGGGTGGATCATCCCTTGCTGAATAATTATAGCGGAGTGGGGTACAATTTTAGTAATGCCCTCCTAGGGATCCTGAATACTCATTTTGCAGACACCTACAGAGGCAATTGGGACAGATACGGAAGTGGGGATCGCAGCTACTGACGTCTTCACTGGATACAGGACTGTTTCCGTGAGCGGGGGAGACAATGGAAGAAGGCAAGCTGGGCTCAGAAGGAGAAATAGAGAGAGAACAGTAAGTACTCAATGCCTGCATGGTTTTATTCTGGTTTTATTATTTGATTAATTCTTGGGCTTTAACTCATGGACAAATACTGGTTTTATGGATTATTTGTTTATGTGGCGCAGTGGTAGTGCTGCTGCTTTGCAGGAAGGAGACTGTGGAAGATTGTGGGTTTGCTTCCCGGTTCCTCCCTATGTGGATAGCGCTTTGAGTACTGAGAAAAGCGCTATATAAATGTAATGAATTATTATTATTATTATTATTTATTGGAAGAAGCACTGCACTTTGGACACTTTATTGTTTGGTTTGTGATTAAAGCACTGAAGAACTTTTCGCATTCCTCTTGGTGACTGCGTGTGTCTCCATTTTCCAGGCTCGTCCTCAGTTTCATTATCAACAGATCCTGGTTCAAGCTGCTAGGGACATTGCAACTAACCCGAACTGTCACACTACCCTTCATTTGTACAATTAACACCATAAAAATACAATATTTGTATCTTACCAGCAAACAAAGTAATTTAAACTTTGCTTTCCCAAAAAAGGAAGAAAGAACCAGATAAAAAATATTAATAAATTAACAGTAGAATTAAAACAGAACACTGGCAATAGGTTTAAGGTAGAACATAAAAGTGACTGAACTAATTCCAGGTTGCAGAAGCACAGGACCCTTGGTGGTGTCTATAGTTATTTGTTTTTTCCATACGTTTTCATATATTTCTTTCCAAACACACAAAATTACTTTCTTTAATCCTACCATACTTTACAAATTCCTATGATTTTGTCACCTGCCAGGAAGTATGATACCAAAGATTTCTGTTTTGTAAAGAAAGATCATCACCCTTTGGCATTATCAGATACACTTTAATTTTGGTGGATTTATACTTGTGAGTGAAAATTGGTGTCTTGACTGCAATTAAGAAGGAACTTTAGCAACACGAATGTGCCTTGCTTTATTATTTATCTTTTTCAGTCTCTTGTTTGACTTTTCTCTTATATTGCCTCTTGAGATCTTTGGAGTTTCAGGTTAAATGACAAAAGATTCAGCATACTCAGGCTGCCTTTGGCAAAACAAAAAGCAACTATGTTTTCCTGCAATTCTCAAGGCTATTAGCAAAGATATGCCGCAGTTCAAAAACTTGTGAGTCTTCCTCCGCTGGTTTATATACAGTAGGTGTTACATCGTAGGTTTAGTTTGAAACATGCTGTGCCTCAAAGTAACTTGGTCAGACTCTGATAATGCTGGTAGTGTTTGCTACTTGTGGTATGTAAAACAAGAAGCAGACAAGCAACAAGATTTGGGGCACATCCATGTGACACTGGACAACACATTACCTGCCTTCTCCCAGTATGTGGACTGTAACACCCGGGGAAATAGACTATTGATTTACTGTATGCAAATGTTAAAGACGCATACAGCACCACCCCGCTGCCTGCGCTTGGGAAAGCATCATAACCTGGTTCTGCTTCAGCCTCACTACAAACCAAGAGTGAGGGAGCTACCTACCACCACACGCTCATTCAGGAAGTGGTCCCCTCAGGCAGAGCAGGCTCTCAGAGACTGCTTTGAAACTACGGACTGGGATATCCTGCAGGGATCTTATAGTGAGAACATTGAGGAGGTTGTTGTCTGCACTACTGACTACATCAACTCCTGTATGGACATTGTAGTTTCAGTAAGAACAGTACGCTGCGATGCTAACAACAAGCCATGGATTACAAGTGACATCAAGGGCCTTTTGAACCAGAAGAAAAGGGCCTTTAAAAGCGGTGATCAGCATGAGCTCAAGCGCGTGCAGAAGGAATTCCAAGGCCAGTTCAGGGCAGCAAAGGAGCAGTACAGGAGAAAGCTGGAGCAGAAGTTGCAGAATAACAGCATTAAGGAAGTGTGGGATGGGATGAAGATCATCACTGGCTGCAGCTCGAAGCAGGGTGCCACCATCGAGAGAGATGTGAAGAGAGCAAACCAAATGAACAACTTCTTTAACAGGTTTGACCACCCTAACCCATTCTCACCTCGGAGTACTGCACCCTTCACCCATCCTTCTGCTGATACCAGCATAGGAGAGACATCCCCACCCACAATTACAACAGCGCAGGTCAGCAGAGAGCTGAGGAAACTTCGTGCCAGCAAAGCAGCGGGTCCAGATGGGGTATCGCCACGACTGCTGAAGGCCTGTGCGCTGGAGCCAGGGAGTCCTCTACAGCGCATCTTCAACCTGAGCCTGGAACGGGGGAGAGTCCCGAGGCTTTGGAAAACATCTTGTATCACCCCAGTCCCAAAGGTATCACGTCCTAGTGAGCTGAATGACTTCAGGCCTGTCGCTCTGACGTCACATGTGATGAAGACCATGGAGCGGCTGCTGCTTCACCACTGGAGGCCACAGGTTTCCACGCCCTCGACCCTCTGCAGTTCGCATACCAGGAGAAGGTGGGAATGGAGGATGCCATCATCTATATGCTACACCGATCCCTCTCCCACTTGGACAGAGGCAGTGGTGCTGTAAGAATTATGTTTCTGGACTTCTCTAGCGCCTTCAACACCATCCAACCTCTGCTCCTTAGGGACAAGCTGACAGAGATGGGAGTAGATTCATACCTGGTGGCATGGATCGTGGACTGTCTTACAAACAGACCTCAGTAAGTGCGTCTCGGGAACTGCACGTCTGACATTGTGGTCAGCAACACAGGAGCGCCGCAGGGGACTGCACTCTCTCCGGTCATGTTCAGCCTATATACGTTGCACTTCCAATACAACTCGGAGTCCTACCATGTGCAAAAGTTCGCTGACGACACTGTTATCGTGGGCTGCATCAGGAGTGGGCAGGAGGAGGAGTATAGGAACCTCATCAAGGACTTTGTTAAATGGTGCGACTCAAACCACCTACACTTGAACACCAGCAAAACCAAGGAGCTGGTGGTGGATTTTAGGAGGCCTAGACCCCTACTGGACCCCGTGATCATCAGAGGTGACTGTGTGCAGAGGGTACAGACCTATAAATACCTGGGAGTGCAGCTGGATGATAAATTGGACTGGACTGCCAATACTGATTCTCTGTGCAAGAGAGGACAGAGCCGGCTATACTTCCTTAGAAGACTGGCGTCCTTCAACATCTGCAATAAGATGCTGCAGATGTTCTATCAGACGGCTGTAGTGAGTGCCCTCTTCTACGCCGTGGTGTGCTGGGGAGGCAGCATTAAGAAGAAGGACGCCTCACGCCTGGACAAACTGGTGAGGAAAGCAGGCTCTATTGTAGGCACGGAGCTGGACAGTTTAACATCCGTGGCAGAGCGACGGGCGTTCAAAAGGCTCCTATCAATTATGGAGAATCCAATGCATCCACTAAACAGTGTCATCTCCAGACAGAAGAGCAGCTTCAGCGACTGCTGTCACTGTCCTGCTCCACTGACAGACTGAGGAGATAGTTCCTCCCCCAAACTATGCGACTCTTTAATTCCACCCGGGGAGGGTAAACGTTAACATTATTCAAAGTTATTGTCTGTTATACCTGCATTTTTATTACTCTTTAATTTAATATTGGTTTTGTATCAGTATGCTGCTGCTGGAGTATGTGAATTTCCCCTTGGGATTAATAAAGTACCGTATCTATCTATCTATCAATTTATCTAAATAAAAGTGCAAAAAAAGGAATAATCATGTTACAAAGAAAGTGTAAATGTTTTTTTCAGATGGAAGACCAATGTAGAACTGATTAAAAGATGGTTGAGAAGCTGGTCATATGGGTTCCAGGCAGGAAGGGGTGGGTTCAGAACGATGTAAAACAGAAGTGCTGTCAGAGGTGGAACGGCCATCAATCTTCCCTTCTACGGAGGGAGAATGAGAGAAGGCATTGCTAACCCCATTGCAGGAGTAAATTATAAGAAGACCCAGGTTTTAATAGATATAATGAGATCTGGGATGAGAAGAAAAGAAAAAAATTCTTTTATCAGCATTCTAAGACAAAAAAAAAACTCTTTGTGTCCACAGCCCTTTAGAACAAGCTTAGTCGGAATTCTGCTGACCTTGCATTTTCACATTTTCTGTAATATCATACACCAAACAATTAAGTCCACAAGTATAATTATAGCCTTGTTATAGGTGGTTTGTTGTGCGGTGGGTGCGGCAACTCACTGTATCAGTGCATACTCCCAACATCCCTATACTGGAAATGTGCATAACACAACAGATGTTGATCTGACACACTCTTCTTACTTTGAACAAAAAGCAATCAGGAGTAGATATTAGCCAGAACAGCATGATTACCACACACATACTGTCTGAAACCAGCCTTGCCATCTCTTGCACTATAGAAAAACTAGTGACACCTAACTACTTTTCCATTTGCAGTTAACACAGAATATTTAACCACCATGAGGAGTGCCTTGCCTTGCTGCTATTTTTTTCAGTCTGGATACATATTTTATATTTTTCAATTTACATTTCATCAA
Source organism: Erpetoichthys calabaricus (assembly GCF_900747795.2). Taxonomy (NCBI): domain Eukaryota; kingdom Metazoa; phylum Chordata; class Cladistia; order Polypteriformes; family Polypteridae; genus Erpetoichthys; species Erpetoichthys calabaricus. The sequence goes on along the minus strand of NC_041402.2, from coordinate 50,015,103 downwards.
CAGGCATCAACTGCAACCAGTTAAGGAAAAGAATGTTATCCCTGCAGTTCTAACAGTGTTAGGTTTTAAGTTCTTCATTAGACACAATATTTTCATTTGAAGTAAACTTGTACTTTCCCAGCTCTGTAAAAGGTCATAAGGTAGAATGCTTTTGCTTTGGGTATTTCAAAAACTGGTGCTGATAATAGCCAGCTCTCCCCCAGCCACCCTCAACACAAATAAATGTAACTGGCCATTTCACACAATTTGTCACATGACCCTGGCAAACAAAGGCGCTGTTGCTAACAGCATGAAGAAGACAGTTAAAGAAGCAAATAAATATCTATTTCTAAGCAGCTATCTGTGCATGTCAGCCTTTTCACAAGCTCGAGTTACAGAATAAGACTGTTCCTAAGGGCCTTTCTAAGCTTTTTCCACACTGGTCTTCTGAGACATTTCCCCCTGAATTGAGCAAATGTGTATTATATATCCACATACAATACACAGCTTTGAGCCACAGAAAGATGTGCTTAGTTTTAGAAAATGTCACCAGCATTCTACTTATGGTCATCTAAAATAAAACTGAAAAGGATGTGTCACCTTCAGCAAGAATTATTTCTGTTAAGTTGTCCACAAATATTAACATTTTTCAGTTCTTTCTGTGGAAAAAATATGGGGAAACTCACTGTCAGCAAAATGATGATACAGGACAATGCTATGAGCTCACACAAGACCCGCTTATTAATGACCTATGTTTTGATGTAACAAATTATTAGAGGTAATTTATGCAGATATTGCACTGTGCATGCTGCTGCACTTAATACATCATAATGTTAAAACCTAATTATAAAATTAAGACATAAATCATGAAGTAAATATAACTGAATCACAAATTTAATGGAGAATTACTTACATTAGAATTAATGAATACTGTACATTAAAACTTGTGTTAAAACTCCACAAATACAATCCTCAATTGTTCATTACCATCAATGACTTGGTGCGCCATAGAAATAACAGTGTAGTACCCCAGGGTCCAGACCAGAAACAGACACACTCCTCACATTGTCGAGACATGTCCGAGGAGGACTGGAATACCTGGTGAAACCGACATAAAACCAGCTCTGTGACCGCCATTTTACAGACACAGCACTTAGAGATCACTTTAGAAGCCAGGAGACATGTTGGTGGTCCATCTGCCTGGGTGCGTGTTCAACAGCGACTCTTCCAGACCCAAGGGCCTGTGGGCATACAAGTTGCCTCTGACCCTGGGTCAGTAGAGTGAAGGCAGAGAGAGGACTGCCTGTATGAGTGGGCAAAGAGACAAAGCTGGTGGGAAATGCATCCAAAGTGCTCACTATGTGTTGTGTTTGCTTTTATTGCCTTCCCCTGATTTAATGCTTTTGTAGTTGGTAGAATCATGTCTGGCGATTTTTTGGGGTTACAAAAAATGTGCCACCACAAAAAAGCAGTTGGAAAATATTGTTCTACCTACATCATTGCTCCTGGCACATTAAAAATATCTACTTAGCTGCTATCTTGCTTAAAAACTGGCAATGTGCATTACTTGGATGGTTATGTTGCATTATTTGCATACATTAGTGAAGACACTGCAAACTTGAACATGGGTAGGGGTAATCATTACACTTCTGTTTCATAGAATTTCATCATTATATTAGGACAGACTGCACTGTAAACTACCTGGCAGACCAGCAAGTTAAATACAGAGGTACTAGAGACTTATTTTGGTTTTAGTGTTACTCAAAGATAACTTATTTAGCAATTACCCTAAGTTCTTGTCTATAAGCCGCGGCTTATCTAAGGAAAAAAGTTGTGAAAATGAAAAAATTGAATCCGGCTTATACAGTAATCCCTCCTCCATCGCGGGGGTTGCGTTCCAGAGCCACCCGCGAAATAAGAAAATCCGCGAAGTAGAAACCATATGT